>NC_039255.1:5853617-6186117 GCF_003368295.1 Carassius auratus
TACTACAGGGATATCCAAAGCAACTTACAATTGCTATATATGTCAGGGGTCGCACACCTCTGGAGCAACTAGGGGTTAAGTGTCTTGCTCAGGGACACATTGGTATCTCACAGTGGATTTGAACCCAGGTCTCTCACACCAAAGGCATGTGTCTTATCCACTGCACCAACAACACCCCCCATCTTAATCTTGTTTTCAGTATCGAATGACAAATGTGATTCACATCGAGACAGTACAATAGCTAGTTTTTAGTGACTGTGATGAAATGCTATAAATATTGAGCTTTATAGTTGCATATGGCTAAAATTGATATTTACAGTTATTTTAAATTGCAGCCTGTCTGTTAATAGCCCATAAATAAAATAGTAAAATTTCATACGATAACTCTTGTGCAGCTAAAACATTAAGGCTATCTAGAAAAGATTCAGAGCAACATTATTTATTAACGCAGTGCAGAAATACTATGAATAGTATGTTAGTGTGCTATTTCAAACAGGCCAGAAAGAAAGGATTTAGCAGTGAGACTCAAAGAAAGGTTATACTGGAGCCAAATCAGAGAGGAAATTCACTCACCGTCAATTGATAACATACACAGTATGAATGTGAACGCCAGTTACATCATCACAATGTAGTGGACACACTCTCTCTCTGACCTCTTACAAACACACCTTCAATTCCACAAAACCTAAAGACCTTAAAGAATGAAAAAAGTGATATATTCCATGCAGATACTAAAACCCTAATCATACTGTTCCAATACAAGACAAAAAGATAAATAAAAAAACAACCTCTAGGCCAAAAATAGTGCATTTTTTGTTGTAAAACCACTCATGTCTGGCGAAGGTAATTGAAAAAAAGGAACGTAATTCATTTTCAAGATGCTTTCAAGCAGTAAATTGGTTGATTACAGTTTGAGAGCTTTGTTTTTAAAGTATCAAGCAAAAATTGAAAAGAACTACCAATCAATAAAAAGGTTACTTGCCCACAGGGATGGCGCGTATAATCCAGCTCAGCAGAAATGCTGGTACTATTATTCAAACTTAATTTAACCAATGAGAAACCCACTTGGCCCTGGGGTCCATTGGTGACAGACTATGGCACTCTCGATGGAGCAACCGCTTCAACTTAAACCAAACTGCTCCAAAACAACAAAGACACCTTATATTCTCATTTTGATACTTATTTTATTCATTATATACAACACACACTGTCTTTTCTGTTTAAATCACCACACAAACACTTATAAGTACTAAAGGATCACACATCTTGTGTGATTTCTCTGTTAAAACACTTTCTCCTATGCGCAGACAACTATAAGATTCGGCAATCTAGTTGTCATGCTGCCAACTAGTTGTGATGCTGTGCACATCATGCTGCAGGTACTGTGACATGAAACACAACTTACACTTCAGTAAACAAACAGAGCAAATGAGCTCAAATGTGCTGAAGGAATTATGGGAGTTCGCTGCATCAGCCCTGTGAAGTGACGTGAGTGTCATCGGTGTGATCTTGACGCTGATCTCAGTGGACTCAAAATAGGATGCACTACATGCCACTTGAGTTAGACTGAGGAGAGGTTCACTAAGAATGAATTGTTCCTTCTGATAGTGTCGTTTATTTGCATGTGCTTTGAGTTGTTTTATTGGCCAATTCAAAATGAATTATGCAAATCAGATAATGGGGCAAACACTGCCACAGATCTGGGGCTGTGTTTGCACAATCTGAACATCATTTGCATGGGTCAATTGACTTTTTCCCCTCAGTGTCAGTATTTTGTTGTTACCTGCCTCACACCAGACACACACAATCGATCTGGCTACAATTACTGCTGCCATGGTCACTAATAATACAATCTTTATACTTCACTGACTTCACATGGCTTTGAACAAGGTTTAAAGGATTTACAAGAGTTAAACATTATCTACACCACTTTCAAATGTTTGGGGTAGTGAATTTTATATATATATATATATATATATATATATATATATATATATATATATATATATATATATATAAATCTCATGCTGATCAAGGCTGCATTAATAAAAAAATACAGAAAAAAAATATTGTAAAATATTATTTCAGTTACACAATGGTTTTCTATCTAAAAATATATATCTAAAAGCAATTTATTCCTGTGCATTCCTGTGTTTTTATTCCTAAAAGAACCTCAAATATGATGTTTTTAAGGCAAATTTATAACTTGAATAATAAATAGGATTTTACTGAAAAAAATTATGTAAGTGCTTTAACAACACAAGCTTACATTTTACTTATAAAAATGCCAGATTTCCAAAAGCAACCCCTAGCATCTTTATTAACTTGTTCTAGCATTGCACCATCTAACACAAAAAAATGGTGGCTTGAGAGTGGCATTCATTTGAAACTCCTTGTGCTGCTCAACACAAAAGTGAGTGCATGAATTATTACGAACTGCATCAATGCATATTTGACTTTCCACAACACCATTTGGATTATTGGCACAAAATTGACTTTAATCAGTCATTATTCACAATTAAAAGTGCAATAAAAACCTTGATAACCCAACAAAGCCATCTGCTGACTGTAATACAACCACTACATCAATTTACATTGTAAACAACACTATCAAGTACAATGGGTTATAAATTTGAATGAAAATGGTTGGGGGCTATTTGCGGTAAATGTGTTGGATGTATAGGATGTAGAAGTTCTTTTAAAGTAGGTAGAGTAGGTGAGATATAAAATATCCAGTGTATCTGTTCTGTACAATGGATTCCAGTGAGATTATGTGTGGCAGGATTTAACCTCAGAGAGTACAACACTTCAATTTGCTCTCCTCTGTCCCATCACTAAGATCATTGTGAGCTTTTCAGAGTCGCTGGTTCCACACAAGTGACCAACCTGTCACGATCTTATTATCCTGCTGTCTGCACAAGCTAATTATTTCCGGCGTCCTTCTCCCAAAGCATAATGGGATATTTCTTCTAATGATCAGTAGCAGAGGACTGAATTAAGCAATTGTGTCCGCAGGCAGAGTGCTGGGGGTAATTCAGTACAGCTCCACATGATCTTGCTTTTATACAACAAGAAGTTAATATTGAATGACTTACGGTTGGTGAAAATCAGTCTATTTTCAAATATCTTGGCTATGCTAACGTACGCTTTTCTAATGCCATTAAGCCAAAAATGTGATTAAATTAGAGGTCATGCAAAATGCTGTTATTATGTTAATGTGATTGTGCTCCTAATTAACAAAAGCAGTAAAATGATGTGAAGTACCGCGGTTTTACCATAAAATAAGTCCATGTATACTCACAGTTTTTTTTGTGCTTCTTATGCATCAGTTTGCATGTGCTAGTGTGCAGACGGATGACGTGACACAAATTCATAAAAATATGGCTTTACAAACACTTTTGGTTAAAGAAGTACATGACATTGAGCATTTACATTTAAACACCTTGAAATGGAGATATTTTATGGACACCGACTTCAAAAGTTTTGTGGTCAGTTTCTTTGTTTTTTAGAAAAAAATATTTTTTTCATCAGATGCATTAAATTGATCAAAAGTGAAAAAAAAATTATATTTCAAATTTTTATATTTACAGTTTTACAAAACATTTCTATTTCAAATAAATGCTTTTCTTTGAACTTTCTATTCATCAAGGAATTCTGACAAAAGTAACAGTTTCCACAAAATTATATAACAAATCAGCATACTAGAATTATTTCTGAAGGATCTAAAGACCGGAGTAATGATGCTGAAAATTCAGCTGTGCATCACAGAAATAAATTGCATTTGAAAATACATTAAAATAGAAAACTGTTCTTTTAAATTGTAAAAATATTTCAAATTATATCTGTTTTTACTGTGTTTTGATCAAATAAATGCAGCCTTGGTGAGCAGAAAAATTTTCTTTCAAAAACATCGTCAAATAAAATTTCAAACGGCAGTGCATACAATATTTATGACAAAAATTAGAGAGCTTGCTGAAACCACCAAGCATTTTACATTGTAAACAGAAAAAAAAAAATTGCTACAACACATTTTCTATTGCAAGTTATGGTTCAAATAATAGCATGTAAATGGGATTACATCAACAATTTGATTAATACAAATAATCAGAAAAAAGAATTTATATGACAAACTTTCTAAGGAAAACCTCTTCAATCCTGTTGACATACATTGTTTCACTTACAGTATCCATTAGATCTTGTGTTTGTATGCTTTAAAGCAGGCAGTTTGCGGGTCAACCTCATTTTGTAGAAGCAACCCTTCCCGCGTCTTTAGGAAACAAATGTTTATGGACATCGTGTGGCGGTCAGAAACACTTGTGTTCCAGCATGCTTTTAAACCCGATCATGAGTGCTACAACTCCTAGACCTGCAGCAAATGCACACCTGCAATTAAAGTGTATAAATGCAATTAAACCTCACATATTTGACTGTGATTATGCTTTCTGTAATTACATTAACATAATCAGGGTATTCTGTGTACATGAGCTCCAACTTAATCTCATTATATATAAACGCAGTCAGTATGTGTGTGAATGCATGTGTGCTGTATTTAGATGTTCAATTAAACAAGCAAACTGACAGCTTGCAATTCAGCAGAAGCGCAAGGAAACAGTAAGACAAACACACACAACACACACACACACCTTTCTCACCTGTAGCACTGACACAGAGTCTGAAACACTGGGATCTCAGAGCTGAGCATGGTTGTGTGTGTCTGTGTTTGCATCTGCTTGTTGTGCTTTTCACATTTATGAAGCGGAATACTGTGTTTGTTTATGTGTGTGTGTGTGAGGCGACAAGTAGAGACGGTAATAACTGTGACAGGATTGTGCACCAGCGAGACTTTCATCCTGTCACTATCGCTCAAGCACAACTTCTCCTCCAGCCACAACCATGTGAGGTCTCTCCTCCGCCATCTCTGCACCCTCCTAATTTCTTTTTATTCTCTTAACTTTTTTTTTGTTTCTTTCTCTAAATGCAGAACTAAATAAATTAGTCTCCTGTAGAGCGAGAGAGCGGGACAGCGGGACGTGTACGTCTGAGAGTGAAACCAAGCTGAAATCCACCGCTGATATGTTAAGAATGTGAGAATCACTTTTGAAAAATACCTAGAAAATCCATAAGGAACTTCACAGCCACGTTAAATTTGAACTTTAAAGCACTAAAATAGAAAGTATGTCAAATGAGTAGTTTTAAACAAGCTTTGACTCATCAACGTTCATTTTGTTTGGCATATCGTGTCAAATGAATTTCAATGACTTTCAGAGACATTCTGTAATCAGATGTATGACATGACTGAAAGATATTCAACTTGAGTGTGGTACTTGATCTGGATGGGAATGGGAATTTATTGGATTGTGAAAACAGGTTGGATGTGTGGGGTTGAAAAATAAGAAGTAACTGTATTTTTTCAGATTTTGATTAAAAATAACATGATTTTGACAGAGCTTGCATTCTAGGTACAAAAGTAAAAAAAAATTTACCACATCTGCTGATAATAACTGTTTGTATAACTGAACATAATATACTACCATTATTTTTAGAGGAAATAAATATTTTATTTCTAATGTTATATTTCTATTTCAAATAAATTCTATCTCAATTTTTATTAACTTTCCCTTCATCAGAGAATCTGAGCAAAGTAACACTTTCCACAAAAATATTAATCAGCTGTTTTCAACATGAATAATAAGAAATGTTTCTTAAGCAGTAAATCAACATATTAGAATGTTTTCTGAAGAATCATGTGACACTGAAGATGATGCAGAAAATTCAGCATTGTTCAAAAGGATAATCTATTATTAAATATATTAGAAAACAATACTTCAATATATAAATATCTGTACTAATAACAGAAAACAGTCATTTGAAATTGTGATATTTCACAATATTACTGTTTTACTGTATTTTTGATATAATAAATGCAGCCTTGACATGAGACACTTCTATCAAAAATCTTACTGACCCAAAGGGGGCGGCATCAGGTGCGTCGCAATTAGCTAGTTTCACCCCGACACAGGTATCATTTTCATGTCCTGCGCCACATTGTTTAAATAGCAAATGCATTTGCGCCCATTTGTGTGCCCATGAGCATGATGGTCATGTTGTGTGTTCAGGAGCATTGCTAGCAACTGCATCTTGCGCTTTAAAATAGGGCCCTACATTTTTGAATGGAAATCAATGCTCAAAAACCTAACAGCTTTGGATTCATGTGTGGAAAAAAAACCTGAAAAGTGAAAGATACATGAAAGTCTTGTGCAACAGACCAAACATATTCACTGAAGAGAGAGAAAAGGGAGATTTGTGGGGCCAACATTGAATTTTGAGTATTAAATGATTTGTGTAAGCTAGTTCAACATGTTTCACAGCTATGTGCCGACTTTGACTTTATGTGCAGCAAAACTTGCAGGCAGGTGAGACAAGCTCACTGCGCCGACAAAATGCCTAAATCAATAACCTGTCAGAGGAGAGGAGAGCTGGAGGACTGATATTCTCTCTCTTGCTCCCTCCGCCTCTATCTTTTCCTTTCTGCCTCATCCCTCTCTCCATAGAGAGTTTGTTATAGGTTTCCTCTATTATTGCACTGCAAAACAAACTGTCAGAATTCTCAGAAAGACAGAGAGAGTGTCAGAGAGAGAGAGAAAGAGAGGGCAGCTGTTGTATTGTGGAGAGGTCCACCGCTACAATAAACCCATCAGACAGGGAAACCTGGAGCCTTTCTGACAGCACAAAGGTGAAACAATGCAAAGCTGTAGAATAAAACACATTTTTACTTTCAGCAACACATGCTCTGTTTATTCAAATTTAAATAAAGTATGTCATTTCTGAGCTACTAGCAAATTAATTGCAAAATGACTGTTTTCAAACAGGTTTTCAGGTTTGATTCTTCTATTTCTTATTGAATCAAAAACAATCCAGGCTAATTGGAAATACGAGACTCTGGCTTAATTTCTGTACAGTACACTGTACAGTTTCCAGGTGAGGCACTAAAACACTAACAACTTTTGGTTCTATTCACCTAATTATTATGGGGGAAATTATTGATTAATAAACACAACAATATTTATGCATGGTTCCTTGTGCAAAACTATGTTATAATCATTGCAATATATTTCAGATTTTACTGAGCTGTAAGCAGTGTCACGTACAGTATGTCCAATGAGATTGGGTTGGTCAACAAGCATAAATAAAAAACAATGTTTCATATTGGTTCCTGGACAAGTAAAATAAAATATCAATATTAAAATCATCTAAACATCATGGTAGTATTTGTTGCATTGCCTTCATTTATGCTGATTTAAATAAAAAACATTATTACAGTAACAAAAAGTTAACAAGAACTATAGACAAAACACACAAAAAAGTGCTTACTGTATACGGGCAAATGTCATGAAAATAGTCATGAAAATGATCTTAATGGTCTTAAAAATGTTTTATTTTATTATGCAAACATACTGTATATATATTATTTTGAGGTCAAATGTGACCCGAGCATGCTTTGTCTACTACTTATCTTTTCCTTTTTCTTTATTAGAGGAATATAAACAGTAACATTTAAGATTAAAATACCTAGAAAATTGATTTTGCTGTTGTGTACACGCACACAGACAAACGTTCCCAAGGCTGCATTCTGTATACAACAAGGATTTGTCATGCTGTAAAGCTAACACTGAATGGGTATTATGACCGGCCTCAGTCAGATTATTTATGAGTGGGGCTGTAATTGAACACTGCAAATCCTGCAGCATTGAGTTATGAAAGAACAGGGGAGGGCGTTTGCAAGTGTTCTCCATATGCTCCTCTCTCTCTCTCTCTCTCTCTCTCTCTCTCTCTCGCTTTTCATAAACTTTACAGATTCATACTGTAGAGAGAGACACAAGCAGACAATTTACACATCTCTCTCTATCACTCTCTTAAAATGGCCATATTTAAGAAAATAAAAAAGAGTAGTTTGCATCACTGGATATAGCTGTCAGTCATTTAACATTTCTAGTTCAGTTGACTAATATTAAATGATTTTTAGTTTCATCTTACCTTGCTCTCTTTTAACGTTAAACATTTTGACATTGACGGGCACTGTTAGACAAATGAGGCTTTTTTTATCTGAAGTGCCTACAGTAGTTGGTCGCAGTGGTCACACGCGCATCCGTAGACTAGAGAAAGTTAATTCACACTTTAATAGCATTTATATCTCCTAACAGGCTGTATGACTATGAGAAGTTATAACTTCAGAATGTACAGTATGCAGTTTTCCCTATTGCTCACGTCTGTCACAGGTTGCTGACCCCTGGATTATATAAGAATACTTTTAGCCTTACCCTGGAGTTGGTTCACCCTTCGCCTATGCCATTACATTAGTGAATAATCTTCAGGAAAATTAAAAAAGGACAAATTGGTAACGCATTTCTTGGTTTGGATGGTATATATATATATCAGGAAATCTGACTTTTCCAGGTTTTAAGTGCTATAATCAGGTCCCCCGGTGCATCTGCCAACCAAGGAAATGTGAAAAAGATTAACCCAGTAACTCTGTTTTGGTATGCCTTGCAAGCTTCTGAGAAAACGAGTGTGTCAAATTTTGCTCCCTTGGTGACGTGGCAAAGGGATCTCATTATAATATTTCCACCCCTTAATCTGTAAATTTATACCCATGGCGCCATCATTTGATTTCACAAGCGACAAGCGTGTACCAGCTCTAATCCCATGGTGAAAGTTTGAGCAAAACATACTAACTGTTCTGCCTTTGGCTGCACAGACGAGAACATAACACTATTTAGTCCCATCCTCAGAGACAACAGAGCAGTGGATTTATTGATTTATTTACTGTATATTGCTGTTGCCACACAGATCTAAAATAAACATGTGATAAATTTCCCAGCTGTTTACCATAGACATAACCAACTGTAACTTGTGTGTTTTTACATAAACTTCTGTGTGAAAGGTAACTTAGTTTAGTACTCACATGCTGTGTCAGCCGTTTTCTGTCCATGTGCTTCAGATGGGTGCTCTCAGAAAACCGTATATCAGAAGTTTAAACTCATATCATTTTAAAACGCATGATTTCTGCATGATAAGCATGCTAATCAGAACCAAAACAGGTGTTTTTGCAGGTCCAAGCTGTAATGGCAGCTCTATTCTGGAAAAGGGGGCGGTGAGCAGCAGCACATTTGCATTTAAAGACATAGGCCCAAAAAACTGAGCTGAAACTTCACAGACACATTCTAGGGACACCAGAGATTTATATTAAATAATGTAAAAAGGGGCATAATATGTTTTTCCTTTAAAGAATGGCCAGTGAATGAGGACTGTATGGTTCAAAAACACAAAAGAAACCTAAAATTTTGTCAAATTAATACGGGTACTCACAAATCAGGCAAGCAACTGGACCTTATTACACACGACACTGGGATCACCTCCCCCTCACTCTTAACCTTAAGATTGTTCCTCACACAACACATACCCCTTAACACAGTGATTCCCAATTGTGGTCCTGGAGAACCACCAACACTGCACATTTTTGATGTCTCTCTTATCTGACACACACATTTGAGGTCTTGGAGTATTTACCAATGAGCTGGTGAGTTGAATCAGGTGTGTTTGAATAGGGAGACATCTAAAATGTGCAGTGTTGAGGGTTCTCCAGGACCAGGATTGGCAACCACTGCCTTAACATGTCATCTTTCGATGTAACCTAAACTCACTCTCACCCTACCCACTATCTGCAATGGTTTCATCGTCTCTTCCTCCAGCTTAACAGTTATCATCTCTGGATGCTAACTAGGGATGCAACAATACCATTTTTTAAGAACCGATCCGATACCAAAAATTCTGAGTATTGACTAATTCTGATCTGATACAGCGCAGTTTTTTTTTTTAGTGCAGAATTTCTTTACTTCTGATCATCACTCCTGAAGGTGGTAATATATTGTTATGGGGGTGTTTCTCTGCAGCAGCGACTGGAGCACTTGTCAGGATAGAAGGAAAAATGGATGGGGCAAAATAACATCAAGTTCTTGAGGAAAATCTGCTGCCCTCTGCCAGAAAGTTGTCAATGGAAAGAAGATTTTCCTTCCAACATGACAATGACCCGAAGCACACAGCAAAACTGACCACAGAGTGGTTGAAGGAGAACGAGGTGAATGTCCTTGCATGGCCTAGTCAGAGCCACTGAGAACCTGTGGAATGACTTGAAGACTGCAGTCCACAAACAGTCACCATCAAATTTAACTGGACTTGAGCAGTTCTGCAAAGAAGAATATTGCAGTCTAGATGTACAAAGATAGTAAAGTCATATCCCCAGAGACTAAAGGCTGCAATCAAAGCAAAAGGTGGTTCATTAAAATACTGACACAAGGGGCTGATCCATTTCCAACTCACTGATTCAGTTTTTTTTTTTTTTTTCATTTAATGTTTTCTGAAATGTTGATATTATATCTTTTATTTGAATGTTATAAGTTGCACTGAATAAATACAGCTGAATAAAACAAAAACTGTGCCTGTCTCCATTGCAGGCTGCAATGCAACAAAAATGTGATTAATTTAAAGGGGACGGATTCTTTATACACATATTGAAAAAGTGCTCAAAATATAAATCGTATATTCAAGATTTTTGTGGTTGCACCAAAGAAAGTTATACTGATTTTAAACTGCATGATTGCGAGAAAATATATATATTTTTTTTTTGCTATAGCTGAACTAAACCTTTAAGCTTTTGGCTCTATACTGCTCTGAAGTCTGTTACCATCATAAAGCACACATGCAGTCATTCGTTTACCCTCTCTGACCGAATAAACAGCTTGTTCTTAAGAGCATCATGTCAGATTCACATCTGTGTTCAATTAAAATCTCCATCACTCATAATGGTGAGAGGTGTTCAGCTCCAAAACTGTATACATTATTAAATAGTGTGTCAATAATGCAAACATGTGTATTAATGTTTTACTACTATATGACTCTGCAGTATAGTATGTATAGTAAAAATATCAGCCTATCCTTTTTCCTTACTGTGCAGCAAGCATTACACAACTATTTCATTCTGGATACAGACAATATGCATTTGGATCGATGGGAGGGTCCCATCCAAAATTCACTCTCCACTCTTTCTGAAAACCTCATCTTTTTTATTCTGTCCCTCTGACCTCTCCGCGTTCTGCCTGACTGCCCCTCCTGATTTAATGACCTCACACAGACGGGACACTCAGACAGAACGGGTTAGAAAGAGAGCAAGAGAGTGAATGGAAGCCAAAAGCTAAAACAAGTGGAGTGGGATTCATTACTGCTTACAGATCAGAATTCTCCCATTTTATCCCTCAGATTAATCTTTTATTTTCTCCATCAGTTCGTCCTCTCTCCTGTAGCTTTAGTGTCACTGTATCTGCAATTCATTCCTCTCTCGTTCTCTGAACCAGCCATTCATTTCAGCCTGTCACTCAAAATACCTGTCCCATCCGTAGCCTTCGTTTCATATGATCATTCCTCTCTGCCTCTCTCTTCCTCTGTGCTCGTTTTCAGAGTGGATTTGAAAGGAGTGACAGACATGCCGAGTGAGAAAGCGTGGCAGAGGAGCCAGCAGATTCTATATCAAACGGAAACACTTGTGCATGCAGACAAACACACCTCCACCTGAGCATTCATCATTTATTGTTATTTCAACAAAGCTAATGTAACCAAAGTCTGGATGATGTCACTCTGATGAATAAACAGACATTCTATCCTCACAAACTCATCAAGTATGCACAGCAGCCATAAAAACTATTATTTCTGCCTAAATTCACGGTTTTTTAGATTTAAAATTTAGTGAGCTGCCTCGCAGTCTGCCTGTCTGCCTTTCTGCCTTCTACAAATAACACTTACACACAAATAACACACTCACACACATGGTTAAAATTGAATTGATTTCAGAATTAAGTTTGGAATTAGCACACTGCCAAGCTAATTACACAATATTTGAATAACCATACAAATATTATACACAAAACATTTTTGAATCATTTATAATAACCATTTAATATGCCATCCTATTCAGTGAACTTCACTGGAACCTTATGGGATTGCTTTCTCAGCACAGGATACCTGCACATACAATACTACCCTAAAAATGAATCTTATCAAACTTGTGGAAGAGCTGTCTCATCTTGAGCGTACCTATGATTCTTTTAAATGTAGCCCACAGGTTTTGGAACAGAGCTCATGCCTTCTGTATTAAAGTTGTTCTAGTGTATCCAAACTGATCAACAGTTGATCTAAAGTCCTAAAACTGGAGAACTAGAGAACTTTCTTTGTAATCAATAAGTCCATGAAGTTCACCAGAACTCATCTGGGGCCAAATGGACCAAAAGGTGAACCAGCTCAAATGAACAGAGGCAATATCTCAGCTTTCAATCAATATTACTTTCAACTCAAAGCAATGTATTACTCTCTATGTAAATTAAGGTGAAAGATGACAACTATAGGCTACATACTTCAGACAATAAGAGCATGAAGACAAACAAATAAGCTAACTGAAAAAGCCCTGTGGAGTAGATAACACTAGTGCGCTTATGCATGCAGAGGTGATCAGGTCCAGCTGGACTTTCACTTGCAAGCTGATAACATGCATCACCTGTTACCTCCTGTCATCAAATAACATTATAAACTCTTAATATCGTAATGGCATGCCAGCCATTCCTATTTCATCAGTGGCACCATCAGTCATAATAACGCATTAAGTGTGGTTATCAGCTGACACGCCGGGGTTATTTTTCTTCAATAAGTTTCCGGAGGTGAACCCCTCATGGCAACCCCGCTTTCACCCTCTGAGCTCGCCTGACACATGAATAAATAAAGACTCGCAGCGCTACCCGATACGCCCGACACTTAGCTACGCAAAAACATTCAAAGATTAAAAATATATATCAACTCTCAAAAGCTAATAAAACACTTTAAGCATTATATACACAGGATACGGAAACTGAACTGCCAACTAAAAGCATGTAGGCTATTTAGATAAGCTGCATCCCTGTGTAATATTCCGACCTGTCTAGGTGATACTGAAGTAACGTTATCTATAAAGGTAGTGGTTGTATAAACTTGTCAGCGGTTTTTCAGAGTAAGTCAGAGATCTTACCTGCTGCCTCCTTCTGATCAGTCCGGCCCGAGCGAGCGTTCGAGCGACCGCTGATGCTGCTGCTGATGCTGCTGCTGAGAGAGTGATGCTGCTCCACACGCTCAGCCTTCCATCTCTCTCTCTCTCTCTCTCTCTCTCTCTCTCTCTCTCTCTCGCACTCTCTCTCGCATCATCATGTTGCGGTTTCAAGTTCAAAACAAGTTAAATGCATCATGACTGAGCAGCACTGTCGGGTGTCATTTGGTATTTACAAATGAAGCTTGCTAGAAATGTCATTTTGCATATTACTGCATTCAAACAGGGTGTACGTGAAACGCTCATTCCTCTCTTGACATATAGGCTACATTGCTAGATTTTTTTCCCTTTTAAATTAAATTGTAATATAATCCTATGGTGCTTTGGAATAAAAACCAAATGAAAACCAATTTTTTTTTACTGTTTTTTTTTTTTTGTATTATTTATTCAGAAGTCTACATTATATTTCTTATCATTAAATTACAATGTAGTGGCATTATATCCATGGTCAGAGTTTTCACTGTTTATTGTGCTATATGTATAAATTCGTATATTTGTGACTGGTAAATCTAAAATTAAGTAATCAGAGTAGACCTATATATTTTTGTTTATATGTAGCCCAATGCTAAAAGCGCTTGAGCCAGATACTGCTATGTTGCTTACAGGGGGGTATTCCAAAAAGCAGGTTAACCCGGTATCTTTGGGGATAAGTGAGCGGATAACCTCAGCTTTCTGTTCCAAAATCGCTTTAATTAACGTGTTCTCTTGAAGATAACCTGCTACTAGGGTTAGTTAACTTCAGCGCTATCCGCAGCGCACGTGTCACCCTCCTGTAATATTTCAGCTAGGCTTCCCACCCCAAATATTATTTATTCTCCCAAACTACGAAAAAGCACAATCAAAATTGGATCACATGAGGAAACCATCCGAAATTTAAAACCGTTACTGCAGCAGATTCATATCTCAAAAGATCGATTAATGTAAAGAAGAATTAACCCTATCCAATTACCGCACTGAACAGAGACAAGTGGATTCAGTGTGTTTGCCTGACACTCTACTTCCCTCTGCTGGGCAAGCTTCAAAATTAATGAGAAGAACAGTACTTGGAGGAGCCAGAAAAAGACTTGAATCAAGGACTGTATGTAATGTAATTTTAGATAGATCAAAGACTTCAGACAGCATTTAAGTGTTTATTTTACACCTTATTTTATGCCTGCTTCTTACATAACCTAGCTGAAAATAAATATATTTTCCTCTGACAGACCTAAATTACTCTCAAATTTAATATATATTATATTATACTACTTTGTAATATATTATATTATTTATAATGTCTTATGCATCACTGTTATACAACTTTATTGTAGAAGGAAGGCCTTCTATGTTTTGAGTGAACCCCTCTCTGTTTTTATTTTATTTTTATTATTATTATAATTATTTTTGGAAGTACAATACAACTACTGGTGAAACTGTTACACACACACACAAAATAATAATAATAAATAAAGTGCATGTCTTCAGTTCCTCGTTTGTGAGTTGTGCTCAAAACACAAGAGGGCAGCAGCAGTACATCAAGCAAAAATAGATCTCTGCAACCCTGTGATGAACTAGATACAGTTTGGGAGAACTGTGAGAACTGTGAATTAGATGATATTATGAGATGGTCCTCACTGCAGCACACAAGATCGAGAGGGCGTGGTTATATCATACACGTCTCCATCTAAATATAAAAATAGGCTACTCTAAATATGTCACAGATAACGCGTAAATGACCGGTTGACTGTACATTGACACCGGCATGCAACGACTCACCACATAAATAAATAACTATGAGGACAAGAAATATTCATTCGAGTCGAAATTATTTTATAATTTTACCAATATCCTAAAGCTAATTCTGTCCAGATAAAAGAGCTCAAACCCATGTAAAACCTTGACCAAGCCAGGAGACCAGAAACCAACTCTTTTCCCTCAACAAAGGCGGTCTGTGGTGAGGGAAGTCAGCCTTTAAACCAAAAAGAGTGCAAACGGAATGCAAAAACGGTTCTTTTGTAAGAGCAAAGACGTTCTGTTCTTCTCCTTTTCCGCTGAGTCCAGCTGTTTTAAAAAGCTAAAAGAAAGCGTGCTCCTCTGGGTGTGTGAAGTTGAACAGCCCAAAGACCACGCCTGTCCTGGAAGGAGGAGTGGATGAAGGCGTAAATGCAGAATTTTTTCACTGTCAAACTTTACAACTGCAAAGGAGCTCAGGGCAAAAAGTCCGAAAATGTCCGGCGTAGCATCCACACTCGCCAAGAAGAGAGCCGTGGCGGCTGGTTTCGGGACGAACGCCAATGCGGTGAAGTACCTGAACCAGAACTTTGAGAGTCTGAGAAGTGAGTGTCTGACCCGTGGTCAGCTGTTCTGCGACCCAATGTTCCCAGCCTCTCCCGAATCTCTGGGCTTCAACGAACTCGGTCCACGGTCGCCAAAAACCAGGGGTGTTGTGTGGAAAAGACCCGGGGTGAGTTCCTGTCAAAGCATCATAAACGTAGTTTTAAGTTATGCGTCATGTAGGTAAAATCATTCTATCTATCTATAGATCTAGCTTTATCGTTGTGGCATGAAGCATTCAGCTCTTGATTTTCCTAAAAAGCTAAATATGCCATTGTCAACACGTGACTCATCCCATGAGAATTTAAATGGAAAACTGGCAACATAGAACAACTTTCCAATGTTTTATTTTGCCATTTCTGCAGGAGCTGATCTCCAAACCTGAGTTTATTGTTGGAGGGGCTACAAGAACTGATATTTGCCAAGGAGTTTTAGGTAAGCAAATGCCCTGCTAGGTGCAGATCTAACAGATTTAAAAGTCCACAAGGTGTTTGTGTTTGTTTGAGATTTACCAAAATGTCTAGCATTTTATGAAGCTCTGTTGGAGTTTAAACTAGTTTGTATGATCTTATAATGTATTAATATTGCACTGCTGTTGGGACAGATGAGATCCTGTAGTTACTCACACATGAGAGAAGTCTTTGTGCACTTTTTGGGGAAAACACTTTAGCCACTGCTGGTTTCTGCTCTGGTATTTGTTTTACTTGCAATGAATCTGTTTAGCTGGGTGGAGAAATCCTCATGAAGTGGGCTGTGATTTGCACCATTGCATAACACAGAGGGCGAGTACTGTACAGTTGATTCTGTGTTAATGTGCTAGATATTTTGTAGACATTTTTTGCAGATTTTACTTAATTACTTATTTCTGTGTATTTGCCTAAATATTATTTTCTTTACCAAAAAATATTATTTTCGTATTTATTAAGTTTGATTTTATTATTTGTTTAATATTTTTTTATGAAGTCAGTTTGAGATCACATCATGTCCATAGGCTTGATCAAAGGCTCATGCAACAGCCTCGCTAAACACTCCAGAGAGGCAAACATTATTATTAAATGAAATGGTTTCTCAGTCCTACTTCACTTTTTTTAGTGTGAAATAGAGCTAGAATTGTTATGACACTGGTTGAGAAAACTGCAAATAAAGCCTGTCAGTTTCAATGTTACTATAGTAACACTTTTAGTGTTGTTGCACGTCATATCATTGGGAACATATTGCCATAGCTGTATGAAAGATGAAAGCTGAGTCATTCAACTAAAAAGGAAACCGTTTCTTTGACTCAGTGAGTTGTTGGCATACTCATTTCAAAGACTAGTAAGCTGACATGTGGAAGAATCTGAAAGGCAGTTTATGTAGAGGCATGCAGCTAAACTGAGTCGTCTTTGTGAAGATTATGGAATGCACAGGATTTTGGAGCAGGACAAACAATGTAGGCTTACTAACAAACCGCTGGAGGATTGAATCTCAGCATTTGCAATTGAGCATGTGGGAAAATATAGCCACAGACATTAAAATTCTGCCATTATTTACTCCCCTTCATGTCATTCCAAACCCTTTTGTTTTCTTTCTTCTGTGGAACATACAAGAACAAAAATTACATAGTTAACTGCTCTTTTCCATTTCAGTTACAAATCAAGGGGACTGAAGCCTTCATGTTTAAACTCTTAATATTTTGAAATTGCTCATTTGCATTCTTCATTTCTGTGCTTTGATAAAAAGTGTTCCTTGTTAACATTGATTATACCTTTGTATATGTAAATCTTCCAACCACAAGAGTTTCCTTTCTGCAGGTGATTGCTGGCTCTTAGCGGCCATTGCTTCCCTAACCCTCAATGAAGACGTTTTTGCTCGTGTCGTACCATCCAACCAGGGCTTTGGGCAAGACTATGCAGGAATTTTCCACTTTCAGGTAAACAAAGTAGATATGAAAGTTACGTTGCACTTGGACATCTTTTGAATAAAAATATGTTAAATAATTGTGATGTTTGCAGAGAGATTAAGTTTTAAGGAATGTAGCCTTGAAAGGAGGTTGATAAAGCATTTTGGGTTAGAGGTTGCAAAGTACTGTACTTGCTATTTTGTTTCGGGAGGTTGCTTGGATGTTGCCAGACCTATTCTAGCTGGTTTCTATAGGCAGTTATTAGACAGATAGATGTCAAATAAATGTTATCACTTTTTAACAAAGACTCAAATTGACTCATTGGTTACATGAATGGAATGTTTTTTATCAGGACAGGAAGTCAAACTGACTCCAACTTGTTCTAAGAGGAAGTGCATGCTCAGTTCCTCTTTGTGCTCAGCCTTAATGTATTTTTAAATTCCACTTTTTGCTGTCCCACTTGGTTTAATTATATTCAAGCATTTAAGTAATTTCCTGATCGTAACTGTAAGTGACGCCAGAGATTATTCACAGGCCTTTCAGATGTAGCAGGCGTATCAGTCTGTGCTTTAGCTCTTGATGCTGAGCATTTGTGCGTTATATGAGGTTGTGTCTTAAATCGAATCTGTTGTGATTCCTCCCTAATTTAAGTACATCTGTTTTGACGGTTGCAGTTGTGGCAATTTGGGGAATGGGTGGATGTGGTGGTGGACGATCGATTGCCAACTCGAGATGGAGAACTGCTGTTTGTTCATTCCGCCACAGGCTCTGAGTTCTGGAGCGCCCTGCTGGAGAAGGCCTATGCTAAGTGAGTCATATAATCTCATCTTTTGTTGGGTTTGGAATGTGTTTGTCTTGTATCATAACAGCCACAAGTGCAGTCTAGCTTACATTTTAAAATCTGCCTATTTGTTTAGTCTGTTTTTTTGCTTTTAAAATGATTATAATTCATTCTATTTAAATAATAAAAAAATGTATACGAACTTCATAGCCAAAGCATTTATTTTATATTTTTATATATTTTATAAATATATTTATTATTGTGATGCAAAGCTGATTTTTCAGCATCATTACTCCAGTCTTCAGTGTCACATGATCCTTCAGAAATAATTCTAATATGCTGATTTACTGCTTAAGAAACATTTCTTATTATTATTATCAATGTTTAAAACAGTTCTACCGCTCAATATTTTTGTGGAAACCAAGATACTTTTTTTCAAGACTTTTACATCAATTTAAGGCACCTTTACTGCATTATTTATTTAGTTATTGAGTATTCTTTTACCTTAAATTATAAATATGTGGTTCCCGCTTTGCAGAGTGATCAGTAGTCATACACATGCTTTTATACACTATGTTGGTAGTTTTATTTTTTGCACACACATTGTGTTCTCTTATTCAGAGTGAATGGATGTTATGAAGCTCTGTCTGGAGGTTCCACCACAGAAGGTTTTGAGGATTTCACTGGTGGGATTGCAGAAATATACGAGTTGAAACATGCCCCGTCCAACATGTTCCAAATCATCCGGAAGGCCCTGGAAGCTGGAGCTCTGTTGGGATGCTCCATAGATGTATGAGCTCTTTAGCACACAAACTGGAGGATTAGTTCAACCAAAAATGAAAATCCAGGCAGCAAAATAATGCTTATTTCACATAGATCACCAGTGCAGCAGACTCTGAGGCCATCACATATCAGAAGCTTGTGAAAGGACATGCCTACTCTCTTACTGGAGCAATCGAGGTTAGTCATCGGAGTGTCTTTCATTTTGTTGGCTCCTTTTGCTTTACTGTTCAATTAATGCCTTGGATTTGCTTTAGACATACACTAAAAGAAACATACTCGTTGACATTTACTGTATATCTATAATCTTGTCAGGTTAATTACCGAGGCCGAAAGGAGAAGCTGGTCAGAGTTCGTAATCCTTGGGGTCAGGTGGAATGGACAGGGGCCTGGAGTGACAAGTAAGACCCAAAAATTCAAAACATATTAATTTATCAAGATGTGTATTTACTGTATCATCCAGTTGCATTAGTTTGAAATGAAGCTGTTGTAGTGTTATACAGTAGTTTATTCACAATATAGCTGGACCTTATTGTGTAATTATGTCTGCGTATTTTAGCTCTTCTGAGTGGAATGCTGTCGATCCGTCTGAACGTGAGAATGTGAAAGCAGAAGATGGAGAGTTCTGGTAAAATTCAGTTAAAAATCATACCACCATATCGTAATCATAGTCACATCAACCACAACGCTGAAGCTCTTTTTGACACAATTATTCACTTCCTGTTTGCACTTGTGTAGGATGTCATTCTCAGATTTTATAAGGCAATATTCCCGCATAGAGATCTGCACTCTGACCCCGGATACACTGACATCTGACTCTGTCAAACACTGGAGTGCAGGTAAATTTGATGGCACCTGGAGAAGAGGCTCTACGGCTGGTGGCTGCAGGAACCATCCATGTAAGCATGTTTATATTTCTGTAACCGACCAAAAGGTTTAAGTGGGCGTGACATAAACGCATCGGCTCAAATTAGTCTATCAGTGGCAGAGTCAACTTTTTGTTCACTGTATAATAAAATAAAAATTCATCCTCTTAAATGGTCATCTTAATTATTTGTCTTCCACAGACACCTTCTGGATGAATCCTCAGTTTAAGATCAAACTGGAGGAGGAAGATGATGATCCTGATGATGATGAAGTGGGCTGCAGTGTGGTGATTGGCTTGATCCAAAAGAACCGGCGTAAGCTGAGGAAGTCTGGAGAGGACATGCACACCATTGGCTATGCCATCTATGAGGTGGGGTGGCTAAGATACAAATGTTTGTCTCTTTTGTTGTACATTTAATGACATTACCTGTGAAGGGCACTGTTTATACAACTATTCCTTTTCTTTATTTCTAGGTGCCTCCTCAGGTAAGCTCAGTGGAATAACTTTAAAAGGATTTCTGAAAATTAAGAGAATAAACATAAATAGTAACAATGAAGCATTAGAAATATATTCTGCTAAAAATACTGGTAAAAAATATCCACAGAAAAAAAAACACATTCAAAACCACCTAGTAATGCCCTAGAAACCCCCAAACCCCAGCAACTGCCGGGTAACCACTCATAACCCCCTAGTAGTGTTGACACCAGTCACATTTTCTTCAGAAAATGTATGAATCTGGTTTATTGTGCCTCTGGTTTTTGATCACCTCATTGCAGTTCCACGGGCAAAAGGACATTCATCTGGATAAGAACTATTTCCTGACCCATGCTCAGAAAGCTCGATCAGAGACATTTATCAACCTTAGAGAAGTCAGCACCCGCTTCAAACTTCCTCCTGGAGAATATCTCATTGTCCCATCCACATTCGAACCGCACAAGAATGGAGACTTCTGTGTGCGTGTGTTCTCTGAGAAACAGTCTGAGATGCAGTAAGGATTGTCTCTTTCTTATTACCTTTATTTAACAAGGAAAAAGATGCACTGAGATTAAAATCTCTTTTACAGGAGTGTCCTGGATAAGATAGGCAGCAAAGTTTGCATATACAAATAAACAACACAGTTAGAACATACAGTACTAATACCCGCATACAAACATATAACCAATTAAAAACAATTGCACACCTATAACTCACTCTCTAGTTTAAGTAGCCAAAATTTAGTCAAAAAGTCACCAAGTTTTTCTCCTTTTGGAGAAGATTCCAATCTGAAGTGGAAGCATAAGGGAAGTTTTACCAAGTTCAAAAAGATTATAATTTGATTGAGAACATAATGAGTAATTGCCAGACAAAGTCCTTTGAATAAAACAACAGATATAAAATGGTAAATAACCCAATATGACTTAATATATCAATAGATCCCAATGCATTTTTTTGTGAATACTCGAAGACCATACAACTCTTATGTATTGTTCACAATGATGAGTTGAAAATTTACAAATGGTAATAAATCTCAGAGAATCTTGGTACAATGCATCCAAGGAGGCAGGAATAAGAGGGAGCATGCTGAAAAGTAGCTGACACTTACTTCTTCCTCAAATTTAATGAAAAGCAAAGTTTTTCTTACATTTTTGCCTTAAATACTTAATGTGTGCACCAAAATGTAATGTGTCATTAATAATAATACCCAGGTTTTTATACTTTAAGACTGACGTAATTTGACTGCTCTGAGAAGTCCAAAGAACAATTTGTTTACTGGTGAAGTTTTAGAATTTGAAAATAACATGCATTTTATTTTTTCAACATTTAAAACCACAACAGAACCTATAATGGATAATGTCAAAAAGAGACTGTAAAAAAGCCACAGATTGATACAATACAATAAACGATAGTATCATATTCATAAAAATGGAACCTTTCATTATCGATATATATATATCGATATTTATTTATATATATTATTTATTATGACCCTCAAACCTTATTCTTCCAAGAGTCTGTAGTCACAAAAATAGTTGTAGGCAAGGTAAAAAAATAAATAAACAGTAGATAAATGTGGTCAGTGTGTGTATATTTGTTTCATTATGCATATATTATATAAGGAGGGGTGCTTTATGACCTGTGAGATTCTCATTTCTATGTGATACACCACTAGGTTTATCTACTGTCTCTGTCTCTCATATTTCTTCCAGGCAATGTGATGACCCTGTAGAGGCAAACATAGAAGATGTAAGTTCAATTTTCCTGTATTCACTTCCGTCTTATACTGCTATCATTGACTTTATTAATGTGAACATCATCAATAAACCTCTTTTCTGACTCCCCAGGAGACAGTGTCTGAAGATGAGGTTGATGCTGGCTTTAGGGGACTGTTTACTAAACTAGCAGGAGATGTGAGTTATTTTAGACCCTGCATAATGTTCATGAATTGCCTTGATAAACATGAAACATGTTTGACGTAATAAATATAAAAATAATGTTTGCTTTTCCTAAGGACATGGAGATCTCTGCCAATGAGCTGCGAACAATTTTCAACAAAATTGTTGCAAAAAGTTAGTCTTTTCTTATATATATACACACATTGTATTCATAAACACATTAACTAAACAATTTGTCTTCTGCTTACAGGAACAGATATTAAGACAGATGGTTTCAGTTTGGAAACATGTAGGGTCATGGTGAACCTCATGGATGTATCCTTTACAAATAGTCCAACAGGCAGTACATTTCTGTGTAAGATACATTTCTGTTTACCTTCTCAGTATTTCTGAGAGCTGTTTGACTTAACTCTATTGCAGGAAAGTGGCAATGGTAAACTAGGGTTAGTGGAGTTTGCCACTCTTTGGAAGAAAATTCAAAAGTATCTGGTAAGTTTGTATTAGGTGTGGCATAGAAATTCTAAAATTCTACCTGTGAACCTCATGTTTGTTGTCTTGGGCTAAAATCCTTGTCTTTTAAGGTCATTTATAAGAAGAATGACATGGATGGGTCCGGCTGTATGAGTACACCAGAGATGCGAATGGCTTTTAAGGAAGCAGGTACCTTTGACCTTCATTTAAACTTTTAGTTTTAAAAAGAGTTTTTAATGAAGGAGCAGCAAGTGGAACTTCAAAGTAACCTCAAAGTAACTTGATTTACTGGTAATCATTGCACAGGGTTCTCTCTGAATGACTGCATTCATCAGAGTCTGGCTGCACGCTATGGAGACGCAGACATGAAGATCGACTTTGATAACTTTGTGTCCTGTGTAATGCGCCTGGAGATGATGTTCAGTAAGAACCGCACATTTTTTTTCCTGATTGGTTGAAATATGTTTTAATTTTATGTTTCAATGTAGTTATTTTTTATTGTCATTTTATGGCTATGAATTTGAAAATTTATTTCAATGTGTTATTATTTTCATTTCCACCTTGTGTGTGCAGCATGTTTTCAGTAATTCATTGTTCCAGAGGCATTACATTGTATTTAATGTGATTTTGTTTATTTTTGATGTATGTATTATTTATATTTTTATATCAATTAAAAACAAGTTCTTCAACTTTTTTTTTTTTTGTAGAAGTGTTCAAAAGGATTGACGTGGACAGCACTGGGTTCATTGAGTTGGACTTCTTCCAGGTACTGAATGTCTTGTAAACTAATAGCACTCTATGTCTTAATGTTTATTTATTTTTTTGTTAGAGCTTTTTAAATTGTTCTTTTTCTTTCTTTCAGTGGCTGACGTTTGCTATGATTTAAAGGCACAGAGGAATATTATAAATAGTTTTTTTTTTATTGTGCTAGTATAACTAAATGCTTAATTAGTATATTGGACCACCTGGAATTTGTAAATGTGTCCATTGTACTTTGCTACCGACATAAGCATAGTTGCCTGTTGTTTTATTTGTAACGCACTTTCCTCTTATTGCGGTGCTTGCAAGGCATCACTGTTTTGCTTTTTTTCCCAGTCTATATTGTGTTACTTATTGAGAATTGTGCAATTACTTCAAATTATATTTAAATAATACTTAAAATTAATTTATTTTCACCTGATCATATAGACCATACCGACAAATGACCACATGACGATGCTCTGGCAATGAATCAGGCATCTTGGATGTGTAAGCAAGCGCAATAAAATGTAAAACCAACAGTAAAATTACAGACCTAATGAAATCACTTTACAAACTCAGGATTTTTTACTTGTGTAAAATTGAAATTAGCCACATTATTACAGGAAAGGACCACAATTTGATATTGATAATTTTTGCATCTGGTTTTGAAAGGCACAAAACTATTTTGATTCAGTGCACAGGAACGTTCAGTCTATTTGTTGTTGTTGTTGTTTTTGGTGAACTTTATAAATTTTTTCAGATGTAATATATTTAAGCCTGAAACTGAGTTTTATTTTCTCTGCTGCCTTGCAAGCACTGGTATTTCCTTGTGTAAATTCAAATAAACTTTTTTATTATTATTATGGACCATTTGGAATTTAAATGCATACAATATACAGCCTTGTTGCTGTAGACAAACAAATAAAGTTATCTTTTATTATTTGTACCATGATTATCCAGTGTGCATGTTATTTAGTGGCTATATCAGGGGTGTCGACTTTTATGGAGAATTTCTGTCATTCATTTTCTCTACTCAGTCTTTTGATGATTGGCTCATTGTATTTTGGCGAAGATTTTAAAACGAGCTGTTTATTCATAAACTCGTACGACCGTATATTTTTTATAGATAGTGTTGTTTTTATTTCCGTTAGAAAAGTTATAACAACGGGACCCTCTCAAATCCACCATAATACGGACCCGTTATTTGCAAAGCTCTTTACTGTAGGCTAAGTGCACTTGTCGGTCTCAGTGTCTATCGCTCCGCCTACATTGGACTCTGGACATACAAACACACACACACACTGAAGCTTTAATACACTAGTGCACCGCTTATCTTTCGGGATAATATAACTGTATATATCACACATCCCATAAAGAGAAGAGACTCACAGGAGCGCAGTTGCCAGGCAAGTTTTGCAGCTCTTGTATTTCTGCCCTCAGTGAATCATGTCGAGATTTATTTCGCTCTCTTCTGTCCGTGTTGCTGGACTCCGTCGGCCTGCTGTTAGTTTGTCGCATTGAACACATTATTCAGTGTCAGATATGCATGTTATGCTCATATTAAAGATTGAAAACATCTTATGTACTATCGCTCGACGATGCAGTTGAAGTTAATCATTAAATGATCCGCTGTGGTTTGCGAAGGCTGAATGTAGTTACTAGGACTTGAAATGTTTGGCATGTCATACATTTTTTAAATGAAATAATGTACAGAACAACCATAGACACTTAACAAATCGCCACTAAAAGTGTTTTTAAAATGTTACGTGTTATGACTGAGGTTTAAAAACGGTTCTGTCGTGGATTTCTCTTAGTTTTAGTACGTTTATTTAAATACAATGCAGGCTGTGATTTGTGTTGAGGTGAATGGGAGGGAGGCCCCTCAGTCTGTTGAGTTTTGAGGCCAGAGGCACAATGCAGTCATTGATACAGAGAGATAAAGAGAAATATGATGCTAATGCTGTGACAGTATATACATAAAATTATTTGCCATACCAATATTTATGTGTAAAAATTGAGTGATTCTTGTAAAGCAGTTTATGAGTCTAAAAACATTGCAGCATTTAACCAGAACTTTTGCATTACATGTGTTTTGTTTGCATTTTAACCTTATTTATATGGAATAATATTTTAAAGTAATTTTGAGTAATCTTACTGAGGCCACATCCTTCAGTGGAACCGAATAGTATTCAGATACTAAAGTTAGTGTTAAAATATTTTGTAGAATTGCCTTATATTAAACTAAATATCAAAACAAGTAGCATCTGTAAACAAATTATGCACAACTTTTCTCTGAACTAAACATTTTTTGGGTCTTTTTTTTCAATCACCAACTGTTGAGTTCACCACATTAAAGTATTCCACTAATGTTTTACAACCACAAAGTACAAAAAATACTTTACAGATTTTTTTTTACACACGGTATTCATTATTTAGGTCATGGTGATGATATCCCATAAACCTTCATGTTAGCCGGTACCACTTTCTCCAGGGCAGTACCCTTTTAAAAGCTACTAACATATATGCTTTAGGTACTAATATGTGCTTTTAAAGTGCTAATATGTACCTTTTAAGATACTGATGTGTACTATTTAGGGGTAAATAAGTTACAAAGATGTAATTTTTAGACTTTTTTTTTTATCTCAGAGTGTATGGTCTTACGAAAGTAAGTGTACATAATTTGCATTTACATGTCAATTATAGAGTTTTTACTCAGTCTTTTTTAATTTTATTATAATCCAAAACCCAATGCAATGTACTTAATGTCTTCACACAATTATCTAAGTATTTGAGTATGAAACACTTTGCTATCAGTTTTGCTATTTATACCCACTCTCATCTCACGGCATCTCCAGCATGTTCTCATACGGAGGAATCTCAGCACAGATCAGTACTAACAGGCTAAAGGCAGATGGCGTGGGCTCTTTTGAGCAGGCTTTACACTTCCAGAACCAGGACTTTGAGTCCCTCAAACGGGAGTGTTTGGAAGGGGGCTACCTATTTGAAGACCCCTGCTTCCCCGCCGAACCCCCCTCTCTCGGCTTCAAAGAACTTGCCCCGTATTCCTCCAAAACCCGTGGTGTGGAATGGATGCGCCCCACGGTGAGGGAAAAAGATTTTCTTTTTACACTACCTCTTAGTCTCTTATGCTCAACAAGACTGCATTTATTTGATCAAAAATACAGTAATATTGTGAAATATTGTTACAATTCAAAACAACTGTTTTATGTTTTAATATAGTCTAATTTGTAATTTATTCCTGTGATGGCAAAGCTGAATTTTCAGCAGGCAGCCATTACTTCAGTCTTGAGTGTCACATGACCCACCCGATCCTTGCAGGTCATAGTCGGAATGTTTATAACCGCACTGACCCCTCCCTTCTCTCTATTGCAGCTGTTGTACCGATTATAAAGTCACATACACATGGATGTTTCTGTAGACAAACTTAGTCAGAGTACATGTTATTCATCCTCTAAGATGGTTTCATGCAGATCATGTTTCTCTGGCATCATACGAGTGGCCATTCCAAAGCATGTAATTGTTTTTTACATAATACATGAAAATATCTTATTTTCAGTTGCCAGTTTAATACAGTTAACTAAAACCAAAACAATTTTTTTAAACTTTAAATAAATGTTAGTCAGCTAGCTGACAAAGCAACTTTTACTTGTACTTTTTTTTTTTTTTTTTTTTTTTTAAGTAAAACTGAAACAAAATTTTTAAAAACCTATGTGGACATACAGTATTAATAAAATAAAACAAACAAAAATGAAAAATATACACAAAATTATGAAAACTTTACAATTACTGTGAAAATATAAAATACAAAAAAAAACATTTTTTATTATTCTATAATAGTATCCTAATGATGCTACTCTGATACCCCCCCCACACACACACACACACACACACACCAAAAAAAGAGCACACACACAAACAATTTAACAGATTGTTGATTTTTTTTTTTCTTTGCATGCAATTACACTAAACAAAATTATAAATGC
Source organism: Carassius auratus (assembly GCF_003368295.1). Classification (NCBI taxonomy): domain Eukaryota; kingdom Metazoa; phylum Chordata; class Actinopteri; order Cypriniformes; family Cyprinidae; genus Carassius; species Carassius auratus. Next base: position 5,881,004 of record NC_039255.1, read on the forward strand.
ACACTTTTGTTTTTGCCCACATTTTTCATGAGCTGAATACAAAGCTCTAAGACTTTTTTAATGTATACAAAAGGCCTTTTTCTCCTTTGGAGATGGCTTATGGTAGAGTAATAAAAATTCAATTCCCGGGCAACAGCTCTGGAGGAAATTCCTGCATTCAGCATGCCAATTGCACGCTCCCTCAAAACTTGCAACATCTGTGACATTGTGCTGTGTGATAAAACTGCATATTTTAGAGTGACCTTTTATTGTGGCCAGGCTAAAGCACACCTGTGCAATAATCATGCTAATCAGCATCTTGATATGCCACATCTGTGAGGTGGATGCATTATCTCAGCAAAGGAGAAGTGCTTAATGAACACAGATTTAGACAGATTTGTGAACGATGTTTCAGAAAAATAGGCCTTTTGTGTACAAAAAAAAATCTTTGAATGCAGCTCATGAAAATGGGAAAAAGTGTTTTGTTTATTGTTTTGTTCAGTGTAATTACTTTTTACCCCTCTAATCCCTCCTTTTCTGCAGGAGCTCAGTGATGATCCTCAGTTCATTGTGGATGGAGCCTCACGCACAGACATCTGTCAAGGAGCTCTGGGTAAGTTTTCTGGTTGTACAAAAGTAATCTAGTATGCATAGTTTCAGAGTGGTTTCCCAGGCAGATATTATGTGTCATCCAAACCTATAGTTTGCTATAGTTATATACGTTACACTTCCAGGAAAAAGTCTGCACACACCTACTAGTAATATTTTCTGTTTTATAGTGATACAAAAGTCATCAACACTAGCAAATGACACTAATGGAAATTATTTAAAACAAAACACTTGAAAACTCAACCCACAGTGATAGTGTATGGTCACCCTGAAACTGGCCGCTTATGGTTTCTGAGGCTGTGGAAAATTCCTCAGCTCTGAGGTAGAGAGCTGAGTGATGTACACAGGAATGGGTTTGACACAGGCCTCACAGAGAAAATAAACCCCACCCCTTTCTCTTTGTCCCCCTGCTGGCTGTAGATTGGCAGTTCAACTGCTGTGTTTTATTAAAAGACAAAATATTGATAAGCATTTTTTTTTTAAAGGATTTTGGTATTGCCATTTAAATTGCTCTTTGAATTAGTGGCTTTATTATGTTTCACCCTGTATCATCTTTTTCTTGACCAGGTGACTGCTGGCTCCTCGCTGCTATAGCCTCGCTGACTCTCAATGAAAGACTCCTCCACAGAGTCGTCCCTCATGGCCAGAGCTTTCAAGATGACTATGCTGGAATATTTCACTTTCAGGTTCTGAAACACAGTTGCATATTGTCGATAGTCTAGCCAAATATGAAGAAAAAGTCACTTTCACTCAGTAAATCTGCGTGGGGAGATCTTTTCCGCACCCAACATGTATTCCTAATGAAATGACTGTATTTAACAATAAATGTGATTGCATCTTTAATCTGGTGTCCTCTCAGACATTTCTTCATACTGACCACTGCGCACCATGTGGATGTTCAGTTCATTACGTTTGCTTTTTTCTGTTGTGCAGTTCTGGCAGTTTGGTGAGTGGGTTGACGTTGTGATTGATGATCGGCTCCCGGTGAGAGATGGAGAGCTCATGTTTGTCCATTCAGCAGAGGGAAATGAGTTCTGGAGCGCCTTGGTTGAAAAAGCCTATGCTAAGTATGTCCTGATAGACATTATTGTAGGCCAGCAAAATATGTTCTTACTCACAAAATTGGACTGTCTCTATCTTTATTTAAGGTTTTACTATAGGTTAAGTACAGTCTCCTCACTTGTGTGTGTGTATGTTTGTTTTGTACCAGGCTAAATGGCTCCTATGAAGCTCTCTCTGGAGGATCCACCACTGAGGGTTTTGAGGATTTCACTGGAGGGGTTTCAGAGATGTTCGAGCTCCGCAAAGCTCCAAGAGACCTGTACCGAATCATCAGCAAAGCCCTGGAAAGAGGCTCTCTGCTGGGTTGCTCTATCGATGTGAGAACTTCAAATAGTGTCTCTTTAGACACTGATTGATGCACTTGTTTTTTTTTTTTGTTTTTTTTTTACATCATTCTAGATTTAGGGTGCTTTCACACTTCGGTTTGCTCGATTGCCTGGTCCGAACCCAAGTTCGATTGATTCATATTATTTATGATTGTATACCAGATCACCAGTGCCTTTGACATGGAATCTGTGACATTTAAGAAGCTGGTCAAAGGTCATGCTTACTCGGTGACTGCTCTCAAACAGGTAACGCTCCCAGTATATGTTGCTCATAGACAGTTTATTTAGGAGTTTAATTTTAGGTGCCTTCATGTGTGCAATCTCTCTTTTACAGGTGGAATTTAGGGGTCGTACAGAGAGGCTTATCCGTATCCGTAACCCATGGGGTCAGGTTGAATGGACGGGGGCCTGGAGCGACAAGTAAGTAATGACACAGAAACAGTTATTCAGTTCAGCCCAAGTCATTGAGTAAGAAGATTGTGTATGTTTCCTCTCAAGCTCCCCTGAATGGGATGAAATCGATCCATCTGAGAAGGATGACTTGCACTTACGAATGGAGGATGGAGAGTTCTGGTGAGCTGTATCAGCAATACAAATTAAAGGAATAGTTATCCCAAAAATGAGGCAATCCAAGACATAGATGAGTTTGTTTCTACATCAGAACAGATTTGTATCAATTTAACATGACATCACATGTGGACTCTCATTCTGATGACACCCATTCACTGCAGAGGATCCATTTGTGGACAAGTGATGTAATATCACATTTCTCCAAATCTGTATTGATGAAGAAACTCATCTGTATCTATTTTTATTTTTGAGTGAACTGACGCATCAGAAGACCAAAAACGCATTGTGTACACTCACAGCATAAAAAAACAGCTCCCTTTTCCCCAGGATGTCGTTCAGTGAGTTTTTGCGGCAGTTCTCCAGGCTGGAGATTTGTAATCTGACTCCTGATGCTCTGAGTGATGATGACCTGAGCCACTGGAACACCATCAAGTTTCACGGTGCCTGGCGGAGAGGCAGTACCGCAGGAGGCTGCCGAAACCATCCCAGTGAGAAACGCCCCTGTTTACATCCAGCGATTTTATCAGCTGAGGTCAAAGAGTGGCTGTATTATTGGTCGTACTGGACGTCTCTACAGCTGGAAACATTGATGGGATTTACAACTAGCCATAGGTTTAGAAAAATATGATCAAAATTCTGATTGCCAATGAATTTTTTTACTTATAAAATTACAATATTTGGATCTACACTACCATTCAAAAGTTTGGGGTCGGTAAGATTTTGTAATGCTTTGGAAAAGTCTCTTATGCTCACAGAGGCTGCATTTATTTTTGATCATTAATGCAGTAAAAAAACAACAACAACAACATAATATTGTGAAATTAAAATTTAAAATAGCTGTTTTGCTTTTTTTTAAATGTATTCTAAAATGTAGTTTATTCCTGTGATGTAAAGCTGAATTACTCCAGTCCTCAGCATCACATGATCCTTCAGGAGTCATAATATTCTGATTAGGTGCTCAAGAGTCAAATTGTTATCATTATAAATGTTGGAAACAGATTGCTTGGTGAATAGAAGTTTCAAAAGAACACCGTGTATTTGAAATATAATTATTTTTTAACATTACAAAAACCTTAACTGTAGCTTTTGGTGTGCTTGCTGAATAAAAGGTATTAATTTATTTTAAAAAGAAATCCTACTGACCACAAACATTTGAAAAAAAGTGTATTAAGCATCATATCACGAACAAGATGAACAATTAATAATGCATGCATCAAACTCCGCTATCAGCTTCATCTGGAATTTGAACCCATAACTGGTTTGTGTTCCTCTGCTGTTTGGCAGACACGTTCTGGATCAATCCACAGTACAAGATCACATTGCTGGAGGAGGATGATGACCCAGAGGATGAAGAAGTGGCCTGCAGCTTTCTGGTGGCTTTACTGCAGAAAGACCGCAGACGGTACCGGCGCCACGGACAGGACATGCACACCATCGGCTTTGCTATCTACGAGGTGGGGAGCAAAATCGGTTGAGTTAACAGATAACTGTGTTCCAAAGGGAAAAAAAATGCCTAATTGTTTTCCTTCTTTTCCTCCTCCTTGCAGATTCCTGAAGAGGTATGAACCCATGAATTTCCTCTTGATTATTCACAGTGGAATAATTTTGTGTACTGCACAGATTTGTCATTTCCATCTGTGTGCAGTATGCAGGCTGTCAGAATGTGCACCTTAAAAAGGACTTCTTCCTGACACACTCATCGTGCGCCCGCTCTGAGACCTTCATCAACCTGCGGGAGGTCAGCACTCGTCTCCGTCTGCCTCCCGGTGAATACATTATCGTCCCCTCCACCTTTGAACCCAGCAAAGAGGCTGATTTTGTCCTACGAGTCTTCACTGAAAAGCAGTCCCAGACAGAGTGAGTGTTTGTTCTTGTTTGAGTGCTTTACTCCGTTGCTTGCAGAACTGGAAAGTTGCTTCTATAACGATTTAATCTGTTGTTGTTTTTTCTCTCTCAAAGGGAATTAGATGATGAGATTTCAGCTGACCTGGAGGATGAGGTAAGATTACATTGTTAAAAAAAAAAAAAACACCTTCAGACAAACATTAGATGCCATGGCGTATTCTTTAGACTGTTGAATAAACCTGGCTGGCTCTTTTGTTTTTTTCTTGCAGGCAGAAATTACAGAAGATGACATTGATGACTCTTTCAAGTCATTGTTTGCCCAGCTGGCTGGAGAGGTGAGTGAATATAATAGAGGTGAGTTTTTTGTTTTGAATGAGAAGCTTAGGTTTAGATAAAACTGGTTCTGAATGTTAGAATATTGCAAATAAATAATAACGTCTGAACATTTTTACTTGTTTTAGGATATGGAGATATCTGTCCGTGAACTCAAGACTATTCTGAACAGAGTAGTGTCCAGACGTGAGTAACACACTATTCTTCTTAAACCTGGGGTCAGTGCAGTCAAAATGAATCTGTTTATCTAAACCGGAATGAACCGTTTCTTTCTCAGACAAGGATCTAAAGACAGATGGCTTCAGCATGGAGTCCTGCAGAACTATGGTCAACCTTCTGGATGTATTCTTCTCTGTTTAAATACAAATTACTGTATGTTCTGTTGACAACATCTGTCATTCTGATGATTACTATGGAAAATCATTTTAACTCATTCCTGAGTTGGTAAAAAAACAAGCCGTAATCCTCTTTACATTAATGCAAAATAGAATTTAGTAGACATTATGATATGTTCCTACTAATATCCAGCGACTACTAAATATTGTCCCACACAATAATTTTTTATCAACAATTAAATGTCTGTGTCTGTTGTTATGTCCCCACCAATGCCTAAATCAAAATACAGTGGAAGTCTATATTTTAAGAAATTCTGGATGTTTAAAATCAGAAACATAAAGTTCATATGCTATGTTTACTGGTTTTAAATGCCGATGACAGTAAAAATTTGTGCAGAAAGTTTACAAGTATATGGTAACTGTATAAGAAACATTTATTCTGGTGTATTGGCTTGCTAAATAATTTAAGCAATTTTAAATTTAAGTAACATCATGCCAGTTGTGATCAGACAAGCTGCATCTGTTTTTACTCTTGACTCTGTTCATCAGAAAGATGGCAGTGCACGGTTGGGTTTAGTAGAGTTTCAGATTCTCTGGAACAAAGTAAGGAAGTTGCTGGTGAGTGCCTTTTTTATTTACTTATTTATTGCAAATTTCACACACTCTGAAATGTACAGACATGACATGCAAAAAAATAAAAATAAAGCATGTACACGATTTACTAATTTGTTCTCTCTGTGTACTAAAATGTGCACATGATTACTATTTAATTCCATCTGTTTGTTAAATCATGCACACAATTTACTAATTAATTCTCTTGATTTATAAATAAGCGTACATTAATTCTCTTGATTTATAAATAAGCGTACTATCTTTTTCCCTTCATGCCATGTGCAGGGCTCGGTAGAAATGTTTATAGTTTCTTTAGTATAGTGTTCAAAAGAAATATTTCATGCTTTGTTTTCCACTCAGGGGATCTTCAGAGAATTTGATATTGATAAGTCGGGTACTATGAGCTCTTATGAGATGCGTCTGGCTGTAGAATCAGCAGGTAAAGAGGCACTCATTTCATTAATTGGCACACGCTCACAAAAAACATGAATGGAGGGTGAATTTAGTGTCCATGAATATTTGTTGTGAGTCTTGGTTTTTTAATAAGGAAATATTTTATTCAATAAGGATGCATTAAATTGAACTAAGACATTTATAAATCCAACAAAAGATTTATATTTTAAATAAATGCTGTTCTTTGGAATTTCCAATTTGTCAAAAAATCCTGAAAAAATAGTAATGGCTGCTGAAAATTCAAATTCACAGGAATAAATAATGTTTATAAAATTCAAATATAAAACAATAATTTTAATAGTATTAATTGTAATAATGGCTCACAATATTACCGTTTTCACTGTATTTTTAATCAAATAAAATCCAACTTCGGTCAGCATAAGACTTAAAATATTGTACATATAACATAAAACAAATATTTATATTACCAACCCCAAAATTTTCAATGTAAATAAACATAAATTAATAACATAAAATCACTTTGAGGTTTTCTCTAAAGGACCATAACTTTCTTTACAGGCTTTAAGCTCAATAACAGACTCAACCAGATCCTTGTAGCCAGATACGCTGAGAACGAGGTCATCGATTTCGATAACTTTGTCTGCTGCCTGATCAAACTGGAGGCCATGTTCAGTATGTTGTTGTTGTTGTTGTTTTTTTGTATCACATGGTGCCCCCTAATATATTTATATTTTTTAATATTAAACACTTTATCCCATGCAGTGTTTTTCATAGTCTTGCACTTCCCTTGTAGGATCTTTTCAGCAGTTGGACAAGGATGAAACAGGAACGGCTGAAATGAACCTATCTGAGGTGCTCTGCTATTGATATCAAATGTCAAAAATAACCATTTACAGAACACTAATCACTCATTCTCCTTTTTGTTGTGCAGTGGCTCTTCATGACTATGTGTGGCTGAGGTACAACACTTTGTGAACATCCAATTCAAGAACCTGCTGAAAAGCGAAAAGGAGTGCTGAACTCCTCATGCAACAATCCTATTTCCACTTTAACCTCATTAGAATAAAGTACTACTATTTTTTAAGGATTTATTTTTCAATCTTAATAATATATATATTGCAGTTACACTACAAAGAAACAACCTCTAATGAGAAACGCTGCCTGAAGAGGACCTCCACTCACTACTTCTGTAATGAATGATGGAATGGCTGAGGAGCATTATGTGCATCGGATAAATATATGAGATAACGTGAGCTTGCTTTTTGTCTTAACAGAAGACCAGCCTTAATTTACAAAAGGCTGTCTATGAATAGTGCCATAGTGGGAGAAAAATAAACCACAGCACTGCATGTTCTCCTATAAGGTGAACTAATGCATCCTATTAAAAAAGTTTTAGGTGCACAATGTGTAATTGTGTAGATATTGTCACTGATTTCCCATGATCAGAGTTTCAAAATAAACTCTGTTATACTAAACTTGCATAACAAACTGTTTTACTTCATGTGTTCTGAAAACAAATCCAAAAACCTGAAACGTTCTTACAAGTGAGTCATGGAGCATTTAATGGTGAATTTTGTTAAATGAATTCTTAAAAATGATAGCATGTTTACGCCATGTGATAAAAATAAATAAATAAAGGGAATTTCAGCTTTTCTCTCACAGTTCTGACCTTCCCCCCACAAAATTCAGAAAAAAGTCAGAATTGCTTGATATAAACATTCTTGCAATACCAAGTTTACATCTTTCAATTATGTTTTTTGTTTCTGCACCCCACCAACCAGTAATGCCACACTCCTAGAATAAATAAAAACATCTTTTATTCTCACTTCGATCATTGAAACATAGAATCACCCAATAAAGCTGAGCTCCCAGCTAACGACCTGCTGCTCACACTCTCCACCAGTGACGTGTGCTCCACCCTGAGCAGGGTGCACACATAAAAATCGGCTGGCCCTGATGGCATTTCTGACCGAGTGCTCAGGGCCTGTGCAGAACAGCAGGCTGATGTATTTACTAACATCTTCAACCTCTCCCTGGCCCCAGCCATTGTCCCTACCTGCCGCTCTTTCCGTCACGCCAATCATACCAAAATGTTTCAAAGGGCTGGTACTCTCCTATCTGAAAACATGCCTGCCCCCCAAACTGGACCCATTTCAGTTCATCTACAAACCCAACAGTTCAATTGAGGATGCCATTGCCTCAGCTCTCCACAATGTCCTAAATCACCTGGATAAAAGTAATACTTAGTCTGAATAGTATTAATCGATTTCAACTCTGCTTTTAATACTGTGATTCCAACTAAGATGATCTCAAAGCTAACTGACGTTAGCATCAGCCCCTCTCTCTACAGCTGGACCTTGGACTTTCTCACTAACAAACCACAGTCTGTTAGGATCTCCTCTATCCTCACATTGAATGCTGGTGTACCACAGGGCTGTGTTCTGAGCTCAGTTCTCTATTGCCTTTTAACCCATGACTGCATACATTACATGGCTCTAACTCCATAAACAAGTTTGCAGATGACACCACGGTGTTAGGCATGATCAACAGCAACAATGAAACTGCCTTCAGGGAGGAGGTTCAGCACCTGTCAGTGTGGTGTGACGACAATAATCCCGCACTCAACCCCTAGAAAACCAAGGAACTGATTGTGGACCCCAAGCGGACTAGGAAAGACCACACACACATATGTACCTACATCGATAGTGCCCAAGTAGAGCATGCGTCTAAAATGTCACCTGTCCCCCCACATCCTGCTAAACTTTTATCAATGCACAGTTGAAAGCACCACAAGGCCAGCCCACCACCCACCACGCACGCAGTCATCACCTCATTCAGACTATAAGTCGCACCTTAGTATAAGTCGCATCAGTCCAAAAATATGTCATGATGAGGGAAAAAACATATAAATCACACTGGATTGTAAGTCGTATTATTTAGAACCAAGAGAAAACATTACAGTCTACAGCCATCTCGCCGCTGTAGACAGTAATGTTTTCTCTTGGTTCATTTCTCTCGGTTCATGGTAAATTAATTTTTATAAATAAGTCACACCTGACTATAAGTCACAGGACCAGCCAAACTATGAAAAAAAGTGTGACTTATTGTCCGGAAAATACAGTAAGTATGGAATTTGAGAGGAGAAAGGGTTACTTGCTAGGGATATTGTTAGGAAGTGATCTTCAAGTTCATTTTTAATGATTACAGTAGTTAAAACAGCTAAACTTCAAAATTTTAGCTGTAAAATGCCACATGCAGTAGCTAATATTAAGAAATATTTTGTGCTTTTACTTTTAAAATGCCTATCCATATACACCTATGACTCGCTAACAACAAAATGATTCGCGAACCCGCTTTGAACTCCGGAAATGACTCAAATGATTTGCGAACCAGCTACGAACTATCGAACTGATTCAAATGATTCGCGATCACCAAACTGACTCAAATGATTCGCGAACCCGCTTTGAACTCCCGAACTGACTCAAATGATTTGCGATCCCACTCCGAACTACCGAACTGATTCAAATGGTTTGTGATCTGCGAACTTATTCAATTGATTCGCGAACCCGCGCCAAACTCCCGAAATGACTCAAATGATTATCGAACCCGCATATGTGTTTTCATAATTTCATAAAACACTTTTTTTTTGCAAAACACAACACAATTGTCTATGTAATACACACAAATGTATCAGTAGCCTAATTAACATTATGGCAAAGGTATTTCCAAATGTTTTCTTTTGAGACGTGTGTGTTATATTTTGAATGTGGTGCTTCATTTTGCAAGCGATGTGAGGCATTTTGCATTTTGTGTGTGCAATTCTTGGATTTGTGTGAAAAAAAAAAAAATTATATTTATATATATATATATATATATATATATATATATATATATATATATATATATATATATATATATATATATATATATATATATATATATATATATATACACACACACACACACACATACATATATATTGATCCCTGATTCTGGATCTTGTATTTTTTCAATTGTACACTCTTAGAAAAAAGGATTCATTGGGGTTCTATATAGAACCACAGAGTTTTTCCCGAACTTATTCAAATGATTTGCGATCCCCAAACTTATTCAAATGATTTGCGATCCCGCTCCAAACTCCCGAAATGACTCAAATGATTCGCATATTTGCCAGTGTTTAAATGTCTGTACAAAAACAGAACTCTACTGTAATATTAAATTATATGTTTTAATTACTTTTCTCACTCATTGTAAACAACAGCGTTTAGTTTCGTCCTACTTCAGTTTATTTCCAGGTTTAAATTATGTCTGATTCTCTTTTAAGAAATCTTTGACCAGACTGATTTAAACAGATTTAAAATACAGCTACAATTTGTAATAATACATGTGAAGTGATTCAGGGATGTTACAGTTTTTATCAAATGCTTACACATTAAATCTTTACAGATTAATGCTTCTGAAAGCTGTCACTCAAACAGAATTACACACCAAATCTGCAAAACCATGCACTTATTTATCAGCCTTCGACTCAGTTTTCATAATTTCATAAAACATTTTTTGTTTTGCAGCAATTGTCTATGCAATGCACACAAATGTAGCAGTAATTAATATTATGGCAAAGGTATTTTCAAATGTTTTCTTTTGAGACGTGTTTGTTATATTTTGAATGTGGTGCTTCATTTTGCAAGTGATGTGAGGCATTTTGCATTTTGTGTGTGCAATTCTTGGATTTGTGTGAAAAGTAAAAAAAAAAAAAAAAAAAGATAGGCAAAGTTTTAATAAAAATGTCAATAAAATTGCATTTAAAATCTGAACTAAGTGATGTTCATGCATTGTTTATAGCTATATATATATATATATATATATATATATATATATATATATATATATATATATATATATATATATAGTAAACTATTAGAAAAAAGGGTTCATTGGGGTTCTATATAGAACCAAAGGGTTATTTACTCAGAAAGGATCTATAATGACAAGAAAGAAGCCAGATTTTTGGAGAAAAACTGAAATGGCACTCTTCGTGTGATATTGATTAACTACATAAAATGATATAAATATATACATTTTCTAACCCCCATATCTTGAATTTTGTGATCATTCACATGCATTCATAAATGCATTTGAATACATCGAATAATGCATTGAAAGAACGCACTCAAAATGCACACTCGCACTAGTATGACTTCATCATGTAACTTTCAGTGGTGGACAGTAACGGAGTAGCTTTACTTCGTTACTGTACTTAAGTACATTTTTCAAGTATCTGTACTTTACTGGAGTAGTTTTATTTTGAGTAACTTTTACTTTTACTTCACTACATTCCAAAGCATAAGATCGTACTTTTAACTTCACTACATTTCATAAAACATATCGTTACTCCCTATATCACGTGCTCCGACACGCAGAAGCGGTGTCTGATTCATCATGAACGAACTGAGTCTTTTCAAAATAAACTTTAATCGGATCGCGAATCGCACCAAACGATTCGTTTACGAATTAGAATGATCCGATTGCAGCTGCTCTGGAGTCGACCACTCACTGATTCAAATGAACCGTTAAGTGCGAGTCTACAGAAGTAAGAACCGGCAGATCTTGTGAGCGTGCACGCGTCTGATGATCATATTTAGGTCAAAATTGTCAGTTGTTTGGGAACTAAATCCGCTGTAAAGAGTGATCTTTTTAAGCCCATGTTACAGGTACCGGCTGGCACCACATAAACAGCTTATATGCTCTCTCTGAAAACAGGAGAAATAAATGAGACCAGGCAAACTCTGCGTCCGTTTTTCGTCTCGCTCAGCAGAAAGAGGAGAGAGGATTTATTAGACATTCACATTTTAAATCCTCCTCTGTTACAAACACAAAATGTTCACTATCAAATAAACACGACTTCAAAATGAAATACAATTTGTCTTTTTTTTCATCTTTCAGCAAATACTGAGTTTTAAGTTTGGGGTGATTAAATAAATCAAACTGACAATAACCACGGTTACCCTTTAAGTTGTATCTTTTTAACTCAAAATAAAACACAGATTATGTCATCACTTACATATAAAACATAGTTTGTTACCATTTACATATGGTTCCTAAATGCATTTTCCTCTTCCAGCAAAAGTAATTTTTTTACTCTTCCCAAAATGCATGAGCTGACAGACTTTTAACTTATTTTTAACCACTTTTAAAATATAAATCACATTTGTTTTAACATCAGCTTTTAACCCTGACAAACTCAGTTTTTAACATTAACCTTTCACATTTTACACAATATCATACATTTTAAAACTGTACAAAAATGTTCAAGGAGCTAAAAATAAAACTCTTCAGACGTGACTTTGGTATTAACAGGTGACATTAACAGGCGCGAAAATGTGGCTACTACCATATACAATTATGTCCACATACTCATTACATAGCCTTATTAGCGAACATTAAAACATTCAGTGACATGTCAACATATTACACTTCAGGTAATTAGATTAATTTAATTTTCCACCAACCTGAAAACAGGAGAAATAAATGAGACCAGGCAAACTCTGCGTCCGTTTTTCGTCTCGCTCAGCAGAAAGAGGAAAATCGCAAAGCGGACAAAACTGACGTAAAGCCCCGTGGAGCACAATAAATGCCACACTACCCCCTGCTGGCGAACTCCACAATTACTCCTCGCCTCTATATAACATGTCTTAGTCAAAGGATGGTGGAACCAGGTAAATTACCTCTGAACAAATATTCGAAAACATTCATTTTAAAATTTCAGAAATTACCACAAATGTGATAACACTTTTAGTGGGCATCACACCCACTGAAATGCTCCAGTGCAAACGCAGACACATCAATCAGCGTCTCTGTGTTTTAGGTTAAAAAATTAAATTAAATAACCTTAAACTAACACAGATTAAATAAAATAACTCCTGCATGTCCAAATTCCCCGCTACCGTAATATTAACGGTTTTATTAAAATGCTACCATGACATCTGTTTTTATATTGTGAGTAACGTTATACATATGTATATTGTTTGGATTAACTAGACGAGTTAGACAGACATGAATGTTTATTCATAACAGCACTGAAAATAAGTAAATATTGTAGCTGATGCTAAATGTCTAGCTAACAAGCTTGCTGGTGCTAACTTGAGGTAATTTTTATAAATAATGTCCAAATATTTTTATTCAACCACCTATATATATATATATATATATATATATATATATATATATATATATATATATATATATATATATATATACATATATATATATATATATATATATATATATATATATATATATATATATATATATATATACATATATATATATATATATATATATATATGTATATAGATTACATCTAGGGACAAAAGAAAGGATGTGATGTTCAGAATATGGTAACTAGTAATTATCAAAGAGGGGAAGAAATGCACCCCGTTTGGCCAGGGGTGATTTTACACCACAGACAAGGTTTGAGAAGGAAAAAAATCATTATGAAAATATAATTATGTTTTCCTTAAAATGTTCTTCCTAACTTCAGGCCTTATTATCATGTCATATATAACTGTGATGTTCTGTAAAACCACAAACTTTAAAACACTTTCACAGATCACAGATTCCAAAATAATATTTGGTAGCACAACTATTAATAGTTCTAATAATAAATCATCATATTTTCATGATTTCTAAAGATCATGTGACACTGAAGACTGGAGGAATGATGCTGAAAATACAGCTGCACATCACAGAAATAGATTATATTTTAAAGGATATTAAAATAGAAACCATTATTTTATATATTTTATTTTGATAATTTAGAATTATTACTGAAATACAACCTTTTTTTTGTTTCAAACAGTTCAATGAACAATAATGAAGTACCTGGAGCTGACAATGAAGTAAATGTATAATAATTAGCAAAGATGATTAATTTAGCGCTGTAAACGCGCGTGTGAGGGGCGGAGACGCGCCGCGGAGCGTCAGACGCGCGTGAGGACCAAACGCAGAACGGTAGGAAACTTCACTCCTCATATTATTTCTCTTTTACTATAGCGATTTATTTTTAGACACGTGATCTGAGTCTTTCATAGATTTGAAGTTTTCAGATCGGCAATTCGGAGCCTGTTCGCGACTCTATTGATTCAGATCGTCACTTCGGAGCCTGTTCGCGACTCGGTTGATTCAGATCGGCACTTCGGAGTCTGTTCGCGACTCGGTTGATTCAGAACGGCACTTCGGAGCCTGTTCGCGACTCGGTTGATTCAGATCGGCACTTCGGAGCCTGTTCGCGACTCGGTTGATTCAGATCGGCACTTCGGAGCCTGTTCGCGACTCGGTTGATTCAGATCGGCACTTCGGAGTCTGTTCGCGACTCGGTTGATTCAGAACGGCACTTCGGAGCCTGTTCGCGACTCGGTTGATTCAGATCCGCACTTCGGAGCCTGTTCGCGACTCGGTTGATTCAGATCGGCACTTCGGAGCCTGTTCGCGAATCGCGACTCGGTTGATTCAGATCGTCACTTCGGAGCCTGTTCGCGACTCGGTTGATTCAGATCGGCACTTCGGAACCTGTTCGCGACTCGGTTGATTCAGATCGGGACATCGGAGCATGTTTGAGATTTTTTAAATTCAGATCTGGACATCGAAGCAGGAAGTGTTTGTCAAACAGTTAATTGGTGATAAATGAATATTTGGACTTGAGGCTTTTTTTTACATGTCGATTCAGCATGTACATGGACCCACACACAAAGGTGGACACACTCTAGACTTAATCATCAGTAGAGCTCTAAACTTGTCATCCATTGTTGTTAAGGACGTTATTCATAACCGTACTGAAAATAAGTAAATATTGTTAGCTGATGCTAACTGTCTAGCTAACAAACTTGCTGGTGCTAACTTGAGGTAATTTTTATAAATAATGTCCAAATATTTTTATTCAACCACCTATATATATATATATATATATATAGATAGATAGATAGATAGATAGATAGATAGATAGATAGATAGATAGATAGATAGATAGATAGATAGATAGATAGATTACATCTGGGGAGAAAAGAAAGGATGTGATGTTCAGAACATGGTAACTACAGTAATTATCAAAGAGGGGAAGAGATGCACCCAGTTTGGCCAGTGGTGTTTTTACACCCCAGACAAGGTTTGAGAAGGAAAAAATCATTATGAAAATATAATTATATTTTCCTTAAAATCTTCAGGCCTTATTATCATTTCATATATAACTGTGATGTTCTGTAAAACAACAAACTTTAAAATAATTTGTTCTTACTGGTGAAAATCAGATGGTCATCTCTGTTTTCTCTCAGGTACATCACAGTGTAAGCTTCACAGTTAACATTACTCTCATCAGTGTAGTCCATATCAACAACAAAAATATATCTTGACTCCATATAGTGGTTATTTTGGAAAAAATCCCAGGTATTTTGAGCAGTAGGATTATAAAAAAAAAAAAAAATGTGCTAATATAAAATTTAATTAGTCTATATAAAATTGCAAACATCTATCTTTCAGTACTTTTTTACTTAAGTACATAAAAATTTTTTGTACTTTTGTACTTTCACTTGAGTAAAATTGAAAAAGGAGTACTTTTACTTTTACTGGAGTAATATTTTATTATACGTATCTGTACTTTTACTCAAGTACTTGATTTGTGTACTTCGTCCACCACTGGTAACTTTACATTAGCCTATGCGTGCACTTTTTAGGCACGATTTGTTTAGTTTTTGAATATACTTGATACTGTTAAAAGGCACATCATTAAAACAAAAAATACGAGTTCACACATATCACACCTAGAACTAGCTACTAAATTAGTTAAACCTATCCATATACAGCTATGATTCGCGAACCCCAAACTGACTCAAATGATTAACGAACCACAAACTGACTCAAATGATTCGCGAATCCGCTTTGAACTCATAGACTGTAAAAAAATATGGACGTAGTGCATACTTGCCAACCTTGAGACCTCAGAATTCGGGAGATATTCAAAGGGGGGGGGGTCATATATAATCACACACACAAACAAACGTAAAGAAGAATACAATTCTTTTATCTGTACATAGTTTATACATACATATTAGGTACAGTGACAACAACCCATCACAACCCAAACCCACCATTTATCACAATCTTTTGTCAGAAAATTAGTTTTTAATATTGTATGATGTAAATAAGAAAAAAGCTAGATTTACCATGTAAGCAATACTTGCCTTTTAACCTTGATTACATGGAGGAAGACAAATGCTTAAATTAATTTCGTGTCAGAAAATGTGACCTACCAATTCTGGTAGATTTTTAGCATAGCGACTTACAGTGCATTCAAGCTATCTTTTTTTTTTTTTAAACGTATCATGGTAAAATAAAATATTTTTTTATTACCTATATAGATGTTCTCGGGATTCCCAATGAGATCGTTTGTGATCAGACAATCATAAACTGTCATATGCCATAACATTTATTTACCTAATCTCTCACATTGAAGCGACTCCGGCAAATCAGCTGTTCTCCCATAGTAGACCGTTAAAGTAGAACGTCACAAAGTAGCAGTTTAATTCACGCATGTGCAATATAACGCCAGAATGGCGTTGCCGTTCCACCAGAGGCTGTTGCTAAGTCCCTATTGTTCGGTCTGAAACGGCGCCAAGTGACGGATGGTGTAGAAGTGTAGAAATGTAGAAATTCGGGAGAAAGGTCGGCCTGGGTGATTTTCGGGAGGGGCTTTGAAATTCGGGAGTCTCCCGGAAAAATCGGGAGGGTTGGCATGTATGACGTAGTGTCCGTGACGTCACCCTTAGACTCCTCATTAGCGGTTTTGAAGCCTAAAGTGTGCATTGCGTGCAGTCGCCATCTTGGCAGCGCGTCACCGCCACTCTCCCGGATAATCAAAAATGGGCAAAAAGGCGGGAGCTGATTGCTGAAGCCACGCCCACCTAGTGCGACGGCATTGTCAGCAGCTGCAATCCACCTGTCACTCAAGTGGCCACGCCCTTAATTATGCAGAACTTTAAGTCTTAATATAATTTAAACGGATGAGCTTTAAAAAAAATTCACCCCCCTCACAGTTGTCATGAAGGGCAAAATTAGCAATATAGACCAAAATCATTTTTTGAACCAGGCTGTAAACATGTTTTTTTCTGCTGTAAAGTTGGGCATTTTAACATGGGGAGTGTATGGGACTGACTACCTTCTGCAGCCAGCCTCAAGCGGCCAGTCGATGAATTGCAGTTTTAGTCACTTCCCTATTGGCCTCACGAGAGAGAGCGGGAGGTTGCAGCTCATTTGAACTCCTGAACTGACGCAAATGATTCGCGATCCCGCTACGAACTTCCGAACTGATTAAAATGATTCGCAAACCCCAAACTGACTCAAATGATTCGCGAACCCGCTTTGAACTCCTGAACTGACGCAAATGATTCGCTATCCCGCTACGAACTCCCGAACTGATTCAAATGATTCGCCTACCCCAAACTGACTCAAATGATTCGCGAACCCGCTTTGAACTCCTGAACTGACGTAAATGATTCGCTATCCCGCTACGAACTCCCGAACTGATTCAAATGATTCGCGATCCCCAAACTGACTCAAATGATTCGCGAACCCGCTTTGAACTCCTGAACTGACGCAAATGATTCGCGAACCCGCTACGAACTACCGAACAGACTCAAATGATTCGCAAACCCGCTACGCACTCCCGAACTGATTCAAATGATTCGCGATCCCCAAACTGACTCAAATGATTCGTGATCCCGTATCGAACTCCCGAACTGACTCAAATGATTCGCGAACCCGCTACGAACTCTCGAACTGACTCAAATGATTCGCGAACCAGCTACGAAACTCCCGAACTAACTCAAATGATTCGCGAACCCCGAACTGACTCAAATGATTCGCGAACCCGCTCCGAACTCCCAAACTGAAATGATTCGCGAACCCACTACGAACTCCAGAACTGATTCAAATGATTGGCAATTCCGCCCCAACCTGATTCGCGAAATGATTCGCCATCCCAAACTGACTCATGATTGGCGATCTTGCTCCAAACTCCCGAACTGACTCAAATGATTTGCGATCCCGCTCTGAACTCCCAAACTGGTTCAAATGATTCATACTCCGAACTCCCAAAATTACTCAAATGATTCGCGATCCCGGTCCGATCTCCCAAACTGACTCAAATGATTCGCGAAATGATTCGCGAACCCACTATGAACTCCCGAACACAGAACATTGTGGTTAATCTTGCAGATCATGACTTCTACTCTTCCTCTCCCTGGTAATATAAAGATTCCTCCTTTGAACTCCCACCTCTTCTGTGGGTTTTATTGTTCTGGGTCTGAATTTGGGCTCCTGGGGTCTCAAAAAAGAAACATTTTCAATCTCCAATGTGAAACCTTTTATGTTAAAAAGGTTCTATAATGACAAGAAAGAACCCTTTTGTCACAAAGGTTCTTTAGACTATTATTCCTTAATTCATTCAAATCTTGAATTCTGTGATCATGGAGTCAATTTAACACCGTATATATATGCAAATAGAGAAAAATTAAAGAATTGCAAAACATAAATGAAACAGCGCAAAAGCAATGATATCGCAATACATATTTTCCATGCACACTAAAAAATGTTGGGTTAAAAATAACCCAACTATGGGTTGGTATAGCACCTTCCCATCTATGGGTTATTTCAACCCAACCCATTGGGTTAAAATCCTGTTGGGTTAAAAGTTATCCAACAGTTGAGTTAATTATTTATATTAATTAAGATCAGTATTTTTTATTAAAAATGACTTAATACAACCATATTTTGAAACTACTTTGTTGTAAATTACAGATTTTATTTTTATATGCAAATAACACATTTACAAATATATTTTAAAATATTTTATTTAAATGTACAAGAATGTGTAAAAATACAACTGACATTTTCAAGATGTACAAATGTGTCAATTCATATTCATATCAAAACATACCTAATGTTTAGAGAGTTGGACCTATAACCCGAAGGGTGGGTTAAATGCAGAGCACCAATTCCGTATATGGGTTACCATACTTGGCAAATATTACGACTTTCAAATAAAATGAACCTAACATATAATAATAAAACAAAAAATAATCATAAAATCAAGTAATAATAATAAAATATATACCAGCTGCTGGACCTACTGATGATCAATAAAATAAATTTTTTTTTTACTGATTACAAAATACAAAGTTTTTAAGGAGGAGACAGTGTGTTATATGTTATAACAGCATATTATATAATCTATACCATGCTATCTTGGAATAAAACCTGTTGTTGTTGTTTTTTTTTATCCATTTCATAATTTATTTATTCAGGTTGTGCTTAGACCAAGAGCAGAGAAAGACACACACCTGACAGTACAGAGAGTGTTTAAGTTGAGTGTTTGAATCAACAGTACACAACGATGGCACAGACAAACTGAGTTTCCGTGCGCCGTTTGCTTTGGACCGGGTTTAGTCAAAGTCCAAAGTCCGTTTTTTATTCCCAGTCCATCCCTAGTTGAAAGCAACATCATAAACTGCATCACAAAAGTGGGATATGGGAAATGCACTGTCTCAGACCAGAAGGCCCTTCAGTGGGTTGTTGAAACAGCCCAACACATCACTTTTTAGCTACCCTTATCAGAGACACTTTCCTCAAAACGATGCATTATCAAAGATACTTCTCAACCCATCCATTCTCCCATCTGGGAGGCATTATAGGAGTCTTCACTGTCACACCAGCAGACTCAGGAAGAGTTTCTTCCCCTTTGCTGTCAGCAACATAATAGTGCATCATCTGTTATTAATGTTGCACATTCCTTTGTACATTCTACCTCATGATGACTATTGCATTGATATAGTCACTGACACTGTTTATATATTATCAAATATATCATTCTGAGTAATGCACCTTCTGTTTGTACTTCTCATTTAAGGCCTTCTGTACTGTATTCACATTGCACTAGATTAACGTAGATTTAGATTGCAGCTTGTACTGTATTTCATAGATAATTGCATTGAGCTGGTCTCTGCACCTGTCCCTCACAAATGTATATTGTACACACACACATATATAAATTTATTCATTTGTCAGACTTTTTCCAAAGTGACATAAAATTGAAAAAAAAAAAAAAAAATAAATAAATAAATATATATATATATATATATATATATATATATATATATATATATATATATATTAAGATGGCAATGGACACAATGAGTGCCTTTTATACAAAGTTTAACAGTAACTTCTCATATTTACACTTATTTATATGCACTGGCTATCTGCACTTCTGGTTAGATGCTTAAGTGCATGTCATTGGCCCTGTATTTGTACTTTGCATAATGATAAAAAAAAGTTGAAACTATTCTAGTAAAACAATTAATAAATAAATGTAATTGTGACTTTATCTAACCATTTTAATTTTTTCTTTTCTCAGAATTTTATATTTCAATAAGTTAATATTTAAAATTTCTGAGAAGCGGCCTGAACTGTGAGATATAAACTCAAAATTTTAAGTGGAAAAAAAGTCTGAATTGAGAAATAAAAAAACTTCCATACATAAATGTTTGAGAATACTATAAAGTTATTTTTACTATTTATTGCACAATGTAACCCAGTTGATAATATAACTTCCTCTACAAAATTATAATTATACAATTATTATACAGTTTCATCCATATATTTTATTACATATTATTACACATGTAACCATGAAAGGTAATTTCCTGAATGGCATGAAAACATTTGTTATATATATATTTACAACGATAGTTAAATACAGGAGACCTATTTTAGGATTTGTCCTCCCGGAATACAGAATCTCTGTTTTAAACAAATCGCTGAGCGATGGCTAACAGTTTGGAATATTCTCCTTCCATTTTGCGCAGATGTGTTGGTATAGGAGCTTTTATTCTTGTTCCTGTGGGGTTTCCGTTCTCTTCAATCAAAACCACGTTATTTGAGTCGAAGCGTGGGGTCATTCGAGCTCCAGGCATCTTGTGACCCACTATGAGAGCTTTTTTCTTCTGTCCTTTAATGGCCAGTAAGACTCTGTCTCCCACTTTACCGATTCCATTCTTGGTGTATACGTGAATGACTTTTGGTGGACGGTGGTGATGGGCATTTCCAAGAGCACTGTTGTCGACCACCCTCACGCGTGTTAACTTCTGAATAGCTGCAACAGCTGATGACACACTGCAGTGAGATGATAATATATGAGATTTGTGGCGAACATGTGAGATCATTACAAGGGATAAATGACGACAAGGCAACCCTTTTAAACAAAAACAGATTTAAATGAATGATTTTAGATTTGTTTTCTTAATCATTAATGTATCATGTGCTTATATAAAGGTATGGATATCCTGTTCACCTGAAAGCCCTCTGCTCTATCAATTTGGGCAAAATCACTCTGGACAACGACAGAGCCATCCTGACCTGACATTAAAAACAAGACAAAATTAAAAGTAATGATATATATATATATGAATTAACGTTTTCTCTAATAATAAAGAGTATACAATGGACACTTCTCGTGTTATTTCACTCCTTCGAGATATCGGTGAAAGCAAGCAATAGAAGCAGGTAATCTCTTTAACGTTACATTGGTCAAAATGTTCCTGAAAAGTGATATGAAATAGTGTAAATAAATAACGTTATTAAATACCTGCTCAGATCATTCAAACCACACCAATGTCATGCACACATCTGCGTCCTAAAAAAGCGTCGTTTGCTCTTTTTCTTGTATTGATTCAATGGCAGTGAACTGAGCTCATTCGCGCCACCTGCAGTGCTGGAGGATACATAGATACACCGCTCAGAACTTGATTTTATTTATTATATATTTTTTTATTTATACATAGATACATACATAATTATTTACATTTTACCACTAAATACATTTTTTATTATTTACACAATTATTATTTACACACACCCCAAAAAATAGGAATACATTTAAATACAATTTTTTATTTGTTTTATCAAGTCATGCGTTTCTTTATTTATTTCTGTTTTGTTTATTTATTTGCTTTCTGCAGGCTTGGGTCTCCATCCATAAGATCAGTGTATACAACAGATGTGAACCTTGATATCACTGGAGCAAGCTTGCTGAAAACATATATAGATGCATATAGAGCAACGAGACATTTTAAAAAAATGCTTTTAATTAAATTATCATTTAAAAAATAATTTGTCGAAGTATAAAAAACTAAAAGATCAGGCTTGTAAGTGACAAGTGAAAGTAAATGCTATGTGTAAGCAAAAGTTCTATATGTCCAGAAATTAAAATCAGTTCATGATCTATATGCATAATCTATTATACCATAAATATAGCAATTTACATTAAATCATTAGCATTTGTCTTTAAAAGGTTAAAACACTATGTAAAAATGTACTTTACGGAAAATATAACTTCAACTGAAAGTAGAATTGCTTGTTTATAATTTTAATAATTCACATAAACAATGTAGGCCTATCATATTATTCATTCATTTATTCATTCGTTCACATTCTCATGTCTGTTTCTGGCAATATTTTGTAATCAACAGCTAGAGGTCATTATTGGACTATAAATGTAACACATAACACTGAATTCTGTGGTGGGTTAAAAAAAAATACATAAATTATCATTATTACATTTTATCCTTGAAAATGTGTTCTCTCAAAATAAAATGAGATATTAAAAGTACCTCAACGAGGATTACACATGCACAATGTGTCACTGATAACCAGTGTGGAGTTCATAAAATGCGATATGTCTAGTGTAAACTGGTTAGGGATATGGTTGGTTTGGGGTAAAGATTAGGACTGGTTAGATGAAAAAATAGAGTTAGTTCGGGGTAGGCCTAATGGTTACTGTTGGTAATAAGGTAAATTGGTAAGATGTAGGGTGGGGACTTTTTATTATTATCGAATAACTAGTAATTAGCTAGGAGTAATTAACAATATTACACATAGACATATGCAGTCTGAATAGCTTTCTAAATGTTTTAATAGCTTTCTATTTAGGTGGTCTAGGAGTTAGCAGGAGGTCTAGGCGTGTTTTAAGGCCACGCCTCTTTTCCAACATCCGGGTTTTTTATGCGCGAAGCTGTCTATGGAAAAAACACCTCAGACTCTCAGGAACGACTACTATTTGTCGGCATTTCCCGCCAGATTTGCGATCTTTTGTTAAATAAGTTAAACTGAAACTAGCGGTGGTGTGCTGCTTTTAGGCATCTTTTAACTTAACACGAACAGCTTTCTCGGGAAGGTTTGAGGTGACGGACGGTGTCAGTTTGTGTCCGTCACTCAGGCACGAGCTCGCCTCGCACACCCGCGCGCACAATCGCGCTCTCGATTTGGTTTGCGGGTACGCGCCCGGCCGGGTCCCAGTCTGTCAGAACCGACCCGAGTCTCGAGCGGAATAGTGACGAACCGAAACGGTAAGAAACCGGCACTTCGGGAGCCAACTGTCATGAAAGTCCTGACAGGTCACTAAACTGCAGTGTGTGAATTAACGACAAGAGACTTGAGTGACATTTACACACTTTATGTCTTTGAGTGCAAGCTAGCAAGCTAACCGCTAACTAGACTCATAAATATAGAATTTTACTTCGCACATTTATAATTCATAATAATTATATATATATATATACATTTAGCTTCATGTGGTGGATACTTAATTCTGTTAACTGAAATGCACTTGTTATTTATGTATTTTCTGGAAAATAAAGTGTTTTAGATTAGTCTTTCACGCCGCTTAATGTTGGTTTATATTTAGCGCCTCATCAGAAACATCAATTTAACTAACTAGTTATAGCATTTTGTTTATATTTTTATTTACATTTATATTTAAATTTAATTACGACATCCTGACAAATTCAACAAGGGTTTATATACATCATAAGACAATAAGACATGAGGCATGATATAGTACGCCCAAAGCTTTGGTAAAACTAACGTACTGTTATTTAGGTATCATTTGTTTACGTACATAATGTGGTTGTTAAATGTCATTGTATTAATTAGCTGCCAAAAGAGCACATAAGAACAGATAAGCTGGCTTTATTTAAAATTCAATCTAAACTCATTAGTCTTCCGTGCCAGTGATATTTGTCTGCTTTGTCACGTTATATATTGAGGTTCGGTTGTGTGTCTGGTGTTAGTTAATCAGCTCTGAGTCCAGACACACATGACTAAAGCCTCTATTTGTGAGTGTGTGAGATAGTGTGAGAGGCCAGGCTTATCTAACCTACATTATCTAGCCTACATTGCAAATGTTTAATGAAATAACACATTAAGATGCTGAGTTGACTCTAATAGACCTGCATAGGGAAAAATATTTTTTTCTCTTCTGTATGTGCTGTTAGATTGCTTATTGTCTCAGCAAATGGGTCATTAAGGATATATTTTACACAAATAGACCACCTTTGGGAAACAAGACCTTAAACATCTAATTCAGTGTTTTCTTCATGCACCGTGAAGTTGCTGTTGACATGGGGACGCCAGGATCAGGACGAAAACGGACCCCAGTTAAAGACCGTTTCTCAGCCGAGGATGATGCTCTGAGCAGCATCGCCAAAGAGGTAAGAGCTGTTCACCTTTGACCCCTGTTTATTGCTTTCGTGTCATTTTGTGGCTTGTGGTTTCCTGTGACCACAATAAAGGAGTCATTCACCCAGAAAGCAAGCAAATCAAAAGACAAAATAGTCTTTATTTTGTGAGAAACGGACCAAAATTCTGTGATTATTTGCTTGAACTTATGTCCTTCACTGTAGCTTACAAATCTCATTTGCAGTTCTACATGCATGTCTGGTTATATGACACAATTAGCAATTGCTTTTACTCTCATTGATGTCAAAACTCTTTTGAGGTTGACTGCCATTCTGTAGACTTTCTCCTTTTGTTTTCCATAGGAGAAAAAACTCATATTGATTGATAGAGCACCTGGGATATTACAAAGCAACATGACTTGCACACACACACATAAACACACACACACACACACACACACACACACACACACACACACACATACACACATACATTCATACATACATACATACAAAACCCTATACATGTTGTCATATAAACATGCAGTGATGCTACATAATTAAGTTCCACAAACCTTATGTAAACAAAACTCAGTATGTGATATATTATTCAGTATGTGTTATCTTCCAGTAATACGTCTTAAGATAAGATCAAGGTCTGTAGTTTGTGATTGTGGGGCCAAAACTGCAATGCAAATACAATACAGTGATGATTGAGAGATGTTCAAATAAACACTTCTCAAAAGCATCATATTTGATGCTTACATTTACATTTATTTATGAAATAATGAAGGAAATTGCTTCAGTCCCAATATCATGAATCAGTCCAGTAAGTGTTTATCTTGAAATGCTACTAACAATATTAAAGTTATCTACATTTACCTTGTGAAAATCATAACTATCTATAACTATCATTCAGATGGCTGAAGGTGTATAGAAGATGCAAAATTGTGATAATGTTGGTAATTTAGCGGCCTTAGAAATTCATGAGATGATACTGTAGGCTTAATGGGGTTAAAGGTGAATGTCTTCTATGTATCTAATCTCTGCATCGAAGTCTGAATAGTTTGGTTCTGCATTATATAGTTGGTCAGTTCCCCTCATAGACCTGTTGTGATGTGTTATGTTGACGTTCAGGTTCTGCCAGTTGGAGCTGCAGCTGATGAAATTTGACTCACAGCTTGAGCAGGGAGCAGCCAGTACGGACTTGTCTTAGATTTTTCCGCAGCACACATGGTTGAGGCCATCACTCTTACAAGCAGAAAACTCTTGACTACTATCAGTGCTGTGCTCTGGGACTGTTCGAGCTGAAATTAACTTGTATGACCCAAATTTATAATTACAGAGCACTCATGTGACCAAATGGGTTGAGCAAAATATCATGAATGAGAGAAACTGATATCTGCATTCTTTTTCTTCATTAGCTACAGCATTAGCTAAAGCACATCACATTGTCAGCTTGTTAATTACAGTACTGGCCCTTAAAATATAAAAACAAACGAAGAGCAAATCTAGATTATCTTGTCAACCTCACTAATCAATTAATAGTCAGTCTATTAATCAACTAATCAATCAATAGTCATAGTTTTTTGGCAGTTTCCTTTAGTGCTGCGGAAATTACTGATTTCATCTTTAAAGGCACTATTAAATAAAATTCATTCATTTTAATGGAATATTGCAGTTTATATTATAAATAATGTATCTGTGCACATCATTATATCTTTAAAATATTTTCAAGTTCCCCTCCCTATCAAATCAACTTCTCTGATGATTTGCACCTAATTTTTTTTCTTGTTCGAAAAGGAGTTTAATATGTGAAAATAAGGAAGACCAGATGATTGCAATTTCCATTTTGTGCTGACTTTAAAACAGGGATTTGATATAAATAACAGGACTTTTCTGCTATGGTTTAGTAATGTAAAGGAAGTGGTTTCTGAAATATATATATATATATATATATATATATATATATATATATATATATATATACACTCTTTTTTTCTAGTCAACTGTTTGTTCAGTCCGTAACATGAAGAAAATGAAAGACAGTCGTTTCCATCTGATACTGTCACTGAAAAAGTGAAATCATGCAATATGTCCTGAATATGGACCATATAAGGATGTTTTAAAAGAGGAAATGGTCAGATCTAAAGCTACAGGGTGTGAGTTGTCCTGCAGAAGTGAAACTACAGCCAAATTGAGGATGTTTGTTAAATATTTAAAGATGATTTATTCTTGTACTGAGAGAGGTCTGTATCTTCTCCTGAGCGCTGCTGGAGTTCACACATAAAACTTTGCTCGTTTCATTGAACCTGCCTTTGGATCCACCTATTTTGCGCCTGCTGCAGAGAAAACTCCCTAATGGTTAGCAGAAGCCTGTTAACTGAAAGCTTGCCATTTGATTTGTCTGTGCATGGTCCAGGTTACCGGGGGTGAATTTGAGCCACGCAACCCACGTTGAGGTCACTTATGTTACTGGCCAGTCTTGTCACTTTCAGAGGCCAGTGATTTGCATAGTCCATTAGCCACAAAGCAACAGCATGAGATACTCCTCTAATCTTGGAGTATCTAGGGCAAGGTGTGATATTTCTTTAGCTATTACTGCCTTGCACGACTGTCTAAGGTTTAATGTAAGGTTGAAATAGGTCAACATACTGTAGTACTTTTATGCCAGGTGTAATATTCAAAGTGCACACCTACTTTATGCAATTCAGAAATACTTGTGCATACAATATTTTTTAATATCTTATGAGTACATTTGTAGTGCTTAAGTTCATAATCCATTGGATCAGTTCAGTGTTATGTAATGTCACTATTACTTAATGCACATAAACTACCTCATTGTTTACTGGAGATGTCCACATGCTGATTTACATATTCTACTAAAATGAAGGCCTTGCTGATTAATATTAAGTTTGCAAAGTTTCAATGGCCTAACTTCTTGGCCAAAAGACAATAAACCTAAATAAAATCACACATCACTGAAAGTATCATAACTTAAATATAATCAGACCTCACTGATTATATCCTATCGTCCCACAATAGGAAAATGAGTGCAAATATGAACCCAATACTCAAAAATATCTTTATAACAACAATAATAATAACTCTGTCAAAAAATTAGGTTGCACTAGGTTATTACACTGTTTAAATTATTATTATTGCACAGTTTCACAATAGCTATTGCCCAGAATTGTAATTATTATAATTGCACAATTTAGGAATCAATATTTCACAACTGGCAGTTTGTGAGTCTTTTCATGCTGTTTGCCTGCAGTCCACAAAGACAAGCCAAGTAGAACAACATATTTTCTTGCCATTTTTATTATTATTTTTAAACAGTCTTTTGTCATATGCAAGTGGTGCAAAAAAAAAAGGTTAGACTGTAGAGTCTTAGGGTGCTTTCACGCTAGCACTTTTGCTGCGCACCTGTGTTCGATTGACGTCAGAGTTCGGTACGTTGATGATGTGAAAGCTATCTTCTGAACTCTTCTGAACTTAAAAGGTGTGGTCTGGGGTACGATTCAAGTGAACTCCGGTACGGTTTGCTGCAATCAAACTCTGGATGGGCCAGTCAGTCAAACCAAATCTGAAAGGACCCTTAGACCAGTATGCCCTTAAATGTATACTTTGAGTAGGTGATGAACGACAAGCCAACTACTCTTTGAATAATGAACCAGTGCAAATATAGACACTTTGCATTTTATTGTCAGCTGCAATAACAGAGTTGCAAACATTTCCATATTGACTTTGATAAGCTTATGCTGTGCCATCTCATTAGACTGTTCGCCTATGGAGCTCATGCTCTGCAGAATACAGTAATACTGTCTTTCTAATAAATGAATGGCTATGTTGGAGGTTGTGAAGTAAGTGTGTCTCCCCCCGCTCAGATTTCCTGTTGCAGTCTCATGACGGAGGCTCTGCTGGTCTATAGATAGAGCTGGAGACACTGGGCTCTGGTGAGCAGGTCAAACTTTCAGACAGCACAACAGGTGCTGAACACAGGAATCACACACACACACACACACACAGAGCCCACCCTCTCTAACCTCACCATATGTGTAAAGATTTGCATAAGCCTTGTTTAAATGTTTGCTGTCAGGCAGCTGCATACTTTGCAAAGTCACTTTCAGATCTGTCAAGGCATATTTGTATTGAAATGTAATACAATTATTTATTGTGTAGGGTATTAGAAAAAGTTAGCAAGTCATATTGCACGTGTGTCACATGAGGATTGTGATAGTCAGGAATAATCCAGCATTTGTTTACCCGGAGCGTGAGTCTGGTGAACTGTGTGTGTTGGTCTTAAATTAGACACTACTGCTGAATCATGTTTGTTGTTTTTTCACCTAGTTAGAGATCAGCTGTACTTGCAGTAGATGTTAATCAAACCACCCCCATTTCTGCTATTTTACCAAATCCGACCCTCCATGAAATGTCCGCCAACCTGAGGTCAAAAAAAAAAAAAAAACTGAAAACCCTGGGCTGGTTTTTTTGCAGAGCCTAGTGTTGTCACAGAGACAGGTGTGGTTTCCCAGAACACCCTTTTCAGTGTTTTGTGTCAGGACTCTTGAATGCCTTCTTACAAGCCATTAAAGGTTTTCCTAAACAGTTCAGTGAAGTTTAAGAGGGATGTCTTCCCAGTCATGGTTTCTCTCTTCTTATATCATGTCCACCCATGTATTATGAAGTTTTTGCTTTTTCAATTGTGGTTACATGGAAAATATGACGGTTCCCTCTTTTTTTTCTTATGGGTGTTTTGGGGCATTTATTTATAGGACTGTTGAGAGACAGGAAAGTTGAGAGAGAACGAGGGCAATTGGGATCGAGAGGTGACTTAAGTTTGAATATAGATCCCGTGAACCAGCTGCTCTTACATGTATCATCAGCATGTGCGCTATCCTCAGCTCTTATTCAATTCAATTCAATTCAAGTTTATTTGTATAGCGCTTTTTACAAAACAAATCGTTACAAAGCAACTTTACAGAAAATTATGTTTCTACAATATTTAGTAGTAGCTAGTAGTTTGTGCACATTTGACAGGATTTTAGAAAAACTAAAAAATAATAATAATACAAGACGTAGTCAGCTAGACGATGAACTATCAATATTATTAATTAAGTTATTATATGATTAAGTCACACATTTAGGAATAATTGTTAGTTCTGTTTGTTGATTCAGGGTTAGCATCATCTGAGGTCCTCTGAGGGTCAGCATCATCTCTTCTCAGGTGTTCTGGATCCAGACTGGAGCTTGTGTAAATCCTAGTTACCACGGGATGTAAATCCCGTGGCGAAACATAGAAACAAAATACAGACATCATTAGCATAGCTGCTGATCCAACAAAGTAAAATTAGTTTAACCCAAGCTAATGAATAAAAATGCACCTTTGATCAGATGCAACTACACTCACAATTAAAAAGATACATTATTCGAATGCTTGGCGAAAGAGATGTGTTTTTAATCTAGATTTAAACAGAGAGAGTGTGTCTGAACCCCGAACATTATCAGGAAGGCTATTCCAGAGTTTGGGAGCCAAATGTGAGAAGGCTCTACCTCCTTTAGTGGACTTTGCTATCCTAGGAACTACCAAAAGTCCAGCGTTTTGTGACCTTAGGGTGCGTGATGGGTTGTAACGTGGTAGAAGGCTAGTTAGGTACGCAGGAGCTAAACCATTTAGGGCCTTATAGGTAAGTAATGATAATTTGTAACTGATACGGAACTTAATAGGTAGCCAGTGCAGAGACTGTAAAATTGGGGTAATATGATCATATTTTCTTGACCTCGTAAGGACTCTCGCTGCTGCATTTTGGACGACCTGTAGCTTGTTTATTGAAGAAGCAGGACAACCACCTAGAAGTGCATTACAATAGTCCAGTCTAGAGGTCATGAATGCATGAACTAGCTTTTCTGCATCAGAAACAGATAACATGTTTCGTAGCTTGGCAATGTTTCTAAGATGGAAGAATGCAATTTTTGTAACATTGGAAATATGATTTTCAAAAGACAAATTGCTCTTCAAAAGACAAATTGCTGTCTAATATAACACCCAGATTTCTGACTGTAGAGGAAGTTACAGTACATCCGTCTAGTTGCAGATTGTAATCTACAAGATTCTGTGTAGTGTTTTTTGGTCCAATAATTAATATCTCCGTCTTATCCGAATTTAATTGGAGAAAATTCTTTGTCATCCAATCTTTTACATTTTTAACACAATCTGTTAGCTTAGATAATTGGGAAGTTTCATCTGGTCTCGTTGATATATATAGCTGAGTATCATCAGCATAACAGTGGAAGCTAATTCCGTATTTTCTAATAATATTACCAAGGGGCAACATGTATATTGAAAATAGAAGGGGACCTAGGACGGATCCTTGTGGCACTCCATATTTTACTGATGATAAATGAGATGACTCCCCATTTAAGTAAACTTCATTAGTCCTCTGTTCCAAAACCTAGCTCTTACATCTATTCTTGTTATGATTGCTCACTTTTGAACCATCAACGTAAAATGCCAGCCTCACTGGAGAAAGGAGTGAAAATGCACTTTCACTATTCCATTCCTGTGCTGAATTTCAAATATATACACTACTGTTTAAAACTTTTGGTCTGCAACTTTCTCTTATGCTTTCTAAAAGTCTCTTATACTTGCCAAAGCTGCATTTTAGTGAGTAATCAGTCGATTCTGTAAAGTGGTGAGTTATCTGAGTGTTTCATATAGGACAGATGCAGAATAATGACTACTTTTTAAAATTGCTTGCATACCTTCAAGTGTCCAGAAAGAGTGCTTTCTGCTCCGATTCTTTGATGCAACAGATATTAAGATAAATTCTCTTTCCTCTCTTGTGCAGGCAGAGGCAATACTTGCTGCGAAGAGAGCAGCTCGTGCTGAGGCCCGGGGCATCCGGATGAGAGAATTGGAGCAGCAGCAGAAAGAGGTGAGTCCTGAGGAGTAGATGGGAGGAGAAAGGCACTCGAACCTCCTGCCTAATGAATAGTACTGAAGTCCTCAATGTCTTCAGAACTCTTTCTTGTGTCTATGCTGAAATCCAGAACCACATATTTATTATACTTATTTCAATCAGGTCTGTTGACCTGCAGATCTGTTCTTCATTAGTCCTCTGTTCCAAAACCTAGTGAACTTTCTACATAGGTAGCAATATAAGGCATTATAGGCACACTTTCAACGCGAAAGATGTTTCAAAAAGTTGGCAGCATTATTGATGCAGGGTTGCATGTATCCTTAATGGAGAAAGAAATCTTATAATGCATTGCGACACGTCATTATCTTATCAAAATGAAAACACTACTGAAATACTGAATTGAGTCTCCCATATGCTGAGCACTATTAGTATGACACATGTTGCTGCATATTTAGTTACAAATAGATCACTTATGAGGTTCAATTTCAGTTGGGATGCTGCCTTTGTGGCATTAAATGGCAAGGCAGCTCACTAGGTTTTGGAACAGAGCCTCTGCATTTCATTCAGAATATGGCTGATCTTCTAAAGGCTGTCATCTCTTTTGTTGCAGTAAAGCAGAAGGATTGCTTTTAAACTGGCATTTTGAGTAATTTGCTTGTCTGTTTCAAGCATTTTTGTTGAGAAGACAAAGTATGGCTGCTTTTTACAAGTAATTCCAGATTCACAACCCAGATTTAGCTAGCTGACTAACTAAGCTCATAAGTGGAAACAGGCCTTTGACAATACAGTGTGTTTTCAATGGTTGCAGCCACATGTGAATGATTCAGTTATCGATTTCAGCTGTATCTGTCAGTATTTTCTGTACTTGTGCAATTTAAGATGTTGTAATACGCTTTCAGACCTGGTCTGAAGAATATATTTGCATACTGAAATACATACTTTAGGTATGAGTCATTTCATGTTAATGTATTTGTTCACCAATATGTCTGTTTGTGTTTTTCTACGTAAGACATTCACCAAAAAAGTACCAAAAATGAAACAATGTCACATTGAATTGCAGTAGAAGTCTTTGTGTTTGTGTTGTGGCTGTTTCTCTCTCACAGCTGTCTTACCAGCACTCCTCCTCTAGCAGGAAATGGGGGCAAATCCACCAATGGATGGTATGAGAAAGATTAGGCCAGTTTGAACATGCATGCACTTTCACCTTTAACTAATAAAGAGCTTTCAGATGGGAGTGTGCTAGCTGTATTCTCATACTCATTTTTTTGTATGTGGCTTTCAAGCATGTTTTTTTAATAGTACTTTTTACTGCTCTTTTGGGTTTATAAAAGAACCCTTGTGGTCCTGTTGTTGTCTTTAAAAACAGTATTCCGTTAGGATAGGGATTCACTTTTTTTGTATAGTTTTTTGCACATGATCTATTTGCTTTTGTTTGTGTGTTTATATATATTACAGGGGTAAACCCTTAAGTCATGGGGTTTAAGTTAAGTTGGTAAGTCGTGGCCTAGTGGTTAGAGAGTTTAACTCCTAACCCTAGGGTTGTGGGCCCGAATCTCGGGCTGGCAGTACCACGACTGAGGTGCCCTTGAGCAAGGCACCGAACCCCCAACTGCTCCCTGAGCGCCACAGCATAAATGGCTGCCACTGCTACGGGTGTGAGCTCATGGTGTGTGTGTGTTCACTGCAGTGTGTGTGTGTGCACCTTGGATGGGTTAAATGCAAGGGGCAAGGAACTCGACCGGAAGTTGAAGTCGGGTGAGGGCTGCCATCTTTTAGCAGAACTTCACTTGCGTTAGCATTCCCATTGACTCCCATTCATTTTGGCGTCACTTTGACAGCGAATAACTTTACATCTGAGGCGTTTAAAGACTCTGTTTGTCCATTATTTATTTCTAAAGATACACGACAATATATAAAGGGCTCCATTACCTTCTATGTTACATTATGGCCCCGTATAAACAGTTTTTGCAAAAAATAGGCTAACGATTGCGTCATAACCACTCGGCTCTCTGTCGCATTACAGTACAGACAGGAGGAGAAGCTCGCAGGCAATTAACTTAATATGGCGTACTGGCGTTACATTTTAAAATACTATACAAAATAATTAATCAGAATACTTACTCCTGCTCACTCACGACAAAGAACTCCCTGCTCAAGCTCGCCGTCTCTGCAAGATTAACGATAGCAGTTTGCACGCACAGCCACTTAGAAGATTTACATCTGTCAGACAGGTTGCTGACGTCGTCAAGCTTCGTTTGAGTCTGCGCGTCAGAAACGGAAGTGCTAAAAAACGCTAAAACTGGGCTTCATTCGTCTCAATTGAGTTCCAATGGGGTCGCTGTGTCCATTTCTTTTACTGTCTATGGTTAAATGCAGAGCACGAATTCTGAGTATGGGTCACGGAGTATGAATGTCACGTCACCTTTTTTTTTTTTTTTTTTTAAATAGATCTCAGCATTTTAGTTTTAGAAGTCTAAAAACGAGTATCTCTATGTGGCCTTTTCTTTATGGGATGGGTGATGATGTTTTAATAACAGCTATGATTTTTAAGTAATCTTTTTAAAACCCTAACCTACATATTTCATGTATTTGTTTATTGTATTATATAGTATATTTAATATAGGTGCATATAAATGAAAAAATACATTTTTAATATAATAACTTTAAGGTTTTTTAGTAAAAAACAATTTAATTAATTTTATTATTCATTTAGTAACATTGTGCAAAATATGCACTGATTTATTTTCAGCTAGATTCTTACTGTGTTTAACTACTTCCATCAGTTCCAAGCAAATATGTCAATATTAAGACACATTTCAAATTTTATCAAAAGGGTTTATTTTTTAGCAAATTATTGTAATTTTGTTTTCCCAGCCCATGTTGTCTTGTTGCTGGTAGTAAACGTGTATGATTGCCCTGAAATTTGAATAGGTCTTATCCTGGCAGACTGTCAGCAAGTTTAGTGTGGTGTTTAGAGTTAGTTTAGGGCCGCTGGTGAAGACTAACACTAACAACCTAAAACATGCAGCATTCTTTCATTTAAATTCTGTAACCTTCAATCTGTTCATCTCAGGCCGATGCAGAAAAAGCCCGTCATGGTCATCATTCCAGTAGCCACAGTCGACGGGTCTGTATCTCCTGATGTTGCTGTCCGTCTCCTGACTTTCTCCTCTTTTTTTTTTTTCTTTCGTCTTATATATATATTTCTCATAATTTTTCATCAACAGGGATTAAATGATGACACAGCATCAGTCCGGAGTGTTGGAAGTTACAGGGTGTGTCATACTTGACTTTTTTTTTTTTCCTCAACATATATCACTTATATTCTTGTTTTCAGTAAAACTTGCCCACAAGCTGGATGTGGGCAACAAGTCTTTTTTGAGACATTTAAACAGTAATTGTAGTAATTGTTTAATTTTAAATATTGATGCATAACATACAAATAGAATGCTGCTCCAGCAATCAGCATATATTCTATTGGTCCAGTAATCACAAACTAGTCTTAAAAGCCTGTTTAGAAAGGTAGACAAGTGCATTTAATAAGATATTGAAATTTGAAAAATGAATGCTTTCCTATTGGATTTCTACTTTTAAAGTCAAGTTCGTCATCTTTACGAGACTTGAGCAGTTCTCAACGCTCCAGTCGGGTTAGTTCTTCCAGGAGAAGAGACTTGGTGGTACGTCACTGTGTGTGTGTGTGTGTGTGTGTGTGTGTGTGTGTGTATTTTGGCAACATTGTTTTCTCATCTGTGACTGTCATGACACTCTAAATTAGACTCCTGTATTATACTAACATTGTTTGCTCTATTTGATTGAAAGCTTGTCTCAGTAACACCTACCTTAGCTTTTATAGTGTTGAAATGATCTAATTTTAAAGCTGATTGATAAAGATAAACAGGATTACCATGGTCATGGAAAACTTAGAAATGTGAACTTGTGTATTTATTTACTTATTCCCTACATATTATGAAATCCAGACCTGGAAAAGGCAATTATTTTCATGCAGGTTACTTCAAGGTTGTTGTGCATGAACATTACAGGCAGACTTTGTGCAATTGATGACTAACACGATTGAATGGTTTTCTATAAATGAAGCATAATCAGACTGACTCAGTGAGTGAGCACTAATACAAAAAGGTGCGATCTGAAGTAACATTTCTTATTAGTGCACATGTCATGTCTGCGGCATGGATTACTTCATGTTATATATCCAGCATAGATTGTGATGGTTGTGCTGTTTTCTCTGCAGTCCGGCGTCTCCAGTAGTTCTTCTTTGAAGAACTCCCACTCCACTGTATGTATCTATGACAGTTTACGTTTATGTCCATTGATAGTCAGTATTTCTGCATTTAAATATTTTATATCGTTCCAGTTTGACATTTTATAAGGGCAGACGTTCAAATTTGGGATCTTTGTTTTTTGATGTGGCTTTTTAAACCAGAGGATTTTGTTTTCATTTTATGTCACAGAGTGAAGCACTGCACTTTGTTCCTTTACACATGGGCAGTGCATGATCGAGAGTAACTCTGTTCTCAATTAATGCTGCCCTAGGAATGCTATAATTTTGGGTCACTTATAACATGCATTTGGGAATGAAAAAACTTCCCAAACTTTTAATGAGAAGTGCCTATAAACAGGTTCTTGTCAACAAAAGAGAAGCGGCAGGGAATTCTCTGCGGTTTTCCATCAAAATAAATTCAGTGTGGATTAATGTTTGAAAATGAAGAAAATAGGACTGCCATAAATATTAGTATTGCAATTTTAAATTGGTAAAATATATTTAAAAAATGAATAATTTTAAATATTTCAATAGTAATTTTTTTTTATATTTAGTCTTTTGTAGTAATACTACAAATACATTATTAATTAATTAATTATTAATAATAGTAGTAGTCATTATTATTATTATTATTATTATTATTTTATATATTTTATATAATTATTATCATTAGTAAGAGAAAGCTTTTTGCATTTATGCTCTTCTCTTCCAGAGCTCTGTATATAATGATCTTCACAAAAAACCTGTTGGAAGTAGCTCCAAAAAGGACCTTCTGGTCAGTACTGATCGATGCATCATGAATGTGTTCTTTCTGGTTTAGAGCACGATATTTCAGATATATGACTATGATTCATATTAGACATCTGTGTTAATTTCCCATTGCTTTACACCATTTCCTTAGACTGGATTGTATCATGACCAAAGAAACTACAGCAGCTTAAAGAACTCCAAACCTTCTTCCTCTGCTGTCTCTTCTTATACACCACGGGTTTGTCTCCTTTCTTTCTGTGTGTTTAATACTCTCACACTGCAAAATGTTTGGAGGATAACTCTTTACATCCTCCTAGAAAGTTCCTTCCTAATTATAATAAATGATGCATGGAGTTCGTATTTCTTGTCTCGTCAGGGTTTTTAATTCCGTACTGGTTGTACCTTTAGTTTTAACAGCTAGCCTGGCATCATCTGCTTGGTTTAGTAGAGATATTTGACAGCTGTTGCTTGTGGTTTGACCTTCACAGGCTTCATCCAGCAGCAGTTCTACAGGTCTGACGCGCAGCTATAGTGTGGTCAGTCTGTTTTTCAGCACATCTGCCATGTGATTCTATGTTGTATAAGAATCTTTGTCATCTGTTCATTTAAAAAAGTATTGAGATCTGTGTTCTCAGGCCTCCATTTGTGATGATGGTCTGTATGGTTCATATAGTTCCCGAGCTGTAAGTGATGCCGTAGTATATAAACTGAAATAATAATCCTATCATAATGCTGGAGCAGTGTTAGCTCAGTGGTCAGTGTTATTCCCCCGCAGCCCTCTGAATGCAGCTGGTATTCCTCTGGTGCCAGTTCCACCCGCAGCAGCCCTGTGGTGAGCGTTTGCATGTGTCCAGACTTGAGAGAGCTGATCATGCATGTGTTCATTCTGAAACTTGTATATCATACACTCTGTCAAATAATACACCTTTTTAAAGTAGATGTTTTGCACTAGTCTAACTCCAAGTATTGAGACTTAGTGTGTAACTCATTCTGTATTATTTGTGTTACAAACATGAATGATATAAAATCGTGTGGCATTTTAAGGAGAGGTGTGTTTGAAATTCGTGATTAAACTTACTGTTTATGGAAGAAAAAAAGCCTTCATATACCTTCAGTGAAGAAAGGACTGACCTACACTTCACTGTTCAAAAGTTTGTGGTTGGCAAAATGTTTTTGTATTCTTTTATGCCTGCCAAGGCAAACTAGTAATACTGTGAAATATTACAATTTAAAATAACTGTTCTAATTTAATATTTATTAGAATTATATTATATTATGCAATATCATTCTAATAAAAATAGGGGTGTGCCGGTTTCAGAATTGGTGATGACGGTTATGACGTGAGTCAAATGTGACGGTTCATAACATAACCGTCGGGGGGGGGGGGGGGGGGTTCTTGGAGATAGCGGGTTAACTCCGTGTCAGCGCGCGCTCTGATCGGTAAAGGGGCAGAGATTTCAGACCTCCGTTTATTAAGGAGATGTGTCACAAAACTCATCATCCGCGCCACAGTTTTTTGAGCAAATTTCAAAGCCGCACCCGTCTGTTCTAGAAAGGATGCAGCAAAGATATTTAATGCTAATGTATGAGGCATAGGCCTACGCTGAGTTTCATTTACGATGAGATGTGCTCTAGTTCACAGTGCAGTGCAAGTGAACGCGGCGCGCTGGTGCTTCCATGTCACGGTTATCATTGTCTGCTATATTTGCTTTTTATTTATTAAAATACATGCAATTGGTTGATGAAACATTTATTAAAATTAAGATAAAATTTGTACAAAACGAAATTCGTTTTTAAGAAAGGTTTTCTACAAAGCAAAATTTAATGAAGTGGTAAATATGTCTGACGATTTACAAAACTTTATTAAGTGGTAAAAACCATGTTTCCCGATATATTGCGGATCTTATGATCCTATCTAAAAAATGAAAATAATTTTTGATAAAAAATGTTTGTAAAAAATATTTTAATGACACGGTTTTGCCGGTTATAGAGTTCTAATGACGGTGTTCAACTATAACCGCCGGTCTCACGTTTATATACTAACCGTCACACCCCTAAATAAAAAGGTGAGCTGCTTAAACTTTGTGGAAATAATAATTTTTGAAATTCTTCTAATAGAAAGTAAAAACTTGTTTTACTAAAATGTATTTACTGTTACATTTGATCAATTCAATGCTTTCTTGCTGAATAAAATTATTAATTTCTTAGAAGAAAGCTTAAAAGACCCTAAGCTGTTGAATAGTGTATGTATGGAGACCTAAATGTCATATACATGGTGTTTTGATGGTTTGTTCTCTGAAAGTGGGGCAGGAATGCCTCCAGTGTCTTTGTTTCGCATGTGGTGAATTTGTCTTAACATCTTAAATCGCGTTGAAATTGTTCAATGTCTTGTCACCAATACATATTAGTGCTATTTAAAGAGTGACTTCTTTGAAATCGTTGCATGTTTTGGTTCCTGTGCAATGTGCATTTCTTCTTTTGAATCCTTTTTTAAACCTTTCAGTCATCCTCTGATGATGATTCTGGCAGCACTGTGTCCAAAAGTCGACGTGGGAGAAGGGATAGTGTGGTGAGGCAGAATAGAAACTGTGACTGCATATCTATTGTTTAGAAAACACAACCACATGTTCTATTTTTTATTAAAATAGTAATATATCATAACTTTTCCACTTCAGCTTCTTCTTTTTTTTTTTTTTTTGCTTTCTCATGTTCTTGTCTGTCTGTGTGTAGTTGTCTGATTTCTCTGATATCTCTGAGACGGCTGCTGATTATTTCAGCCGCTCTAATCGCAGGGGTAGCATTGTCTCTGATCTTGATGATCTGAGCATCCCAGACCTGGACAGTGTAAGTCAAGACATGCATGAAGTATGAACTGGTGTGACACGTTCACTAAAGAGCACCAACTTGAAGGGAAGGGATAGTTCAGCTATTAAAGTTGGTTTACTGTGCATGGCTTGATACTGTGTAAAAATTTCAGTAAAGTTGACTCTACTGTAGTTTGTTTAATGACTGCATTTAGGAAGGTATACATATATTATTCCTGTATAAATGCATCAAACTTTTGCGTGTGATTCTCTTTTGGTTGGTCAACATTTGGTTTTAAAATAGTTTGTTTTGGTCCCGCTGACTGGAGCACTGACACTGATAGTTTCTGGTTAAATTGTTATGAGTGAGTTATGTGGCATGATATGTGCCTAAATCATGCTACAGCAAGTAACATCTCTCAGTTTTTTTTTTAAGATGAAGGCATAACCCAAAAATGAAAATTAGGCTGCTTTTTACTCACCCCCGAGGCATTGTAGGTGTATAGGACTTTCTTCTTTCAGACAAATCCATTTGGAGTTATATAAAAAAATGTCTTTGATATTTCAAGCTTTATCATTGCATTGTCAGCGTGTGTTGCTTTGCTTCAGTCCAAATGAAGTGAAATAAAAAGCACTCTTCCGTTAAAAAATTAAAAATAAATGTCTCACATGGCTTTGGGGGGTGAGCGAAGGCTTTAGATGAACTTTTTGGATGAACTAACCCTTTAATGGCCTTTCAACTTAAACCAATGAGACTTATGGTGTCTTCTTCTTTTTCAGCTCGATGAGAAATGTGACAAGCAGTTTAAAGACCCCTTCAGCCGGGTAAGAGGAAGAGAGGTCATTTTCCACTTCCCTGTGTTGTGATATTTGATACATAATTAAGAACCAAGTTAATATTTCTCTTCTCATTAGGGGGAAATTAGCCTGTATCTGGATAATTATTTTCAGTCAGTGTTTAAGTAAGATTTCCAGATGTCCAGAGCAGGTTTTAAGTGATTAATGTTGTTGTTGTTGTTATTATCATTAAATACACTACTATTTAAAAAGTTTGGGGACATTAGGGATACATTAAAGACAAGGATATGTTCTGGAAAGAAACATTAAATGAATCAAAAGTGTCATTAAGGTTGCAAAATATTATATTCCAAATAAATGTTGTTTTCTGAACTTACTATTGATCAAAGAATCCACAAAAAAAATATTAAACAGCACAGCTTTTTTAACATTGGTAATAATTAAAAATGTTTCTAGATTAGCATATTAGAATGATTTCTAAAGGATCATGTGACACTGAATAATGGAGTAATGGCTGCTGAAAATTCAGCTTTGCATCATATAAATAAATTAAATATTAAAAATAAATGTTATTGTTGTTATTTAAAATTGTAATAATATCATAATATTACTGTTTTTACTATATTTTTGATTAGATACATACAGTATTCTTTCAAAAACTTCAAAAAGAAATCTTACGGACCCAAGTATCAATCATTAAATCTCTTGGTGATGTACAGTGGCCCCAACAGTATTTGGATACTAGAGACACATTTGGTAATAATAAAATATCTAACAAGTTTCATCAGCAACATCATTGCTACATTTTCTCAAGAACCTATTTTTTGCGAATATAATTAACCAACCTGTTATAAGGTTGTCGAATAATTTTTGGAGTCATTGTTTATGGGTGTTTTGTGCTCTCATTTCCTCCAGCCATCCTCTCGATGTACTACCCCGGCGCTCTCCGCAGCTGCCCTGGCAACCCTGGGAGGTAGCAGTTCTAGAAGGGGAAGTGGAGATGCTGGAAGCATCATTATGGATGCAGAAGCTTCTATCAGCGAGTTAAAGGTAATTGTGTTGTTGATTTGCATTGCACAAACTGTAATACAGATTTCTCAGGTATATCTTGAAACAAGATGAATATACATGCCTTTGAACATATTTTGGCTAAGCATAGAGCATCATACTCTCCTACTGAATGCACCTGATCTCAGGGAATCTACTTGTGTTCATTTAATTTCGTTTTATTTGTGTTAATGCTTTGGTTTCTTTCCTCTTTATTTTCTGAATGCCTTCGGGTAGCTCTCTCCCTCTTTGTGTTTGTATGAATGTACAATCAGAGGTCACCGCTCTGACCTTCAGTGAATCATGATTCATACCTCCATCTCAACAGGACATCTATGATCTAAAGGACCAGATTCAGGATGTAGAGGGCCGATACATGCAGGGTCTTAAAGAGTTAAAGGTAGAGGGTCCTGAGCTCAACGCATGCCTTCCCCCACTCTGCTCTAACACACCAGGCTCTTAACACTTAGTCTGAAAGCATGAGCCTTGCATGAGTCTTTCGCTTTGTACATTAGCTCTTTACAGTCACGTTTAGCTCATATTCATATTCCTGAAGACTTAATTGCTCTATAGACCCAAAATCACATGGAAGGCTTCTGCTTTACTCCCAACTTGTGTTAAAGGATTAGTTCACTTCCAGAATAAAAATACTCACCCCTATGTCATCCAAATTAATGTCTTTCTGTCTTCAGTCACAAAGAAATTAAGGTTTTGGAGGAAAACATTCCAGGATTTTTATATAATGGACATAAGTGGTGGTCAATGGGTTGAAAGTCCAACTTGCAGTTTCATTGCTGCTTCAAAGGGCTTATCTATCAAAACCATGTATTTTTCTAAAAAAAAAAAAAAAAAAAAAAAAAGAAATATAGTACATTTTAACCACAAATGTATGTCTGCAAATTTGTGCATTATAAAACCATGTTAGCTCTTTATCTGTGTACTCCGGTTCAGAAAGGTAGGGTGAAAAACTCATCTCATTTTCTCCTCCAACTTCAAAATCATCCAACATCGTTGTTTTACCTTTTTTTGTTAAGGGCATTTGGCTTTCTTTGCACGTTCGCTTTGTAAACCCTGGGTAGGTACTATACTGCCTATGTCACACATTGAAGTTCATTATATAGAATAAAATCCTGGAATGTTTTCCTCAAAAACTTAAATTTATGTGTGACTGAAGAAAGAAAGACATGAATATCTTGGATGAAATCGGGCTTGAGAGTATATTATCAGAAAATGTAGATTCTGGAAGTGAACAAATATTTTAATGAAGATGGTCAAGGATGCAGACTACACACATTTAATCAGTTGTACGTGGGTAAGGAATTTCAGTGCTTGTCCAGTTCACATTTGGAAGTTGGGGACTCTGTTTTGAATATCCTGATATCAGTGAGACTCTGTGAAGGAACTGTACATGGACAGACAAGGGTTAATGTGACATAGACGTGGATGTACCTTCTTATATTTGATGTCATATATTGTTCAGTGTTAAAGTCAAGATGAAATGCTGCGAACAACCTATTTAGGGATGTTATCTTTTGAGAATTGATTGCAATTTTAAAAAGTTGGTATTACAAATTCAGTACTACTGTCAAAAGTTGAGGATTAGTAACATTTCTAAAGGATCATGTGACACTGAAGACTGGATTTATGGCTGCTGAAAACTCAGCTTTGCCATCACAGGAATAAAGTACATTTTAAAATAGAAAACAATTATTTTATTTCTGTATTTTATTTTATTTTTCTGTATTTTTGATCAACTGAATGCAGTCTTGGTGAGCATTATAGCATAAACAAATATTTACGACCCTAAACCTTTGAACAGTAGTTTACCTGGATGGGATAAGTGATTGGAGGGAAGGAGCTGATAAGGCAAAGTCATTTCAGAGGCGGAGCAAGTTATAATCTTTTTAGGACGAGCTACTAAGAAATGTGCACAGTAATATCAGGAACATGCATTTAGTAAGTAAAGGGGACCATTTTGATTTCATGTTGACTTTTCTATATGACTTTATTTATAATGTTTTGTGTTGTACATTCACTTTTTAAATCTTTACCTGTACATCGCATCTAATCTTCAGTGCAGTGGTCAGGGTGTTCTTTGTTTATTTGGCTGTCATTACATTTTGTAGTGGTTTTGTAGCATGTCAAGCTATTCAAGTACTTTTGTGTGAAGAATTGTTCCTCCCTTTGATCAGGATTCTCTGTCGGAAGTGGAGGAGAAGTACAAGAAAGCCATGGTATCCAACGCCCAGCTGGACAATGAAAAGGCAAACCTCATTTACCAAGTGGACACACTCAAAGACGTCGTTGAGGAGATGGAAGAACAAATGTCAGAGCTGCACAGGGAAACAGGGGAGAAATCAAAGGTGCTTATAACAAATTATTATTTTCTAGAAAACTGTTTTGATTAATCTGACAAAAATAAATTGTATGGTCCAGCTGTCTTTTTGCCACTATACACAGACCCAGCAGATCGTGAATGCCATGTATTGTCAGCTGTTTATTTCTGATTCTCATTCATTTAGATGTTAGAGGCCTGTTCAGAAGCTTTGGCCGATTATGATGTGAGTGTATTTTTCTTTTGATTGACAGGAGTTAGAGCGGCAGAAGCACACATGTTCAGTCCTACAGCACAAACTAGAGGAGATGAAGGAGGGAATTCGTCAGCGAGATGAACTTATCGAGGTAGAACCCAGAACTGAAATGGTTTATCAACCACAAAATCATTCTTGAAGATTTTCAAAACATTTGCATTAGACTCAATGTTTTAAAAGCTTTTGCAGAATAATCAAGTTACAGATGAAAAGTGTGCTTTATGTTCCTCATGGTTGAAACGGGAAGGTTCTGAGTCTTTGTATCAT
Source organism: Carassius auratus (assembly GCF_003368295.1). Classification (NCBI taxonomy): domain Eukaryota; kingdom Metazoa; phylum Chordata; class Actinopteri; order Cypriniformes; family Cyprinidae; genus Carassius; species Carassius auratus. Next base: position 5,925,108 of record NC_039255.1, read on the forward strand.
TTACTTTCCCCCATCGAGATCCTCCTGTTTCCTCTAGTTTTCTTCCTTCATATGTTCTGTCTCATCGCTTCTTTGTGTCTATTTTGAATCGGTCCTTTTTCCCCTTTTCTGCTTTATTAAACGCATACCCAGGAGAACCAGAAAATTCAGCAAAAGCTAGATAACCTCACAAGAGAGGCATTTGACCTGCAGGAAACTGTTAACTGGAAGGACAAAAAGATTGCGGTAGGACGGTTTAGGAGATGCTGCTTGGATTGACAGAGAAAAACTGATCAAATTAACTTTTTATTTATATCTTAGCCATCTATTTAACTGTAGTTTTGCCACGCAGCTATATATATATATATATATATATATATATATATATATATATATATTTTAACAAAGGATTGATGTGTGGCTAATGCATGTAAAAAAATTGACATCTGGATCTTGTTCATAAAAACTAATATAGAAAAATATATTTGCATCCATTTTTGTTTGAGTGGATTTATGCACAATGTATGAAAAAAGTTTCCAGGACACAGTGCTGTCCTCTGCTGGTATCCCACGAGCCTCAGCTAGGTACACCAGAAGTGCTGGGTACCACACAATAGTTTTCAAAATGTGAGATACATAGTGCATGGAAATATATTTCATCCAGGAAATTGATCATTTTACTTTCCATGGATTGCTCAAGAAATTGAAAGAAATGAACTATACAGAGCTATATAACTAATAACATCATTCCTTCACTTCCTGCACTGTTCATCTGTCAGCATGGTCTATTTTCATCCTGCCATATATTACTAAAGCTAAGGCTGGGCAATATATTAAATATTTGTGATGGTTTATAATATATACGTGTGTGGTCACAAAACCAGTCTTAAGTCGCTGGGGTGTATATGTAGCAATAGCCAAAAAAACATTGTATGGGTCAAAATTATCGATTTTTACTTTTTATTAAGTAATGTTCCATGAGGATATTTTGTAGATTTCTTACTTTTAATATATCAAAACGTAATGTTTGATTAGTAATACGCATGGCTAATTCATTTGGACAACTTCAAAGGCTATTTTCTCAGTATTTAGATTTTCAGATTCCAGATTTTCAAATAGTTGTATCTTGGCCAAATATTGTCCGATCCTAATAAACCATACATCAGCTTTCAGATGATGTATTAATCTCAGTTTCAAAAAATTGACACTTTAGACTGGTTTTGTGGTCCAGGGTCACACACACACAAATGCGTGTGTGTGTGTGTGTATTTTAAACCTATATTGCCCAGCACAAAATGCAGGCCGTATTCATTGTGTGTCTTCTGCTGTCTCTTTGTCTACTTTGCTCTTTACTCCTCTCTCTTTTCCTGCCCTTCGTGTGGCCAGGCGTTAGAGAGACAGAAAGAATACTTTGATTGCATTAGGAATGAGAGAGATGAGCTCAGGGATGAGCTGGCTGACCTCAAGGGGAAAAGCCGAATGGGAGAGGTACGTCCTTCAAGTGCTCCTGCACAGGATGAAAGCTTGCTATCAGCACTGTATAACAACAAACAGATCGTTTGAATGGAAAGTTTTTGGATATTTGTTTTCTCTGCATTCCACCGGCCATGTTAACACTCTGAACTTTGAGCATGACATTACACTAGTTTTAAATAATTTGAGATATTTTATCTGAGCTGATTTGTCATTGACTATTTTCTTGCGTTGTCTACCATCTTGGATCTTTTTTCCCTTATTGAGCCTGTCACAGTGCATTTTGGGATGACGTTCTCTATAAAGGAGACATGCAGATATGCCTTCTATGTCAGAAACACAACTGTGCTATTGTTTTTAGAATGTTTTCTTGAGTTGTCACTCAAAATGCATGTGTCCAGAAGAGGAGTGACAACTGTACTGCAGTGTGTATATGGCCAGTGTCCATTAAAAAATACTTTTATACTTTAATTTATTGTTCTGGCAGAAACATGGGCTGGTCATCATACCAGAGGATATGCCCAACGGAGACGTCAGCCATGAGTCCCCTACCTCGGGCATCACTGTGGTCACACAAGAGGCAGCGCAGGTGCTGGAGTCAGCGGGAGACGGACCTCTAGGTGAGTCTCCAAATACACCTATATATATTAGGATGAAACAATGGCATAATGCTTGTTTTCTGTGCTAATACCCCAGATGTAAGACTACGAAAGCTGGCAAATGAAAAGGATGAACTTTTGTCCCAGGTACGATTGTACATGAAGTGAATCAAAATTGATTAGATTGGCATAGATAAGTTGAAGTGACATGTATGTGCTCTTTTAGATCAGAAAACTAAAGATGCAGCTGGAGGAAGAAAGACAAAAGCACTTAAAGATCGACAGTGTTTACACAGAAGGAGAGCGAATGGAGAACGGCAGTGACCTGCATTTCATCGAGTTGCAGAGTATGACCTGTGAAACATGCTATGCACACACATTTACCTTCACATGTACCATGCTGTAATACTGTCTGTTTCATGTAGGGGACGCCAATAGACAGATTAGTGAATACAAATTCAAGCTTTCAAAGGCTGAACAGGAAATGGCAACGATGGAACAAAATGTGAGTTTATATTTAGAACATAATAAAGTTATTACAATAGAAAGTATAACCTACATAACAATAGTATGTAACAGTATTATAGAATGTAACATAAGTATTATTAGTATGCTATAATTTGCACAGAAAATTAAACCTATTTAGGACAAATTAAAACTTTAAGGTTGTGACTGTTTTAAAGCAATGACATTTTCATGCCCATGTTTTTCCACTTTTTTAGTTTATAAAGATTGAAGCCTTTTTGATCAAAAAAGCTGCATGTATTTAAACAAAATACAATAAAAAAATATTGTATATTATTAATATTATTAATTATAATATTATTAATATATAATTATAATTGTATTATTTTTTGTATATATTTTAAAAAGCAAAAAACAAATCCTGCACAGTATCTATGCAATAAATAAATATAGTGTGCAGGATTAGTTTTTTGGCCTTTTAGTTAAAATACTGCCACTTTAAAAAAAAAAAAAATTGTAAATAATTGTTGAAGTTAACTGTTGTATTTTCTTGTACGTGTCTTTCAGGTAAATAGACTTGAAGGACAGGTGTCCAGATATAAATCTGCATCAGATAATGCAGAAAAGGTAGAAGATGAACTGAAAGCAGAGAAAAGAAAACTTCAGAGGGAGGTATGAACCCACACTGAAGAAACTTGCCGTTCAAACATCTCTGATATTGACCTATACCAGGTGTCTGCAACCTTCAATGTAAAAAGAGCCATTTTGGCCCCTTTCCCCTACGAATAAAATTAATGTGGAGCCGCAAAATATTTGATCCCCAAATTAAGACAACACGGCATATAGCTAAAGTGTTATATTAATTTATGTTACAGGGCATGGGGAGTAGCAATCATTTCAGAAGGGGGACAGAAATGTTAAATGTAGTAGTAGTAATAATAATAGGCCTTATAATATTTATGTCTAATTGACAAAAAAACTTTATCTCTTACTTTTACTTGGCTAAGAAATCAAATACACTGCTGGAGAATAACCAATCATTTGTCTTCTATAATATTTTTGATATATATTTTAATAATATGTTGTATAATCAGTATAATAGTTTGTTCTATTCTTTTTTTTCCCCCCATTTTTATTACAGAATAAGGCAGGAAATATATTTTATAGCTTCTGTACTGTAATTAATGGTATGTCAATTAACAATGTATCCTTCATATAAAAACTTGAAAAATAGGGTTGGGCCGATAGACGATGCCATCATTTATCACCGATGGCTGATAGACATCACGAAGTTGAGCTGACGATCGATTTCACTTTCACTTTCGAGATTCGCAATCGCACAGTACTTACCTCACATTTTATAAAATTACATGTTTGTGATGGTGGTGAGGAACTGCAAATCATTCGCCATCGTCTTCAGTCAGGTAAGTAAGCAGGTTTATGCTTAGCTACAGCCATAGCGGGATGCCATTGTACATAGGGATTTCCTGGTGTCAAAAGATATTTCTATCATGCGAGTCTGTGTTGGACTTTCTGTATGAGAGCACATGAGAGTGTTCAACGCTTCATGATTCTCATATAGTTTTGTATGAGAATAATGTATACAAAACGACATGACTACATTGTCTCTTTTCATTTAAATCTGGATTTATTCACATTGGCCTTTGAAAACCTGTACATGAACACACTTGTCAGAGAAAAAGTGCATGTGAAAGACTTTAGGTTTTATTAAAAGTTGGGGGATAAAGGTAGCCGTATGCTATAGGTGAAGCCAACTCAAAGGGATGAAAGAGCCACATACGGCTCACTGACCCATTCACATATCACACATTCAGGGTTCCCATAATCATAACCTCTGATGTCTGATCCTGGAAAAGTCATGGAAAATATCCATTCATTAAAAAAAAAAAATAGTACCCAATGCCAAGAGTAGAAAATCTAAAAAAATCTAAAACTTCCCATATTGGCAGTCAAAGAAAAGAGTCATCCTCACACATCTCTTTTCCTTTTGTAGCTGCGCACAGCATTGGACAAGATCGAAGAAATGGAAATGACCAACAACCATCTCGTAAAGCGTCTGGAGAAGATGAAAGCAAACAGAAACGCTCTTCTGACCCAGCAGTGAAGAGAGACTCTCCAACACCTAACAGTAGGACACCAAAAACAAAACTGCAGGCCCTTTACCTTCTTTCCTTGCCTCTCTCGTGGTCAAATACAGATCTACACCCAACTAAGGCAACATTGTGAGGGAGGAAGCCTCTAAACCTTTTCTGAACCTGAGAATATTGTACTTCTTTTGGTTTTATTGTCTTTAAAATCTTGGTACATCACGGTAGCCATTGAGGTTTCAGTGCTCGGACTGGCTGCTTTTTCCCCCCTCCTCTTTTGTAAGTTGCACAAGTATAAAAGCGCTTTTTAAACTCTAAATCGACATGACTGCAGGGCCCTCGATGTCCATGTAAATGCTTACACAGCAATGTGCCTTCAGAGGGAGGACGAGGGTTATATGTATTGTAACACTACACAGGAAAAGCATATATTTCTACCGGTACAAAAAAAACAATAATGTGTTTAATAAAGGGTACAGCGATGAGTTGAACATTTATAGAGAATTAATCATGTCTGCTATGGTTTCAATTAAGTATTTTTGTTCTGTTTTTCAAATATTTAAAAGATTTCTTGGAAAATAAATGTGTAAATGAATACAGTATGTACGGGTGGGTGATTCATGAATTGTGATTATTTGCAGGGCACATTGAATTTTGTTAGGGTTTTTTTTTTTTTTTTTTTGGAAGTGCTTTGTCACAGTGAATAGACTACATCAATTTTACACTAAATTTAATGATTTTAACTCCCAGTAAGAGACCCATGTTTCTACTGTGACATTGTGAGAAGTTCCAAATGCCACTTGATGCCTTTCACAATGCTGTTGTATTCAGGTTTGGTGTATCTTTTTAATCGCACTAGAAACCAATTGTTTGGCACTTCATGCGCACAGTGATTGTGACTAAAGCAGCTGCAAAGTATACTGTAAATAAACTACACAATTTACAAACCAACCTCTCAGTAATTATTTTTGGACTTTAAGGTGAAGTATAATTTCTGCACCATAGAATTGCAATCTGCAATAGCCCAACATAACAGCACTGGCTCAACCAATGGCCATATGCATGTAAAAGCAGCCTTTAGTGCAAAATATAATTAATGGAAATAAAAGAACATTATGCAATGTTAAACATTTCAAACAGTAGTATGTTGTATTTACACATGACATTATCACATTGCCTGTTTATGTTCAAGGAATAGTTCACCTAAAAAGTATAATTTACTGAAAATGTATTCATCCTCAGGCCATCCAAGATGTTTGAACTATGCAGAACTATTGAGCAAAATATTCCTTTCATTTTTGCCATTCAGGTTGGTGCTGTTAGTGGTACAAAATGACATACTTCACTTTAAACATTATTTTGAAATTATTTGATCCAGTTAGCTTTGGATAAAAGCATCTGCCAAATTCATAAATGTGTAAGACAGTTCCACCAGTTGACTGTAATGAAAACTGTTGTTTAATATTTCAAAATAGTCTTTTTTATTCATTTGCCATACAGATATCTATATATTCTTGGTTTAATGTTAACTAGTAATCTTAAATAATGTGACGGGTTGTCAGTCATACTGAGTTTGTCAGCTGACCAACAAAAAAAAAAACCTGCCATTTTTGATAGTACAGCGCTGAAAGCATTACACTGAACAATAGAGTACTCAAATTCAGCATTTTTCAAAGACTTTGTAGAGTTCAGGCAGGCTGGCGATCTGCAGAATGCTGCCGTCTTCACTGAAGTGTTTTGGAGGACTGAAGAGAGAGCGGAGCGCTTTGAAAAGCACATGCTCCACCTTCCACTGCCAGCTCATCTCTGCATCCTACAAATAATTAAGTTAATCTCTAACATAAAAATCATTTGGGTTTCAGTCAATTTTCCTATTAAATCAGCATAAACCTAAAAAAATGCATTCTGTTCAGAATAGCATATTCTATTTCTCTTGCAGTTTGTGCAATATATATATAGTGATCCTGTAGCTCAATTGGTAGAACATTGCGTTATCAAGGTTGGGGGTTCGATTCCCGGGAATATATGATAGGTAAAAATTGATAGCCTGAATGCACTGTAAGTCGCTTTGGATAAAAGCGTCTGCTAAATGCATAATTTTTATTTAATTTAATATATATATATATATATATATATATATATGTGTGTGTGTGTGTGTGTGTGTGTGTGTGTGTGTGTGTGTGTACACACGAATAGCATATGCCATTTCTCTTGCAGTTTATTTATTTATTTTGTATATATACACACACACACAGCCCAAAATTATTTCTGATTTTCATCGGGCTCCAGTGTGTATTGTTTCCTTATGGAATAGAAGTGACTGCATTCTATGCTGAAGTCATGAAAACACTCCTTCTCTCGATCCCAGTTCACCTGCAGTATCCATCAGCCTTTTAGTTGCATCTGGATTAGATTTTTTAACCAATGCCCATTAAATACAAAACCCAATAAACTACAATTCAATAAAATGCTGACCTCAGTAGCTAAACGCAGAATGAACATGGGAAGTCCCTCCATGGCAGGAGAGTAATTATCTAGCAGCATCGGCCGACCAGTCAGTTTCCCCTCCTGTAAGGAAATTCATCAGTTTTGTAAAGCAATAATCCACTTGAGTGATTTATTTCTTTTTTAAACATGGTTAAGGAAGTTTTAAGCATTCACTATCTAGTAGCAACAACCTTAGGTAAAATAAATACAGCCTCCTGAGCTTATTATCTATCAGTTATACTGATGTAAGTTTGGAATTTGTCACTTACTCCATCTATTTCCAGAGAAAAGTACTCTTCAAGCATTTCTGCTTTCTGCTTCAGGAAATCCACAATATACTGAGCCAGTCCTTCTTTTGGACCGTCCTCCTCTGTCCATCCACTCTCCTCTGAATCCAGAGCCAACATGGCCAAATCATAGAGCGGAGCTGGATTCTAAAGAAACGCTACTTTAGTTTTTCATTTGTTGAATGTATGTGATGTGTCATATACAGTATTGTTCAAAATAATAGCAGTACAATGTGACTAACCAGAATAATCAAGGTTTTTCGTATATTTTTTTATTGCTACGTGGCAAACAAGTTACCAGTAGGTTCAGTAGATTCTCAGAAAACAAATGAGACCCAGCATTCATGATATGCACGCTCTTAAGGCTGTGCAATTGGGCAATTAGTTGAATTAGTTGAAAGGGGTGTGTTCAAAAAAATAGCAGTGTGGCATTCAATCACTGAGGTCATCAATTTTGTGAAGAAACAGGTGTGAATCAGGTGGCCCCTATTTAAGGATGAAGCCAACACTTGTTGAACATGCATTTGAAAGCTGAGGAAAATGGGTCGTTCAAGACATTGTTCAGAAGAACAGCGTACTTTGATTAAAAAGTTGATTAGAGAGGGGAAAACCTATAAAGAGGTGCAAAAAATGATAGGCTGTTCAGCTAAAATGATCTCCAATGCCTTAAAATGGAGAGCAAAACCAGAGAGACGTGGAAGAAAACGGAAGACAACCATCAAAATGGATAGAAGAATAACCAGAATGGCAAAGGCTCAGCCAATGATCACCTCCAGGATGATCAAAGACAGTCTGGAGTTACCTGTAAGTACTGTGACAGTTAGAAGACGTCTGTGTGAAGCTAATCTATTTTCAAGAATCCCCCGCAAAGTCCCTCTGTTAAAAAAAAGACATGTGCAGAAGAGGTTACAATTTGCCAAAGAACACATCAACTGGCCTAAAGAGAAATGGAGGAACATTTTGTGGACTGATGAGAGTAAAATTGTTCTTTTTGGGTCCAAGGGCCACAAGCAGTTTGTGAGACGACCCCCAAACTCTGAATTCAAGCCACAGTACACAGTGAAGACAGTGAAGCATGGAGGTGCAAGCATCATGATATGGGCATGTTTCTCCTACTATGGTGTTGGGCCTATTTATCGCATACCAGGGATCATGGATCAGTTTGCATATGTTAAAATACTTGAAGAGGTCATGTTGCCCTATGCTGAAGAGGACATGCCCTTGAAATGGTTGTTTCAACAAGACAATGACCCAAAACACACTAGTAAACGGGCAAAGTCTTGGTTCCAAACCAACAAAATTAATGTTATGGAGTGGCCAGCCCAATCTCCAGACCTTAATCCAATTGAGGACTTGTGGGGTGATATCAAAAATGATGTTTCTGAAGCAAAACCAAGAAATGTGAATGAATTGTGGAATGTTGTTAAAGAATCATGGAGTGGAATAACAGCTGAGAGGTGCCACAAGTTGGTTGACTCCATGCCACACAGATGTCAAGCAGTTTTAAAAAACTGTGGTCATACAACTAAATATTAGTTTAGTGATTCACAGGATTGCTAAATCCCAGAAAAAAAAAATGTTTGTACAAAATAGTTTTGAGTTTGTACAGTCAAAGGGAGACATTGCTATTTTTTTGAACACACCCCTTTCAACTAATTGCCCAATTGCACAGCCTTAAGAGCGTGCATATCATGAATGCTGGGTCTTGTTTGTTTTCTGACAATCTACTGAACCTACTGGTAACTTGTTTGCCACGTAGCAATAAAAAATATACTAAAAACCTTGATTATTCTGGTTAGTCACATTGTACTGCTATTATTTTGAACAATACTGTAGTTAACAAGATTGTTTTTAATAAAAAAAAAATACATTGTTACATAAAAAAATATTACAAGAATTTATACAACAACACACCGATAATCGTAGGACCCCGAAATTACCAAATCGTAGATCAAAATTTGATAAAACAGCTCCTGACTGTAGAAAACAGGAGAGAAGTAGGTTTGTTGATGCACATATTTAAAAAATCTGTAGAAAATACTTAAATCAAATCAACTTCAAAAGCATAGTGATGAATGGACTGTGATTGATGTGGTTCTAACCTGAGTTTAGTTGTATTGAGCAGGTAGAGTTTGGTCTGGTGCTGCACTAGAGTCCACTGAGGATCGACTGAACCTACAAATGAGTGATTCTGGAGCAGATCCTGTAAACCTGCGGAGAACACGGCACTCTGAGACAACACTCAATTCATTACATTAATGTTTACACTACCGTTTAGAAATCAATCTTTTTATTCAGCAAGGATGCATTAAAGTGACCAAAAGTGACCGTAAAGACATTTTATAAAATTGCTATTCTGAATTAATTCTGTTGTTCATCAAAACTATGTACTGGTGCTTTCAGAAAAATATGAAGCAGCACAACTGTTTTCAAAACTAATAATGAGAAATGTTTCTTGAGCAGCAAATCAGCATATTAGAAGGATTTCTGAAAGATCATGTGACACTGATAACTAAATATACAGTAAGTAATGCTAAAGTTTCAGTCTGTTCTATTTCTTGAAGCGGATATCGTTTAACCTTTGTGAGTCTGCTGTTCAATATCTTGCCGGATCTCCTTTATGCTGGTCAGTTTAATGATGCGTCTCCTGGGTAGACAGGCGGCCGTCACATCCTCCTTCACCTCCTCAACATGAGGCTTTTTCCTGAAAGACAGATAGAAGAAAACAACAGGTTGATCTTCAGCTTGGAAAGAAAGCAATGGAAGTAGAGAGGTTAATGACTGGGGCTATTTTCTCAAACAGTGTGATCATAAAAATAGCAACCTTTAGCATAACTGAAGTGCCACACAAGAGTCATCAACAGCCTGTTTTCTGCATTTCACCTTGGTGGTGCTTCCTCAGGAGGAGGTTGAGTGTCTGTCTGTTGATCCTCAGGGTCACAGGGCTCCAGAACATCGAGAGCTTTGAGCAGCTCGGAGTCGTCTTGCTCGGCTGAACCTTGAGCAGCAGAGGAGGAGCTGGAGGCTTTATCTGACCTGCTCTGAGCAGCAGACGATGAGGCTGATGGCTGAAGAAATGCATCCAGCTTCTGGACTTTGCTGTCGGTGCGGACCATCTGATGAGCGTATACGCGTTCCTGGGAATCTGCTGAGGCACTACAGGCTTTCGTCTCGCTGTTGGACACCGAAAGTCCTGGAAGCAGAGTCTGTGGATCATGCAAATTAGTCAAGGGTTGGCTGGATTAGATGATGTGAAATATTGACTCCTGTTACTGAAGGTTCACCTGTGTGAAGTACGTGCGTGAGGAGTTGAGCCGAGCAGCTTACTCTCGATGTGTTTCTGAATGCTCTCGATGATGCTGTCCTCATGCAGGAAGTGCACCTCGTGCTTGGTAGGGTGGACGTTCACATCAATGTTTTGAGGAGCAATCTCTAAACTTCAGAATGAAAGCAACTGTACAGTACTAGTAAAACATTCCCAGATATCTTATAAATGAATGTAGAAAGAAGAATAGTATTCAAAAATCTTTTTTTTTATATTCTCTTATGCTCACCAGGCTGCATTTATTTGATCAAAAAAAATAAAAATAATAATGATATTGTGAAATATTAAAATTCCAAAGAACTGCTTTAAATTGTATTGTAAAATGTAATTTATTCCTGTGATGCAATGTTTAATTTTCAGCATCATTACTCCAGTCTTTAGTGTCACATGATCCTTCAGAAATCATTCTCATATTTGCTGTTCAAGAAACATTTGTTATTATTAATGTTAAAAAGATTAATATTTTTGTGGAACCAGTGAAACATCTGTTTCAGGATTCTTTGATGGAATAAAATAATAAAAAGTTATCTTTTGCTTCTTTTTTTTATCCTACTGACCTCAAACTTTTGAACGATGTGTATAATTCCATAAAGTGATTCACCTAAGATAAAGATAAGGATGAGTGTTTTTGGGAAGATAAGCAGTGTAGACCGTTTCAATAGCTTTCTTCAAGGCGCTAGACTCCACAAACCGATCTAGAAGACAACAGAATTATTACAGTCCTGTATTGAAATGATATCGATCAGAACAGTGATCATTCATCATAAAGACAAATACTACTTTTCCATTGCTTTTAAAAACTGAGATAGAAGCAAACTCATACGGTTGATAAAAAGAATGAGGATGCATTTCTTGACAGAGTAGTTTGCATTGGAGATGTAGCCTTTTTTTTTAAAAGCGAGTTTCTGCTCCTCACACTCGACTTCAATCAGCTCCCTGAAACACACATATGAATGTTTGCTTTACATCCGATCAATGGATCCTTTGGTTAAAATGAGGTTAAAAATGTTCACAGTACCCAGAAATGGTCAAATAAAAGTACCTGCTAACAGCTACCCTGAGGAACACTGAGGAACACTGTACAGGAACACTGAGCAACATAGAGCGCCCTCTCGCGGCTGTAGACGGTAATGTTTTCTCTTGGTTCATGTCAAATTAATTTTGATAAATAAGTCGCAGGACCAGCCAAACTATGAAAAAAAGTGCGACTTATAGTCCGGAAAATACGGTAATTGTGGTGGAAAGCATGACTTAATATCAAGTAAACCTACAGAAATCAACGTTCCCTGGTTTCCAGCACAGGGTTTGGGTGCAGCTTTCAGCTTCCCGTCACAGTAACTGGCCCTGTAAACAAAACCTGACCACTTTATAAAGGAAAACAATAAAACAATTCTGCATGTCTGGTGAAATACATACAAAAGTATACAATTGTATATCAATATAAAAAATTAGAAAATTACCTGTAGGCACATTTTGCATCCGCTGTTTTTGTGGTGATTGTGACATGAGCTACATGACTTATACTGGCGAGAGCCTATAAAAGAAGAAGAAGGGAGTTGATTTAGTTCAGCTGATCAGGAAACGCACTGCGATCAGCTGAAGTGATTCGCACCTCTCCTCTGAATCCGTATGTTGCGATTGATGACAAGTCCTCAAAAGACTGAAGCTTGCTGGTCGTAAAACGCTCACGAACTATTCCCATATCATCTTTCTGCAAAGAAATAAAAGCACAACACGCTCCAAATAAGTAATTTGTCATTTAACAATGTCTATCATATGTGCAGGGTAAAGATAAGTGATTTACCCTGATTCCAGTGCCGTTGTCCTGAATGAGGATGAGCTTCAGTCAGCCTTCTTTCACTGTTATCTGGATATTTGTGGCCTTTGCATCCAAACTGAGGATTTAAAACAAATATTAGTGTCTCATATTGTGTCATATGCAGTTTTTGATATGGGCTCATTTTACATAACAGGAGTCATTTGTGCTCCTTATTCATATAAACAAATCTGCTTTAAAAATGAACAGCTGGTGCCAAAGTTTATGATTACTGTAATATAAACATTTTCTAACATATCACAAACTTTTTTCTTTTTTTCTGCTACTGTAGGTTTTAATATTACTGTAATTATTAGAATTGTGTTGTTTTAGTATAATTTTTATATTTAAGTACTATTTTTATACTGCTGTAGAATTTATTTAACAGAAAAATTATAATTACCTTTTATTTTTTATATTTTCAATTAGTTTTCATTAATTTAATGATTCTGTTAATTTTTAAATGTATATTTAACTATTTTTTGTACTTTTAGTTCTTCGAGTTGTGGCCAATATAATATATTTCTAATTTTCGTAGGAAGTATACATTTCATTTCTGCTGTTTTTCATTTAATGAAACTAATTTAATAGTTTTAGTTCAAGTTGGCAATTCCAACACTGAAGCTAAAGAAACAACTTTTGCATTAAACAAACGTGTTTATTAGTGATATGTAAAGATAATAATGTATAATAAAGTGACATGACACCAATCGTTAGTTATCGATAAGCTTCATTAGTTTTAATCCGTACTTGTTTGTTTATTAATGATGAACATCTCCGACACCGGTTATTAGTCATTATTTAATAAAACCTCATCAGACAGAAGTTATGATAGTGTCACCAGTTCTCCATCATCTCTTTGATGGCATTGGCGGGCCGCTGGATGATCTCTCCGGCCGCGATGCGGTTCACGACAGTCTCGTCGAGTCTGCGGATGACTCCTGCCATGATCAACTCTCACTCATTCACTAACTGATAAATAAACACAAACGCGTTAACATGAACTGGCACGTATTTACAAAATCAAATATAAGCAGAGTCAAACATACGTGAATGTTTGTTTACGTCTCACACGCGAAACGGGGAGCTTCTGGCGCGAATGGCGAGCACCCGCCTTCCGAGTGTTGTGATTGGCTGGTGGAAGAACCGCATCCGCCAACGTCACTCCTGGAGTGCTGTGGCATGTTGTCAACTGTCTATTATGGCTGTCGTAGACCCAAGTTGTGTCAGTCAGAGCGGGGTCAAGATGAACCTGAAGATTTAAATGTTACTACTAAACTGTTTTAACCAGTCCACATTCTAATGTTCATAACTCAGCTGAATATATGTGAATAAGGGTGTGTTTTTATTTTGTTTTATTTGTCTTTCATGTGTGATAGGTCAGGCAAGTTTTAATCACTACACGAACACAAAAAACCCTTTTCGCAGTCTTTACTGGTAAATGAATTACCGTTAAGAGATCATGTGTGAATACTAAACAATGACTACACTGGGGGGAAAAAAACTCAAAACAATTTATTCCTATACATATAGTCATGAATATTTTTAAATGAACAGGTTTTGTTTTATATGACTTCACTTTATCTTTTGATGACATGCTGACATGAAACCTGTTGGCTGTTGCAGCAAGCTGATGGTTGTATTGACTTCTGCTGAATAACTGAATGTGTCTGGTATAAATGTAGAACTGTTGCTTTAATTTATACTAGCATAAATTATGCATATGTGGTTTGGAAATTGCTGGTTTGGAAAGGAAAGGGGTAAACAACTAGTGTCAGCTATTTTAGACAGTTCATGCTTGTGGAGAAGTATATTGTTACCTCCACACCACTGAGCAAACTGTAATTGTATAAGAGGTCTGCTGATGTGCACATTGTGATTCACTTGCAAAATAATGTCCCCAAAAATATTTATATCCTTTATATATAATCAGATTTAATCATAAATCCAAAGTAGGCTATAATATGCTGTTTGTTACAGTTTCTGCTTTTTTAAGTGAATATTTTTCGGGAAAGAAATATCTTTCAGTCTGTCCTAATGTTTTATGGCGTTAAAGGGAAAGGTTTTGAACAACTATAGCGTCACAAAATAGCCAGCAGGGGGCAGAAGACAAGAGTGATTGTGTAATGATTTCTGGTTAAAGAGAAGAAGCTCTTGGATATGGAGATGATCCAGTTCAATTAAAATCTCTTCAAATCTTTTATGAAAGAGTCATAAACCACAGTGCAAGCACGCAACCTGTCTTGTTCGTTCTTGTATCTTTAGTATCTAAGTTGTATTAATAAAAGAAGATATTTACTATGTTAAAACAGTTTATACATTTAGTTTAGCTTCATTCAATGGTCTTAAGATGTTTTTATGAAGTAACAAAAACCAAATTTGACAAATCATGCGTAAAATCTTTTACTCGTGTAACCCCATTACCTACTTTCTATTGTGAACATACAAATCTATTTTATTTCTTATAATGACTTTTTATTATCCTCATGTCAGTTACAGAGATCAGTTCATGAAAATGGATAATAATGAGCTATTGTACGGTACAGGAGTCACATTAAGTTTTGCAGCTCCTCCACACTTCATTTTGTTCTGAAATCCTGTGGTTGAACTCCACGCATTCTTCCTGCGGCTAAACAAATACGTCTTTTCTCGTTCGTTCACATGTAGTTATGGGAGGAATTTTGTTTCTTTGTTCTTTCATATTTTGAATGTAAACTTAAGTAATACCTGAAACCAGTTCTCTTCCTCTCCGAGCTGAGCTGTAAATCTTTCTCTTTAACACTGTCCCAATGTGCTGCACTGCATTCACTCTGAACCTTTTTACAAGTCTGATTGAACAGAGTGAACAGGTCTAACCAATGCTGAAAAGAAACTATGTGTGCAACATTCCCTGTCAGGTCTCTCTCACATAGTTTCTCTAAAGCTTAACCTGTTAACTAGATTTTCTATTTGTCTCTATGCATTGGATTCAATCTAAAGGCTACATTTTTAAACTTGTCACAATTTAGAAAAGGGGGATTTGTGGGATTCTGAACTGGTCCCTCAAACAAGTTGCAGAAAATCTGGAATCCGAAAGACTACAAATCAATATCTACCTCATTTGTCAGTCACAGCCAGCTCATATTTAGCTAACATTTGTTTATACTAATCATACATCGTATCTATATAACCAGTGCTTCAAGCAACCTGGATTTGTTTACACACAGTACGAAGGCTGATGAAGGCCTAACCTGTGTAGGAAATGCCATATCACATTATTTTGTGAGGTGTGCACGGTCTCATCTGTCAGTCACATTCTGTGTTTCTTTCAGTTTACACTCTTTTGTAGGTCTGACCTGATATTTTTAGCATGGTGGGAACTTCTAGTGAGGTGTGTACAATATGTATAGTATGAATAGGTAAAGTGGGACACTTTCTGGTAATTTGTCACTAGCATTGTATAAAAAGATGACAGATGGCTTTGGCATTCACACAGTTCTAGTTTAAGTAGATTGCTAGCACACTATAGACTACATGGGAAAATACCTGCACTCACCTGTGTGTACATTTACACAACTGAAAAATTAGAGTTAAAAGAGGAAAATTATATACAATTAATTTTTACACAAATTCGATTCCCCCCCCAAGTAGTACATTTTCCTTTCTTTTTTTTTCCTGCTGAAATTCTTGGGTTGTAAGTGTTTCTTTGTAACGTTGTCTGATACAAATATTTTAAATTAATCTTTTTAACATTTAATCTGTTAATTCAATGTCATCTGGTTATCACTTCATCAGACCCCAAGGTTAAGAACCTTTGGAGAAGTGTAAATTGAGAAAAGCAGCGGGTGGAGCACTGAACCCTGAAGCACCTCAGAGTTGTTACGTGATATGACTTAGAAACCCTTCCCAGTACTTGTCCATGAGGAAAAATACAAGTGCAGGTTTAGAGAGAATGAACAGGGAAAGTTTATTGTTTATTTATGTTTCAAACTTTGATATAATATTTCCACTTTATCTAAACCCAATTAAAGTAGTTAAGAAATCGTACTCTGCAAATTTGTGTAAAGAAAATGATACTGTTGTTACTTCCTTCACCACTGTTAATTTTATTTGAAGCATTTTAATTCAAAATAGGGCATAACACACACAAGGTGAGCTCCTATTCAAAAGTGCTGACAACTTGGAAATACTGAATCAAAGCACAGACAGATGTGAGTTCGTCACACTGACAATTGTGGTAAATATACACTGGCCTATTTTGGGCAGTTATTGTGAGCACAGTAAGTACTTTGGAAAGTAGTTACAACCCTCCCCTTCTAAACATTTATAATAATTCTAGTTTAGTTGTTTGGTAAAAACTTGTGAGATTAGTTAGATATCTAATTGTATCTATCATGACACCCTGCTTATTAATTTCACATCCATTAACATGTCTACAAATCAAATTATATGTCAGATGTGAACATTTATTTGTGTCCCATAAATTCTGTATAGTAATTTGTACAGTCTTTCTACTTTTACACATGCTGTTTAATTAATGTTAGTGCTGCTAATACAGTCCCGCCTCTCTTTTCAATATGCATTCAAATAATATTCAACTGGATTCTGACAAAATGATGGAGTTCTCTTATTTGCATGGATCTGCCTGCTGGCCAAAACATAATTTTCATATTATTTGTGTACAAAGCTTTACAGCATCTTTTTTAGATGCTCTTAGAGATGGAGAATTGCTGGCACAAAGCAGAATGTTAGCTGGTCAAACACCTCCGATACAATAACTACAGAAAATCTTTTTCTCAGACATTTTCATATATGTGAATGCATACTGCATCTGCAAAATAAGTCCATGTTGTGCATTTAAGTGCAGTTCAAAATAGCCACTGGTGAAACATACAACTGTAAAATGAATTATTTGCAATATATTTTGCATGCTATAAAAAAAATGCTATCCTGCACAATGCTAAACAGCCAAACCTTGGTATTTATAATGTAGTCATATTTTTGTCTTTCAGATAAGAATGCCCTACCCATGAATACCACCTATACCTCTGACTTGCAACAGCAGGTAGCTCTAACTGTGACTCAATAAATGGCTATTGATTATTTGATAATAACAGGGGCTACGCCTTAGATATGTCCTTTTCATATGTCAGCACAAAAAATTCATCTGTGCTTGTCAAGACATTTCATAGGGCATTAAAGATCTGTGATGAGCACAACAGGTATAAACACATGCGGATTAGCTATGAAATGATATCTGTGAAAACATGTGACTTCTGTACTTGGAATGTTTTTAGATATGAGTTCACGTACATTTTCACCCTTAACGCTGCTTGCAAAATGTGCTTTAGGCGGTGTCTGTTGAAACAATGCAGGATTGTTCTGGCATGCACTTGAGAAGTGACATCATATCCTGTATCCCTCCCATAAGTCAAGTTATACTTGGAAGGGAAACAAATTCATAAAGCATTATAGAACACAAACTTTACAAACATTGGATCAATAGCACTTACTGTCTAATAAATGTGAGTTTGTGTACAGACTATAAATCAGATCTGAATCTGTTTTTGTTTGAGGAGCTGTCAAAAATTTATATAAGCACATTAGTGCAAAAAAAAAAAAATTAAATGTAATTTATATGAAACATTTTTAGCTTTCATCAAAATTGACTGCCACACAGTCACCGTTGTACAATGCACACATAAAACTGAGGTGAATTTGACAGTGTGATTTGAGAAAAGTAAAGTTAGAAGTGAAGTGTTTCTCCTTCAAGATCTAATCGCACTTTGGTAGGTAATCACCTCCAGATAAAAAAACATTTCATCTCCGTTGCCCATGGTGACGCTGGCATATACATAAAGTCACACCCTTATTCTGAAACTCTGCAAACAAGATTGTAACAATAGCATTGTGTATATGTTTTCTTAGAACATTATGCTTTCGGCAAAAACATAATGCTTATTCAGCACATGTCCAGTAAGATATTTGAGCCTACTGGATTTTAAATGCAACTTCCAAAAAACATTTGTAATTGCATTTGATATTGCACAGTTCTATGTTTGAAACTTTTAGTTATCATTTGCTTTAAACTGAAAATTCTGTCATACCTGCCCATAAGTCACTGTGAATTTAAATAACTTCTTCCTGCATAACATGGCAAGGAATTTTACACTGCTTTACAAGGAACATGCATACTAATCATCAATAACTGAAAGTATGAACATACATGTTGTTATATACAGTATGTTCTTATATAAATATATAACATGCATAGTGATAAATTATGTATATAGCACTGTAATTAGTTGCTACCCATCACATATTTTTATTTTTTTTCTGGCCCTGCTGTCTTTACAGAAGTTATCTGTTCCAACCAAACAAGTTCAGTCTCATATTTTATCTGCACTTCGATTGCACATATAAAGATTTATATATATATATATATATATATATATATATATATATATATATATATATATATATATATATATATATATAATTTTTTATTTTATTTTTTTGTTTTTTTTATATACAAATTAAAATCAATCACTGGTTATCCAGTAAATATATCTGACATAAAGAATGTTCATAACAGTTGGCCTTGTCTAAATAAGTTCTTATTAATCAGTATTATTTGTGCATAGGAATTCATACAATTCAGATCTACTGGCTACTGAAAGTAAATTGTTTGCTATTAAATTAATTAAGTACTGATGATTTTAATAATATCATATGTATTCGAATGAGCTGTGTTATTGCTGAGTGGAAGCTTTCCTGTGACCTCTGACTGACTGTGTTCAGCCAACACATAGGCTATTCTCCAATTTGTGTGCATTTGAGCTCCAGATCAAGTCTTTGTTATCAGGATCGCGTGTTGTCCAGTTAAATATTGACTAAGATCGAGAATTATTAACTTTGCATATACTCCTATGGAAATCAATAATGTTATGGAATCAATCCTTGTCATGAAATCTTTCTGTCCTTAACAACTTCACCAAGAAACTCACGAAAGTGCATCTGTTTTTAAAAAGATGGACAAATGCTTATTTTGAGCATGAATGTAACATTCTTTTGTCATGAGCGCAAACACAAACAGGTTTTGCCTGTGTATGTGCATGTATGCCTCGGTGTGTGTGTGTGTGTGTGTGTGTGTGTGTGTGTGTTGGCTGATGTGTGTGTGTGTGTGTGTCCTCTTCTTCAGCTGGAGTTGAAAGTTAAAGCGTCAGTCGTTCGTCATGACGGTCTGACATCGATGAAGGGGTTTTACACAGGGAATTAAGGGGAAACGGCACTTTAGACTGGTAAGTTGAGTTCAAATCTATGTGATAAAACTTTAAATCGTAATTATATTTCATAATTGTACTTTTTTGTCGCTTAGCAGTAAGTATGCGAAGCTTTGAGAGATTCACGATTCGCGAATATAAAATAAATGTAACGGAGTAACCTCATGTAACCTCATGAGAAAGAAAACATGTTTGTAATGAAGTTAATAGTTCATGATGTGTGTTTAAATAAATACAAGAGCGATAAAATCTGACAAGTTTAGCCCCTAAATGGTGGTCTGTTGTTGTTGCGACACACCCCGGTGCTGTTGAAGCAGATGTGAGCTCTTTTCCGATTAATTTTTAATGACCTGCTGATAAAGTACAGGAATCGTGCTTTTCGACTTTTTGAAATTACTACAAGTGATATTTGGCTGACATTAAAATAGATCAGATTTAATAGAAAGCCCAGAAATCTTTTCACTTGACGTGTTAACCAAGATTACTTTAATGTGGCTTTTAGACTTGAAATGGACGCCGTGTTAGTTTATTTTTTTCCCTTCTGTTTCAGTATCCATATTGTATTTAACCCTTTCAGACCTTAATTAAGTTGCAATGACATGACTGTTTTATTTCTGCCCTTAATGCATGATGACCATAAGTAACCATAACTGTCCAGTTTGTGACCATTTTAATAGTTATTTGTAAATATATAATAAAAAAGGGATTAACTGAAATCATAGTGTGATTTTATGACTTGTGTAGGCTAGGATATAAGTGTAACATTAGATTACTGGATTTTTGTAACATTTATATTTTTAGTGATTTGTGTGTCACTGGATGACTATAAATAAATAACATTTAACTACTCTAACATTTAAAATCGTAAGAAACCTGAAAGGCCTCCTACATGTTTCAATTTATGTTAGCAGTATTTTTCTTTTATTTAAATCAGATTTTAAATGTATCCATCATAAATGTTGGTTAATTTGTTTAGGCTTTATGAAAATGTGTGCCCCTACAATAAACTAGGCACATGTTTGATTCTCATATGTTTAATGTACTCGGGGAACAAACATATGTTCTCCTCATGTGGAATTAAGGAGTATTCTAAATATTACTATTTTTATTTTTTATTTTGCATTGGTGCAGGTGTAAATATGGCACATCGTTCCCAGTGCTCCTCTGCCGGGGACAATCCCCTGGACCCCAACTACCTGCCCCCTCATTACCGTGAGGAATACCGAATGGCGATTGATGCTCTGGTTGAAGCTGACTTGGAGGGTTACTATGGGTTTCTTAAGAAAGCAGATGTGGTTGATTTCTTATCCTGTTCAGAGATTGAGTATATCAAATGCATGGTTCAGGCTCCACATCACATTGCCCAACCAGAGAGGCGATACATGGCTGAAGATGTAGATGGCTCTTCTGATACTTACTGGCCAGTACATTCAGACCATGATGCTCCCAGCCTGGACCTTGGCTGGCCACAGCAATTCAGATTTATTGGACCCACTGAGGTCACTACATTGGTGAACCCGTCTGACCCCGAGATGCCCAGTATCAAGGAGCAAGTCCGCAGAATGATCAAGAATGCACAACAAGTGAGTTTTACATTCTGTTCAAGAGCAGTAATAAGAAAGATATTATTAGTGCATGGCAGAAGTCAGTAAATATAGATAGTCTTCCCTTTTTGCTCAGTGATTTTAGTCACTTTGGTACTGTTTTCACAAGTAAGCAGTCAGAGCTTAGTAATGCAGACTGGTCACACAAGTTTCACAGCTGGTCTTTCATGCTAAACTTGACACACTGACAGCTATTAAGCACTCATTAGGTTTGTATAATCTAATGAGAACTTTGTTTAACTGGCAAACACAACTGAATTAAATTATTTCAATTTAGACATTATAACCGGTTTATAATTATGACGGTTTATAATTATATTAGACATTATGCCGGTTTCTAGTTTCAAATTGCTCAGAGGTGCTAGATGAAAAATGCTGAATTCCTAACTGACACAAGATCTGTCATGTAATATCATAATAGTTGGTGTGATCAATGATGGCATGAAATGGCATGCAATTACATGCACTGTTGCCTATAGTAATGCTATTCCCACAATGCCTTTGTACTGTAAAAATATCATGCATATTCTGCAGACCCCCCCCCCCCCATTTTTTTTTCTTTGAGTAATGTATTTTTTATTTCTTGTTCTAGGTTATCGCTGTGGTAATGGATATGTTTACAGATGTTGACATCTTTGCTGATATCCTTGGTGCAGCGACACGTGGTGTAGCTGTTTATGTTCTTCTTGATGAACTGAATGCTCACCATTTTGTTGCAATGGTCAACAACTGTAGGGTGAATCTGGATGAAATAAAAGTGGGTACTTTTCATAGATGTTTATCACAAATTGAGTAGTCCTTTAGGAGTGTTTTGTAGTCATTCAATAATTTCTAGATTTACGACTCAAAATCAGCATATGAATGACTGGCCTTAGCATTGATTTTTCAAAATGTATTTATTTATTTATTTTTCCAATCATAAAAATGGAATATCATGAATATGATAGAAATATAATTTCCTATGATAGAAATAGTAGTAAAGTACTGTTACATACTTATTTTGATAATTTTGTATGAATAATATATGAGAGCGTTATTAAGACTTTACCATTTTTTACCATAAGGTGGTTATTTTAAAACTGGTGTAAATGCATTAATATTCTTTATACTTGCAGTTCATGCGGGTAAGAACTGTATCCGGTAGTACCTATCACTGCCGAACAGGAAAGACCTTTAAGGGTCGGATGATGGATCGCTTTATACTGGTAGACTGCAGAGCTGTTTTAAGTGGCAACTATAGGTAGGTACATTTGATCTTTTAATGTTTTTTTTTTTTTGTCTGTTTTGTTTTTTCTTTTCTTTTTTGTAAACCATAAAATAATATATATATAATAATTTTTTTTTTTATGTACTGTGTTCTGAGGTTGGTATGGTCATTTAATATCTGTTGGTTAATGCATTTTCTCATTTTGTGTTGCAGCTTCATGTGGTCTTTTGAGAAGATACATCGCTGTCTTGCTCATCTCTTTTTGGGACAGCTTGTAACCACCTTTGATGAAGAGTTTCGGATTCTCTTTGCCCATTCAGAGCCACTGGTTGTTGAAAATGTTTTGGCAAATATGCAGCACTCTAGTGGAGAACCTGGAAGCTACTACAACACAGAAAAGACCCACATGTTTAACAGAGATAATCTAACCATGGGTATGGAATTGGCTGGTCGTACTACAGAAGATAGTTTGGGTTACAAAATGTTACCTTTTAGGAGTGAATCCATCCACAGTGCAGCAGAAGCAAATCCCTCTATTCAGAGGAACATGAACCTGCATGCTGATCAGCAATATAGAGGGAACCATCAATTTATAGAGCACGGAAGGCAAATGAGAGGACCAAATGATAGGGTTGGCTCCATAGGACATAGCTCTGAAAATATTCCTGATTATGAATATATGCCCCCTGAAAACCATCTAACAATAAGAGGAAAGCAGTACATGGAGGGAGCAATTCCCCACGTTGGACACTTTGCACAGGAACCATGTATTCACAAGGGAGCTGGATTACAATCTGGTTATGACATGTATGGAAGGTATAGAGGCCAAGGCCAACACATTGATCAGTTTTCAGGGCCTGTCTACCCTCATGAGGTAGATAAGGATGAACCACCTGGAGCTTATGACCATATTCAAAGATACCTGCAGTCTCAACCTGCTATGGAGGAAGGACATGGGCCAAGAAATTTAATACCACCTGTGCAGTCCAATCTCAAGAGACATAGCATGGGACATTCTTATACATGTCAGACCTCCCCAACACAACCGAACCCACCAGAACAGAAACATTTCTTCAATGTAAACCGCAAAGCACAGGATGTGAGTCAAAAGCAAGGCATGCGGGACTGGAGAATCAGCTCATACCTTAGTGCATATGATGATCCAGGAGAGCTGGATTTAGCTGAACTTGAAGGATCCACTGCATGTGATGACATTCCATGTTTTACGCAGGAAGCTCCTTGTGGCCCCATACGTCCTGAAATTAGACTAGGAAATAGAGAGTTTAACAGGATACCTTCACCTAGGGAAAATACCATGTTTGCCCAAATTCAGAATAATTCTATTATGCCTGACAGTTCAGTTAATCATCCATATAACTTATCACAAATAAATATCAAAACAACACCAGCATCAACTTCAGAGTCTTCTTGCACCACTGAGGGTGACAAAGTGGAGGAGACACAGAATAGAGAACATAAAGAGACTAGTCGGATAAGTGAAGAGTTCCTCAGGAGGAAACCCAACCGACAAGTCCAGAGGAGTTCCAGACTGAGACACTCACTAATATTCAGTTCAAATTTGGAGTTGCATGCATCAGAAGAGATGAAAGATACTGGTGAAGAAAAAGATGTAGATGAAGCTTCAAAACTTTCAGCTCGTGTGTCCCAAATCATGGATAAAAGGAGAACTGGTTCTCCATTTCAACCATTTCAGTGGAGCAGTTTGGCAAAGTCAGCCACATTTGATAACTCTGCCTCAGAGTCTGCACAGCCTGAGGATAAACTGAACAAAATGGGTGAAACTTCTGATGTAGATAAGGTTGAAATATGCCGAAATCTTAGAAAGAATTCATTACAGGGTGATCTGCAAGAAAAAGATCTGGCCCAAACAGTTCCTGAAACAAACAGCCAAAGGGATGAATGCCCATCTAATTTATTGCAAAAGTCATCTTCTTTCATAGATATGAATGACCCTGACTCTAGGCTGAGGTATTTCAAAGAGTTAGCAGCCAAACGCAAACTTGCAGCAGCAAAGGCTTCTCAGAGCAATCCTATGAAAGCCACCCATAAGTTTACTCTACCAGAGAAACCTTTAACTAT
This sequence comes from Carassius auratus, assembly GCF_003368295.1. Lineage (NCBI taxonomy): Eukaryota > Metazoa > Chordata > Actinopteri > Cypriniformes > Cyprinidae > Carassius > Carassius auratus. The sequence continues at coordinate 5,949,820 of NC_039255.1, forward strand.
TGATGCAGATAAAAAATCAGGACATGTTTTCAAGATCCCAGAAACTCCACTAAAGTCAAAAAATACCTCTGTCACAGAGATTAAAGAAACCTATAAAGACACCAAATGTGAGGAATCGAGTAAAGACATCCTACATAGAGCTACTGATGCTGAAAAAATTAGATTTAAGAAACAGCTTGCAGAAAAGTCTGGCTCATCTTTAAAAAATTTAAAGGGAGACATTGATCAAGCTCTAAAAGAAGAGGCAAGAACAGTATCTACAGCTAAAAACCAGACACCCCCCATTTTAAACATTGTTTCACAAAAGCCTTTCGGTGCCTCACAAAATCAAGTCATTTCTGTTGCATTAGATAATACCTCAACAGAATCTGGCCTCAACCAATATCATATTCCTAAAGAAACAGATCCCTCCCATGCCATTGCGACTGAGAGTGGTCTGCCTATGAAGTTACCACAGACAAAGTGTGTATCATCACTACACACCACTACAAATGAGGGAAGTCTGTCTGCAAATGATTTACAAACTCTTGCACAGAATGTATCCAATATATCTAGCACATGCTCTGATACTGTACCTCTTGATTCTAATTCAACAGCAAACCATGCAACTGTAGATACTTGTGTACCTTCAAAAAATGATCACAAAGATACAGTTCCATCCCCAGCATTTTTACATACACCTGGAAATAGTTCCAATAAACACCCCACTGCAATAAAGGCAGACTCTTCTCAACACCTTAATGAAACTGGGGCAGATATTTCAAAACACTCCACAACAGTAGGGGCTGAACCATCTACAGTAGAAAATGTGTATCCCCAACACCACTCTGTAACAGAGAAAAACTCTTCTCATCAGCATACTTTAATGGAAGCCGACTCTTCCAAACAACCCATTACCACAGAAAGTAAACCCTCACAAAAATCTACTTCACCAGAGGCAGACTCTTCTCAACACACTCCTGCATCTAATACAGACTGTTTTCAACAGTCTGCTGCAGTGGGGAAAAACGTTTCCCTGCAGCCCTCTGCTACAGAAAGTGGAACTTCAAAAGACTTCCCTATTACAACAGAAACTGACTCTTTCCAACAGCCAACTGCAGCAAAAAGGGAATCATCACATCACTCCACCACAATTAAAGTAGACTCCTCTCAACATCAAATGGAGACAGACATTCCTCAAAAGTCTAATGCAGTGGAGACAGATTCTTCCCAGCAACCCACTGCAACAGCAACAGACTCTTCCCAGCAGCCCACTGCAACAGAGATAGACTCTTCCCAACAGCCCACTGCAACAGAGACAGGCTCTTCCCAGCAGCCCACTGCAACAGAGACAGGCTCTTCCCAGCAGCCCACTCCAACAGAGACAGACTCTTCCCAGCAGCCCACTGCAACAGAAACTGACTCTTCCCAGCAGCCCACTGCAACAAACACAGACTTTTCCCAACAGCCCACTGCAACAGAGAATGATTCTTCCCAGCAGCCCACTGCAACAGAGACAGACTCTTCCCAACAGTCCACTACAACAGAGAGAGACTCTTCCCAGCAGCCCACTGCAACAAAGACACACTGTTCCCAACAGCCCACTGCAACAGAGACAGACTCTTCTCAGCAGCCCACTGCAACAAAGACAGACTCATCCCAGCAGCCCAATGCAACAGAGACAGACTCTTCCCAACAGCCCACTGCAACAAAGACAGACTCTTCCCAACAGCCCACTGAAACAGAGACGGGCTCTTTCCACCAGCCCACTGCAACAGAGACAGACTCTTCCCAACAGCCCACTGCAACAGAGACTGGCTCTTCCCACCAGCCCACTGCAACAGAGACAGACTCTTCTCAACAGCCCACTGCAACAGAGAGAGACTCTTCCCAACAGCCCACTGCAACAGAGACAGACTCTTCCCAACAGCCCACTGCAACAGAGACAGACTCTTCTCAACAGCCCACTGCAACAGAGACAGACTCTTCCCAACAGCCCACTGCAACAGAGACAGACTCTTCCCAACAGCCCACTGCAACAGAGACAGACTCTTCTCAACAGCCCACTGCAACAGAGACAGACTCTTCCCAACAGCCCACTGCAACAGAGACAGACTCTTCCCATCAGCCCACTGCAGCAGTCACAGACTCTTCTCAGCAGCCCATTGCAAAAGAAACAGACCCTTCCCAGTGTCCCATTGCATCAGAAACAGACTCTTCCCAGCATCCCACTGCAAAAGAAACAGACCCTTCCCAGCAGCCCACTGCAACAGACAAAGACGCTTCCCAGCAACCCACTGCAACAGTCACAGACTCCTCAGACACAGACTTTTCCCACCAGCCAATTGTAACAGAGACAGAATCTTCCCCTGAGCCCACTGCAGCAGTCACAAACATTTCCCAGAAATCCACTTCAACAGTCACAGACTCTTTCCAGAAGAACAGTGTAACAGCCACAAACTCTTTCCAGAAGTCTGTTCCAACAGAGACTGACTCGTCCCAGCACCTCAGTATAACAGAAAGTGAGCTACCCCAAAATCCCACCAAAATGGAGACAGACACCTCCAAACATCCTATTGAAACAAAAAATGAATCCCTTAAAGGCATCACTGCAAAAAACTCTGACTGTATGAATGAGAAAAAAGATGAGAACTTATCTGAAGGCCTTATAAAACTAATACCCATTCCAGAGGCTAACAATACTCAAAAAGAAAATAGCATATCTCAAAATGAAGTCACCACAGTCTCATGTTCCCCAGCTAAACATTCCCAATCTGAAACTGTTACACCTTGTGGTAGCCAAGTGGAACTAAACGAAACACAAGCATCGGCCAAACCATGTATAACTCCTACAGTTAAAGATGCAGACAATGGTGCTTTAACTAGTCTTGATTCAGTGGAGGTGTGCTTAACTTCTCAAGGTTCTCCAGAGTCTTGCCTGTCCTCGAATGAGATCAACTCAACTCAGGGAAAAACACAATTACAATCTAGCTTTTCATCAAACTCTATGCAATCTAGCTGTCAAAATGACTCAAAGCCTGAGAAAACAGATGAGTGCCAGAAATCTGACTCCATTACAGAGCAAAATCAGAGTCATGACCCTTCACCTGTAGATGCAGGGCCCAATATAGCTCACATAGAAGTTTCTACTGCAACAGACTCTAATGAAGTTGATAAAATGAAACAAACAACACCACAGGTAGAAAACACTGTGACTAACTTAGCAGAGGTGTCAGAAAAATCACATTTAACTGTACACAGTAATTTAGAAAATCAGTCTTCTATTGCAGAGAATGCAAAATCGAAAATGTCTGCACATCAGACATCAACTGCAAATGTTATCTCTTGCAGCAACCTTAGAGATGACACTAAAGTTCTTTTAGAGCAAATTTCAGCAAAGAACCAAAGCAGATCTTCCCAGTCCAAGCAGACTCTTGATGCACCCAACGAAGCCAAAAAGGTTGAGGTCCGCCCTGCAGATAATTTGTTTTCAAATTATTCAGGAAGGCCCTGGTCCTCCAAGGCTACACCAGAAGAGCGGGAGATGTTACTACAAAAGATGGAGCAAATGCGTAAACAGAGGAAGGTCTACAGCCGTTTTGAGGCATGTTGTAGAATTTTTATTCATATGAATTCATAATTTTTAGTAATGTTGTATGTGTGTGTGTTTGTATGCCTTCACATTTTTTTTTCCTGTGAAAATATTAATAGTTTGTTGCATAGATTCATTGTCCAAAAGTTTAATATCCAAAAGACTGAAGTTATGTTTAAATGTAAATTTACATTTGCTATATTACTCAAGCATTTGTATTTGGTGTTTTCACAGGCCTCATGAATTAAAGAAACCATTGGAAGAGGGGCTCCCTTGATGAACAACAAGAGGATAGTGATTTTTTCTACCTCATAACAGTGAACCCACACAAACTTGGATTGAGGTGTCTTATAACTTCTGATTATGCCAAAGAGTGCTGCCTACTGTATATTGAGAGAATGGAAATCCCTGCAGGGCTTAACAAGCTATGCAGATGATCTGCGTGACAAAACAGGAACTCTTATCAGCCTTTGATAGGGCAGGTATTTCTCTGTGTGTATATATAGTGTAGCTGTGAAACACATTTCTGAATCTTTTGTAGTTATTGGTAGTTCTATATTCAGAAATTATGACCTGATATAAATACTGTAAATAGAAAGTTGTTTACGTAACAAAAACAAGGAGTTCATTAAAAATGTAACTGCCAGAGATGGAGCATGTGAGCGATGTGGAGTGGGGGAGGAGTTGCGTGGTATTGCCAGGAGCAAGTAGCAGGTCTTCTGAAAGTCTCCAAATCGTTCTGATACTGCTCCAACATGTTCACAGACTATTGTTTGTTTTTCAGTACAGCATAACACTTTTCTCCCAAGTATTTTTTTTTCATTTGATATATGTATTTTGTGCCCAGATGTTTTTCAGTGATCATAAAAACAAACACTGAAAGAACTTTATAGTTGATAGTTATATAGTTTACATTTTTCTTTATACATTTTCACTTTATAGTTACATTTTTCTATGAAGTGAACTTGAAGCAGTGAGTAACAGGAAATTGAAAACATGGAACAAAGTGGAGCTGGAGCAAAATGATCATAGGATGCTTTGAAGAGGGAAAATGGATTTTGTTCAGTCACATGGTCGGGCCAGAGAATAGAAAAAAACAGACTGTGTTTACTTGTCCATCAGCTGATTGTGTAAAGCCAACATAAAATAAATTATGATGGTCTGTGTTGGTGCACAATGGAAACTCCAAAAGCATGTGTTTTTGAGTCCAACGTATTAATGAGGACAACATGTACATGCAGCACCTTTTTCTAAATAATTGAGTTTCTCAATATATCAAATTGATAAAGTACACAAAATGTGCAATATTGTGAATTTAGGATGGAATACTGATTTATTTAAATTGTGAAATCTGTTTGACAAAAATAACCAGTGTATTAAAACTGCGTCTGTTTTTGATGGAGGTCCCCGTAAGCTACACGTGTAAAGAACCAAATATGTCTGTTACATATTACCTCCCATTTCCAAAAGTTGTATGTTTGAATAATTTTTAGGGCAAAATGAGTAATACTACTCCAATATGAAACTAAATATATATATATATATATATATATATATATATATATATATATATATATATATATATATATATATATATATATATATATATATATTTCAAATATTAAAATCTCAAATGTGTGTTATTTGCTTTTGTCGTAATCTAGGCTTTCAAAACAGTAATGAAACAATGCTCAATCTGATGAAAGAACAGTTCACACAATGTTTGTTTTTTGTTCAATCTGTAATCGTTCCCCTTTGGCACCATTATGTGTGTTTTATATGGGAACAAATGGATAGTTGACTCAAAAATAAATTGTAATTGTTTACCTTCATGTCATATCTCACATGAATTTCCTCTCTGGAAATTTGATAAATGATGACAGAGCTTTTATGTTTGTTTAAGTCAATAAATATTGCAGTGAATGTGGCTATAGACCATATTACAACATGAAAAATATGAGGAAAGTGAATCCCCTTTGCTTTCAAAACAAGTGTTGCCAACTTATTTTCTGCAGTGCAGTTTATTGCTAAAAGTTTATTATAAAAATGACCTGAATTGTTAATTTATTAGTAAAAAAAATTTATATAATAATAAAATACAAATAATATATATTTATTTTTAAATGCAACATTATTAGTGTAGAATAAGTGAACATTTACACGTTTTACATGAAATTAAATTTCATTTTCTTATTGTAAAATTACATATTCTAAACAATTATATTTTTAAAGCATGGTATTATGCTACAATTTAAGAAAAGTCGTGTAAAATATGGCAAAGTTTTGATTTCCTCTTTTTGTATTTAGCGGGAAGATGGATGCCTTTTTGTCATTGGAGTCACAGTTGCTAAAAGTTGTCAAATACATACATAAAAAAATAGCTTAATTTGTTGCTAGGTGATTTTTGAAGAAAAAGACTGTTGACCATGAGCATGTGTAAGGTACATCACTGATCTTTTAATTAGCTACTCAGGCAGGTTTGAGTTATGCTTAAATTCAAAACTTTGCAAAACCTTATTACAAAACATTTTTTAGCCTGTGTTACAAAATTGTGTTTAGGTGAAAAAACTAAAAATCTAGTGTGTGTGACGTCACCATAAAAAACAACAACACAAAGCCCTTTGTGAGAATTTGCATTTTTATAGCACCATGTCAAATTAGTTTGTCAATTTAGGCTAATCTCTCAATCTAAGATTTATTCTCATAAATCTGAATAATTAGTTCCCCTGGCATTTCTTAAAGTCTGTGAGTGGAGAGCTCAGTTCATAGTGATGAAATTTGTATTTCAGACTGTATGACTGCAGACATGACTGGCTTTTTGAAGATATTTTACCTCATAGCTTCTTTCAGCTGGTTTATGAAAAATGAAATTCAGATTTGCATCTGTGAATGACCTTCAGCCTATGGGGAAAGGCTAAAAAATGCCACTACTCTGCCTCTGCAAGGACTAGCTCTTTACTGTCTTTGCATTTCCAGTTGAAATGGTGAATGTAGAAATTACTTGTTGACTGGAAACTTTTTAATCTGCTACTAACAAAATCAGGTGCAAAAACTGATGAACTAAATAGTACTGTTTGTTCAATTTAATGTGCTATGCTTCATGGTGAGAGTGCGTTGTGCCAGTCATCTAGAGGTTAGATGAGTAGGTATATATATGCACTCGCAGAAAAAATAGTACAATTTAATTAATTTAATTGAGAACAAATTACCTGAATATCAATATTCTACCTTTTAAAAGGGTATCACCACAGTTAAAGATTTTGTACCTTTTTTAAGGGGTCTGAGCAAGTGTTCCTCATATTGTTGTCAAGATCATTATAATGTTATATAATATAATATAAATGTTTTATTTCATTAATCACAGGTAAATATATCTACAGTTAATGTTTTTTTTTAAATATAGAATCCATCAGAACCAATTAAATGGTGCTTTTTGATTCATTCATATATATAAAAAAACGATTATTCATTTATACATACTTTTACATTTAGATTTAAACAGAAATGCATTGCAATGTAACCAATGAACGTGCACTATCTACTGGTGGTTCATGGTAATAACGCATAATGATGCTTAAGGCTGACCGCATATCAGTTATTTTGTAATTACTTTACAAATGTGTACACCTTTTTTCATTTTTTTATTTTAATACTTTTAAGTTTGTAGTTCTGCTGTTTTGGCTGATTTTTGCCTGTGATGGACAGCTGGTCTATATCCAGCTTCAATGGACAGCCTCTTCCTCCGTGGATGAATCACACTATGGTATGTTCTCTATAACATATGATAAGCTTTTAATAATATGCCAAATAAATAATTTTCCTGCACATTTAATCTGACCTTTTGATATAGACTGACTGTGGAGTGACTGTGTAAGCTTGATACATAGCACACTTCTGTAGCACACATCATGTTTACGAGAACACGACACGTTATTCTTGTGAATGTGTTCTGGTGAACTAGTCCTATGAATATCTGATATGAACCATTTCCAACTTATTTGAATGGCGTCAGTGCAGATGTCTGATAGTGCACATTTGTAATAAGTACACTTGCATTATCATAATTTTTTTTTTTTTTTTTTTACTGTGACCACTTCTGTTAATGTCAGTTTGAAACTACAATATGTATCTGATGTTATAGACATTTTTGGAAATTTGCAAATGATAATCAAACTAGTGTCCTCCAACATTTATTAAACAAGTTATTTAACAAAACCAAAAACCGCATAGGTGATAATAAATAGCTGTTTTATGAAGTTGTATGAAGCTATAAACATGACTTGATTAAACTATTTATATAATATAGCTTTGTAGATTGTAGCTTTGTATTTATACAATTATAGAATTGATTCGGTTCATTTCAGGTCAGTCTTTGGAAACTTTGAAGTTTGGGTGAACGATGCCGAATATCTTCTGTACATTGTGCATGTAGGAATATGTTTAATGCGTGCGGATCCAAATGTTAGAAACATATGATGATAATTCACAGTGCAGCAATTCTCTACCCTAGAGAACAGGAGTAGTAATATCATATCATTTCTTCTCTCTCCATTTGACCGGAGTCTGTCAGAACAGATGATCCAGATGCTTGAGACATCATCTCAGGAAAAAGTGTTTCACAGTCTTTTAAAGGTTTGGGAGGACAACGATCTCTGCCATGATACATGTTTCATTGAATAACCAGTAACCGAAGTAAAAGAGAACCTGTCAGGTTTCCTTTATCAGGGTTAACGATCATGAAGCGAGACTCATATCATCATCTGAATGACTCCCTCTCAGGTGGAGCTTCCTCTCAGATCTCTGTATTCTTTTATATGGTGCAGAGTGTTTGGATCTGCATCCACCAGCCCAACAGAGAGGAGTTTAATGATGAGGTGAAGATCCTTATCATTCATTCTCCACTGCAGGAAAACAATCAGATATTAATGTGTATCCTTCAGTCAGCAGTAAGTGATCAAAGATATGTGCTCACATATATAGCCATCTACCTTGTTGATGTAAAGCATATTTTTTTCTTGGAATGCATTCTCAACTTTGGCATGTATCTGTGTCCGAGATAATAAACATGTAAGACAACATTCAAACTTCTTTTGAGCAAAACAGCAGTATTAAAAGACTCCAACTTAAGATATGTGTCCCTATCTGTTCTAGAAGGATGAGTGTTCAAAAAGCTACTGAATTTACTACTTTAATTGCAATGCTACTTCTCCCAACAAAACATGTAAATGCAGATTAACCAGTTATGAAAATATTTGTAAACACTTCCTCTCACCTGATATAGACCATATGACATGCACTTGATGATGCCAATTAGCCCTAAAACAATCTGTAGAAAGAAACCTTTTAAATGTCATATAAAATGTAAAAAAATGTTTGCAAAAAGATCAAAATTAAATACAAATGTGTCAATAAAAGAGAAATAACTCAAATGACACACACTAGTCTGGAATAATTAAGTAAAAAAAAGTTAAGTAAAATAAGTCTCATGCTCCCCAAGGCTGCATTTATTTGATTAAAAAACACAATAAAAAAACAGTATATTGCGAAATGTTGTTACAAATTAAAAGAACTGTACACGCAATAAAACATTAAAAGCATTAAAAGATGTAAACAGGCAAACCTACCCCCAGAATGTACAACATGAGTGTTTCTTGAAGTGTTCCTCTTGTGTGTGTTTGTCTCTGTGAAGTGCTGTAATTTATAAGAAACTGAGAGAAAATCATGTGAACAGAACCAGATGTACAGGTTTAACAGCGTGTCAAACCCCAAAGCCACAAATGCCAGACAATCAGGAGCTTTCCACACACATTGACAGCTGGAAACTCACAGCTGTGTCACACTTCTGGACTATTGATGTTATTAGAGTAACAATTAGACCCCAGTGTTTTCATCAGAGGTAATAGCACATGTGAAGTGTCATTTCTGCAGTCTTACATTCATGTGATCAAAAAAAAACTGACACAACATCATACTTCAAGCATCACAAATCTAGACATAGTTTCATTATGTTGCACTGTTCTGTAGGTTCTTCAGATCAGGATACTTTAGAACAGTTGTTTTTCAAAAGAACTTGAGAATAAAAAGTTATTGCCCTGACTCATACCAGTGGCGTAATATAACAAATAAAAATACTAAGTAAAAAAATACTAAGGAGTACCTGTACTTTACTTGAGTTTTTATATTTCAGCCAACTTTTTCTTTTACTCCACTGCGGTATGTATACCTTTACTCTGATACATTTCTCTTACTGTAAGTATATGTTACTTACTACAAAATAGTCAGAAGAATACAGATTGCAGGAAAGCAGGTTTGACGAATCAGTGGTCTGGGGTTTGCAAGTTAGACTCATAAAAACACCTTTGGACATGAGCACAACCACACCTTGGATGATTTCATTTCCCACTCAAATCTCTGCAATGGACGGTGTTATTAAACGAATCTGCATTTTGAACGAATCAGTTGAATAAATGATTCAGTGATTCACTAATTAACACTCAAATCATGCTTTGAATGAATCAGCCGTTTGAATGAATTGGTTAAATCTCAATGATTAACTCATTTACATTCACTTGCTGTCACCTACTGGCGGTTCTAGTTTAACATTTTAACTTTTTTTTTCTTCATGTTTTAAATTATTTCAGATGTCAGTATTCAACGTTTTATGTCAAAGGTCTTTTTATACATCTATATCTGCAGTTTAAATGAGTCCCGTCTATGCTATTTCAGATGCAGATTCCAGAAATGTTTTCTAATGTTGGGATGAAAGACACTAAGTACAGATTAAGTGCTTTTTATTTTTTCCCAAAAATACAAAATGGAAGAAACAGTTAAAACTGAACACAATCTCAAGCTCAAGCTGTGTATGAACATATATACACCACTGCTTTAAACACATGTTTTTAGACGCTTTTTCACTAACATAATACAAAATCAATCTATATTCTATTTTGAGCACCTGACTGTACATATATGCTATTTTTTTAAATGCTTCAAATAGTTTCTAGATTATTACAGTTATTAAAAAGTTTTTAAAACAAAAACAAAAAAAAACAAGTCTTTCTTCGTGGCATTTTTGGAGAAAAGTCATATAGACAGATAATATAGAAATAAATTCAGTGAACATCATACAGTGAATGTGTGATAAATGAACTGTTCCTGTTCCAAAGAAAGAAAACTGTTTTAAAACAATTTTTCATTTATGTGATCTTAGTAATTATACATTTGATGGACAGAATTAAGACCAATAAAACCACCTCTGAACTGGAACAGTGGCTTAATGCTTTCACCGCGCGCGCGCGCGCGCACACACACACACACAAACACACACACACACACACACACACAAATGTTGTCATGACAACATAGCATTTGGACTAAAACCATTTGGAGCATGTAAAATTCATTTTTAGAAACTGATGTAGAGCCTTTGGTGAATAAATGTAGAAAACCTGCAATATTAACATGAAGGAAGTGAAGACAGAGTTAAAAGGCAAATGGTTTATATGAGTATTAATACAATAACATTTTTCATTTGCATAAATATAATTAATCCGAAAGTACAAATTTCAAAAATCAACTGCCACACTGAAGCATGAATATGATATTTTAACACTCATTTAAACATTAAATGAGTAAATGATTGAGACCAGTCAGCAGTCATCATCGACCGAACAGGTGAACATTTCAACAGCTGACGTTTTTAAGGCTTCCTATGATAAGACGTTGAAAGGATTTTCCATGTACAGCAAGTGTACTTTCATAAAACAGCCGTTTTTGAAGCATGAACACTGTAGCCTATGTTTCAGGGTGTCTGTAATCGTCAGACTGTTACAAATCTGTCCAGCTAAATGAACGTACCCTGGGTTTCCGCTAGAGGGAGACAAAACACTAGACACTTAAGACGCTCTATATCCAGTAATGACATCAAATGAAGGGAATATCACAAGGAGTTGATGTCCGTTTTATTTTTAATCATAAAGAGTGTATACAAAAATATAATATTTATATATTTAATATATCTATTTTTGTAATTTAAGCCTATAAACATTTTGTATTAAGAAATTTAGATTTATTATGAAATGAATTGGCATATACATTCCCACGTTCATCAAAGTCTAGAAATGTTTAGCCTATTTATTTTTATTAAGGGGGGGGGGGGTCAAAGATCCATAATTCTTCAAATAATAAAAAAATACATTAACAAAGATATCATTTTTAAGCAATTGATTTTTAAGCAAGCGAAATTTTTCATGAAGTGGGCACACTAGCATCAGTTACGAGGAAGTTACAGTTAATCGATTTAAATTATTTTATTAAGTGTCCCGAATACAAAATAAATGTTCCACACTCAACATTATAAAAATAATTCTACTGAAAAGTAGATTTAAAATCGTGTTTCCGGAGCACATTTTTCTTGTGATGTGTGTGCTGCGCTTCCTTTTCGTAGATGCGCTGTGATTGGTCAGCTGGAGCCCATGTAACCAATCACAGCGCGCCTGCTCCGGAGGAAGGAATAAATGCAAGATGGCTTCTCATATAAAACCAGCCGCCTGGCTTCTCTTTTGTGATCAACAAAATTATTCTCCCACGTTTATTCGATTAAAATACCATTTTCGGCAAAGTGCTGAGGGCTGAATCAATTTATACGCTGGCATAGGTCTTACTCGGCGTCTTCGGGCGCTGTGGGAAATACTTAATAAGCGAGCGGACCGATTTTGAGGCAGTGCGCGAGAGAGAGATCGGGCCTGTCCGCGCGCACGCGACGCTCAGCAGTAGCGCGAGCCCGACCCTGAACCCGAACCCCGCGCCCGGATCCAAACCCGGACACCCGAGCTGCTAGTATGGCTGTTTCAAGGTGAGTCGGCCGATAATAGTTGATCAGCAGGAGCCACACGTGTCCCCACAGTTGAGTTTTCTATTTCTTAATATGATGTGAACGTTACATTATCGCTAAAATCTCTATAACGCTCGGTGCTTTAAAGTAAACATAAGTAATTTAATTTTCTCACAACCGACGGCTGCAGAAGCAATAAAGCCCCTAACAAAATAACATGTCAGTATTTGACCTGTCAAACTGTGCTATCAAATGCTGTATATCGTGGGTTTTGAGTGATATTGATTGTACGTTATGAATCCACCAGTTTGTGATCTGCTATAAGGATTGTGCTTTATCCTGGTAACGTTAACGTTACATCTCCGGTTAATGTGTAAATCCACATGAACAGTGTACTAACCCCCCCGCAGTGTCATCCGGGTTGGGCACTGTCAGTGAGGTAAAGACATCGGTTTAACATCCGGAGTGACTGAAGGCAGCACTTATTTCTCTAATCCATCTCTTCTGTTGATGCGGTAGATTAATGTGGCGTTATATAACGGGTCTGACAGGAAGCCGCTAGGATAGCTTTTTTTTACCCGTTAATTGTATTTTTATAATAGTTAAAGTTCATGCAAAGAAAGAAATGAAAATGAGACCCTCATGGAAGCCATCTGTTCTTCATAAGTCGGGTCTCCCACTCAAGAGCGAAGCCACGTTGATCACGTGACCAGCTTTAAGTTATAATAAATGGTTCGTAAACAAATGTAATGCATCCAGACCATTAGAGATATAATGTGTCCAATACCATTGGTGCTATTAAGAGGAATAAACCCCAGCTAAATGTAAACAAAAACTTTATTTTGCACAGAGAAAACGTAATATTCATAATGAAACTTTCTACTTTTTCCATGAGATTTTGGGAAGCGATCATTTGTTTGGTAAACTCTGACCTGCGAAACTGATAAAATTCAAGTACATTTTATTTGTGTAGTGCTTTATATTAATATTTAGCAGATATAGATACGTGTATCTTTTATATATTTGTATATTCATATAAATTATATACGTAATACTGTGTGAATGCGGATTAATTTGGGTGTACTGTATATCCAAATTTACATATAGATTATTGTTTGAAGATGTAAACAATCAAGCCGTTTTACTTGCTAATTAACACATAGCTTTGTGGCTGAACTGTATGGGAAAGCTTCAGGTTTGCTGGAAAGTGGAGTTTTTTATTTTAGTATTTGGAGAATTGATTAGTATTTGTCAAATGTTGAATTTATGTTTTTGAGAGACTGTGTAGTTTCATTGCCCTTGCAGTGTGTGAAGAAATGTTAAAGTCTACTGTGACCATTGCTTAAGTGATGAATTTAGAATATTTTAGAGTTGTATTGCCAGTCAGATCTTCATTGTGTTAATTAAAGCACCCTTCTCACTGTCTGCAGGTTGGAACGTCTGTTTATCTTACTAGATACAGGTACGACTCCTGTTACCCGTAAAGCTGCTGCTCAGCAGTTGGGAGATGTCGTTAAGCTTCACCCACATGAGCTTAATAACCTGCTATCAAAGGTGAGTGTTTAGGCTTTGTTCAGACTCGCACAATATCTGAATTTATTTATTTATTTATTTTTGAAAAATCAGACGCACTGGGTAGTTTGTAGTCTGAACAGCAAGAAACACATTAAACTCATAAAAAAAATGTTCTGAACAATTGGTCTGTATTTTTGTACTAGTAGCACTTGTTTGTAGCATTCCAGAATTCATGCTTGCCATCTGTTGTTCATAGTGCTCTCGTGTGTAATACCGATAATACCGATATCACCATGGGGTCGGTGGCATTCCTTCTTTTCCTCGCTTTCCTTTGCTTTTAAATAGCTTGTAAAAGTGGTGTGCGTATTTTACTTTCACTTTCAAATAGCGACAATTCGGCGTAAAGCAATTGTTCGGTTTTTTTTTTCTGTTTTATTTGAATGTTTCCTCACTTTCCTTTGCTTTTAAATAGCTTAAAAGCACTGTGTGCATTTTACTTTCACTTTGAATTAGCAGTAATTCTGTGTCAATTCCTTAAATACCTCAACAAAATACAACCTCCATCTTTTTAGCCTATATATAAAACATATACATTTTATTAATAAAAATACACCATGCTGTAGGGCAGGCTATGCCTAAATATAAAATAACATAATTTACATGAAGTTTAAATTGGAATACAAAACTGGAAATAAGTAAGCATGTATAATATATAACCAAATAAATAAGAAACGTAGAACATTTATTAGCAAGATAAATAAAGCTTGAAGGCACGGCATACACATTGATGTCAAATAAAATAAATTACACAAAGTTTAAATAAAGTAGTAATCAGCAAACAGTGTGGAACCAATTAAGAAAAACCAATGTTTGAAGGGGTCATATAATGCTACATGCAGTCTTACAAGTTGTTTGAACTGCAATGCGTGTTGGCAGTGTGTGTACACAATCACCCTATAATGATTAAAATCCACCAAGTAGTTTCAAACAGAAAGTGAAAGTAAAATATGCACGCAGCTTTTAAAAGTGTATGTACGTTCTGCACTGTAATTGGCACAGTCTGCATTACTTTTTCTGTTTTCTCTGTTTGAGCTTGAATGCTTATATATATGTATGTATTTATATGAATATGATACAACAGATCAGTTGTCAGTGTCGAAAAAGAGAACTGGACATTTTGCCTCTGCTCATTGCGATTATCTCATGGTGAAACACAACTATACATATCTCGTGTCTGTGTGTGTTTGTAAATGGATATGGATAGGTATTGTTTCACAATGAGATAATCGCAATGAGCAGAAGCAAAATGTCCAGTTCTCTTTTTCTACTAATCTGTTGTATCATTAAGTCTTTATCATGCTGACACTTGCATCAATACTGTAGCAACGATTGTAGATGCTGTTTAACTTTATTACTTGCAAAATGCC
This sequence comes from Carassius auratus, assembly GCF_003368295.1. Lineage (NCBI taxonomy): Eukaryota > Metazoa > Chordata > Actinopteri > Cypriniformes > Cyprinidae > Carassius > Carassius auratus. The sequence goes on from NC_039255.1 coordinate 5,965,166, forward strand.
AGTTTAGCGCTAAAGATTTACAAAAAAATATGACGTGGTGGTATCAAATCATATTATCATGCTGCTTTGAGATACATGCCATGTTAATGAATTATTCATTCGTTATTCATATACATGTTCACTGCTCTGTGTGTGCGCACTTTGGATGGGTTAAATGGAGTAAGTAATAAATTCTGAGTATGGGTCACCATACTTGGCTGTCCCGTCACTTTCACTTTCACTTTCATCTATTTATTTACATTATTTTCCAACATGTTACATTTATGAAAAAAAAAAAATATTTTTTTACTTTGGCATCCTCCAATCCTGTGTGGCTTTGTGGTGCTATAACGATTTGTTTTAATGGGTTAAGACGATAAGATGCTAGAGAGAAACTTCTTAACGTAAGCAGTTAGTAAAGGTTTGAAAGTTTGATTTCCCTGTTGTTTTGTACATTTCAGCAAATCTGCTCGTAACTGAATTTCAGATCTTCAGATTATTGAACTGTTTTCCTTTCCTCTGGGTTCAATAGGTTTTAACATACTTGAGGAGTCCAAACTGGGACACACGAATTGCAGCGGGACAAGCTGTCGAAGCCATAGTGAAGAACATTCCAGAATGGAACCCAGCTCCAAAGCCAAAAGACGGTGAGCTGAATAATGCCAGATTACATTACTGTACAACTGGATGTTTTGGACTTTGCAGTAGGATTTTTACAGAAAGGCACGTAATTACATAGACCTTTTGTGATTTTTATCAAGGCTGTCGAATGCAAATCAACACCAGTTTGATCCTGCAGTGGTAATGCCACTAACAAGCTTTAAGTTTCTCTTTAGTGATTGTCTTGAGCAGAGCGAATGCTTTAATGTGTGCTGTCCTTTTCAGAGGTCTGTGCAGAAGATATGTCTCCAGAGGACATCTCCTCAGACAGGCTGAGTTTCTACAGGTTTGATATCTCCCGTCTACTCAAGCACGGAGCATCGCTGCTCGGCTCTGCTGGTGCTGAATTTGAGCTGCAAGATGACAAGTCAGGTAGGGTTGTTCAAATTCCCAACATCTAGTGTTGAAGTTTAGTGTGTAACTCGTCCCACACCTTTTGTACCACAGACGTCAATTACCTCAAATGGACATGGAATTAATTTTTGGCCTGTGTGAATGATATAATGTTTCTTACTCTACAGGAAAAAGAAGTGTGTGATTTGAATACCATTTAATTGTTTTGATTGAATTTGACTCTAATAAGGAAACTGATTAGGTCATTTTACATTCTTTGTTGTAGAAGTGGATAAGAGGTGCAGGTGAAAAGTGTTTATTTGCATGTCTATATAGTAGAAATTTGAATAGAAGTGCATTTCGTCATCTCCATCTGTCTGTGCATGTTGAATTTTTTTGTTTTGTTTATTTTCTAGTTCATAAGTAGTGTTTGTTCTGCACCATTTATGCTGTGAACATGAATGATACCTAATTGAGGGGTGCTATTACTTTTATACGCAAGTGATTATGATTTTACCTGGTGGAAACTAAAATGGGTGATATTGAGAAACCATAATATTAACAATGGTTTTGACTTGGACCTTAAAGTGAACACCACCACTTGTTGGTGATGACTTTTGTTTTACCGTTCTTAGTCATTCTGTTCTTCAGGTGAGACAGATCCCAAGGAGCGATTGGCCCGTCAGAGAAAGCAGTTACAGAAGAAGTTGGGATTGGATATGGGTGCTGCGTTCGGCATGGACACAGAGGAGCTTTTTAATGATGAGGACCTGGAGGACGCTTGTGCTTCTAGTACCAACAGATCACAGCCTGGTAAAAGCCTGGGCTGTCAATTCTCACGCAACCATTTGGTGAGTGGTGCAAATGCTTACAAGGTCCAAATTCTTTTTCATATGCCAGACGCTTCAGAAAGCTTAGTTTTAAGGCTCACATTAGTGGAATTGAGGTCCTTCTCATATTTAATTGGAAGTTTAGTTTTGTGTTCTCCTCCTCTTCAGCCAGCTGCAGAGCTCATAGATTCTGAGTTTCGTCCAGGCATGTCCAATCGACAAAAGAACAAAGCCAAGAGGATGGCAAAACTTGTGGCAAAGCAGAGATCCAGAGACGTGGAACCTAATGAGAAGAGGTAGAAATGCAATGCTAAACTGACAACTATTTAACTTGTGTTGTTTTCTGAATTTGGATGCATCTGCTTTCATGAAAGTTTAAAGGTGCAGTAAGAAATTTCTGGATAACCTGGTTGATCATTGTAGTCATTAAAACAAACCGAACCCTACCCAAAAGGATCACACATTTATCTTGATAGCTTTGCCCCCAAATCCACAAATATGTCGTGTAGCACAGGCATCTCCCCCATCACAAGTGGACATGCTGCTTATTGGTGAATGTCTAGAAGTGATGGGGAGTTTTCAGGAGTGATGAATTTACTGCGCCGAGGTCGAAGTTCTGCAAACTATAAAAAAACATTAGTTATTTTTTTTATCCGCTTAGAAAATCGCCACGTTTTATTTTTTCACCATACTTACTCGTGTAGCTACTCATGTAACCGTCTTTGAAAACATGGAAGTGTTTGGTGGCTTCTAAATTCACGTATCCACTCATCAAAGTTAAGGGAAGAACATAGTGGAATATGGAAAAATGGTGTCGTTTTCCTTTAAAGGTGACAGCAACCAAGCAACTTCTTGAATCATGAGCTCTAGATTTAAAGGGAATGTGTTTTTATACACTGTCGTATCACACACTTGACAGTAAGAGTGTGCACAGATAGTTAAATATTCTGTAAATATTAATATACTATATTAATATATTATTCGAGTTTTACTACATTTTGCTTTGCTGGCCATAAATCCAGGGAAACCATGATAAATCGTAAGCACCCAAACTAAAAGCCAGTTCTAAATTAATTGGTTGGTGCTGTCGAGTGTTAACAAGTCGATTGTATTCGATCACAGAATGTCGTCATCTGCCTCGTGAAGTTTGGAATTACTTTGATCAAAATGACCTTTTTTTAAAATTATCTTGCAAAATGTAATTACTTTTGATCAAATTAATCTGTGGAACAGAGTCATCATATCACCACCACAATGAGCGATCACATGAAATCCAAACAGCAGTCGACAGAGGAAAGACAGCTGCCCATCACTGCATTCGTGACTGCAGATGAGCAGAGAAGAGCGCTTCTCGGACAGCATATGCTTGCTTTAAGTTTAAGGAAGAGTGCTTTAAGAACTTAAGAAACTTTGCTTAGCACTGTTATCTTTGCGTCTTTGGAACATTTGTGTTGGCACGCATTATTATTGTTATTAGACTGAGGAGCCAATGTTCACAGACACTGGCAGTGTCCGAGCCTGTGGATATTATAATTTTTTTCAACATTTACATGTAAAACAATATAAATGTCATAAAAACAGAGGGACACAAGTGTATGTGTACTCAAATACCATTTTTTGAAAAATGCCAATCCCTACTTGGGATGATTTTTCTTGAGCAAAGCTACAGAAAACAATGTAGCTCCGCAGCATTGCGTTTACACAGAGAGCTGCAAAATCGCTTCAGATACTAGGTTATCATACCTGCTTTTTCTGTTTCTGTTAGTGGATGAATGCAGATGTGTTCTTGAAAAAAGTTTTTGCTTTACTCTGCCAATCATATTCAGAATCAGATGATGATGTGCCTGAAGACTTCCAGCCCTATAAACAGTGTTTGATGTTGACTTCGATAATGAGTGTTTATGGGGGTGTTGGCAGTCAGTCTGACCACTGCTCTTATGTTCCCTTGCCACAGCAATGACAGTTTTGAGGGAGAGCCAGAGGAGAAGCGCCGGAAAACCACAAATGTAGTCATTGAGCATCCATCAACCAACAGCAAAGTCTTAATTGATAATGTCCCTGAAAACTCCGGTTTATTTGAGGAGGTGGGAGACATGCACACATGCTTGCTTTTTTCTTTCACACTCTGAGCTGTCAACATTCAACTGTGTGTATCTAAAATGTTTTTTTTTCCTCCACAGACTCAGGAATGGCCCCTGGAAAGCTTCTGTGATGAACTGTGCAATGACCTCTTCAACCCCTCGTGGGAGGTACTGAAAAAGACAAATTATCTTAAGCGAGTTTGCACTTGCATGTGAACTGAAGTTTTATTTTTTTGTCATTTACAGTGAAAGGTGTGGTGGTTGGTCAGTGTGCTTTTATTTGGTATTTTTAGATTCGTCACGGTGCCGGTACGGGACTGAGGGAAGTGCTGAAGTGTCACGGTACTGGTGGAGGAAAGACTGTTGGCAATACAGCAGAACAGGTGTTCACCAGCTCAGTAGACATGATAACTGTCAGTTTAAGTTCAGTGTGTGATGTTTGATGCCTTCTGCATTCTCAGATGGAGCGACAGCACCAGGAGTGGCTGGAGGATTTGGTCATCCGGCTTTTGTGCGTCTTTGCTCTGGACAGGTTTGGAGACTTTGTATCAGATGAGGTTTGTCATCTTTCTCTCAATTTCAGAATTCTTATCTGTTGTCATCTGTTGCCCCCTAGTGGTTATACAAAACTGACATTCGAACCTGTGCTTGTATGTAAATTCAACCGAGACTTGGCAAGAGCGGAATCTAAACCTTAAATACTTCTGTCCGCTGCTTTTGACATGGTTAACCACCAGATCCTCCTGTCAACCCTACTGGCAAAGGGCATCTCAGGAACTGCATTCCAGTAGTTTGAGTCTTACCTATCAGATAGGTCCTTCAAAGAATTCGAAGTATGGAGAGGTGAGGTGTCCAAGTCACAACATCTAACTACTGGGGTCCCTCAGGGCTCAGTTCTTGGACTACTTCTCTTCTCTGTCTTCATATCAGCTTTTCTAACAGACATTTCTTACTGGATGAAGGACCATCACCTTAAACTCAGCCTTGCCAAAACAGAGCTGCTTATGGTTCCAGCAAACCCATCATTTCATCACAATTTCACTATCAAGTTAGGCACATCAACCGTAACTCTTTCAAAAACAGCCAGAAACCTTGGAGTTATGATTGATCAGCTAACTTTCTCAGACCACATTGCTAAAACTGTCCGGTCCTGCAGATGCACATGCAAATCTAAAAAAAAAATTTGTATATTAGAAAATAGTGTTTTTTTTTTATTTATTTTTTTTTATACATTTATGGTAAGGCTTTCGTTTTCTTTGTCACAAAGCTTTTTTTTTTTTTTTTTTTCAGGTGGTTGCACCTGTCAGAGAGACGTGTGCCCAGACTCTGGGAGTAGCCTTGAGGCACATGGCAGACAGTGGCGTTGCCGTGACTGTGGACATTCTGCTCAAGCTGCTAACTGAAGACCAGTGGGAGGTTCGACATGGAGGCCTGCTGGGCATCAAATATGCTCTTGCTGTCAGACAGGTGGAAAAGACTCATTCTTATTGGCTGAGTCTGAAAGTGACATGCTCAATCCTGCAGTGTTTAACTTGAGGTTGACATTCACATCTTCCTGACCCTCAGGATTTGATCGCAGAGCTGCTGCCCCGGGTTCTTCCTGCCATTACAGAAGGCCTGCGGGATCTGGATGATGACGTTCGTGCAGTGGCAGCAGCAGCTTTGATCCCAGTGGTGGATGGATTGGTTCACTTACTGCCTACTAAGGTCTGAGTGCAAAGTTCACTCTAATTTAACAGTTAGTGATGTCCAGTATGGAATTACAGAGAGCATATCTTATCTAAAGATGCTGATAATCTTAAAATAGTCTAATATTGGCCAGTTGATCCAGCACTGCCAGTGTCTGTGCCTACAGTACTCTGCATGTACAGTACTCTGAACTCCTTAATTTATCCAAAACATTTAAATCAGTCTGAAGTCTAGAAGTTCTTTTTTGTTTAGTGGTTTAAAGCAGTTGTAAATACCAACTTCAGTTTCAACTGTAAACGCCTCTCTAGTGCGTTAATGTTTTTTGGACTGAATAGAAGAAATGAACCCGAGAAGATTTCTTCCCCCAAAAAAGGCGGAGGCCTAGAGCACGTCTACCTATTACGTAGTCACCATGGACCAACAGTAGTCCAAAGGTGTCTTCTGGAAAGTTTGCTTTGGCAAGTTGTTTTGAACTTCCGAAACAAACTCCAATCAAGTTTCAATTTTGCATGATATTTTTCTTAAATGGCATCACACAATATAGTTATTTTGTTTTGAATTATATTGGGGCCTTTACATCTTAAACTTATTCGCAGCGTAAATGCCTCCCTATCTATCTACTGCATGTGTGCTTTATAGGTTCCCTTCATTGTGGACACACTGTGGAATGCCCTGCTAGAACTGGATGATCTCACAGCCTCAACTAACAGCATCATGACCCTCTTGTCCTCCCTGCTTGCTTACCCACAGGTCCGCCAGTGCAGGTGAGATTTCTCTATTGAAATATGAAAAGAGCTCTCGTGTTAATTGCTATTAATACCACATTTTCTGACAATGAATAAAAGGGAAACTAAAACCCTGTTTTTCCTTTCCCAGCACACAACAGTCTCTCACGGTGTTGGTTCCTCGAGTATGGCCATTCCTGAGACACACGATTGCTTCTGTTCGTCGGGCTGCCCTAGAGACCCTCTTTACATTGCTTTCCAAAGCTGACCAGGTTGGATAATCTGTGTGAAGTAAAAAAAAAACCTGAAGGATTTTTTTTTTTTTCTTCTCAGTTTTGAAGTAATTCTTCTTTCCTGTTTTCTGGTCTGATTTATACTTTTCCCTCCAGAGTTGTGCAGTGTGGCTGAATCCCATCATGCAGGACATGTTAAGACACATGTTTCAGTCCTGCATACTGGAGAGCAATCAGGAGATTCTAGAGCTGATACAGAAGGTGTGGCTTTCGCTGTTCCACTCTTTGGATGTTTTGTCTGATTGATGTGTTAATTATTTTATTTATATGTTGATGGTGTTCTAGGTGTGGGGGGAGTTGTTGCGCCAGGCCCCGCAGCAGTATGTGGTGGCTGCCAGCTGTCCTTGGATGGGCGCCTGGCTCTGTTTGATGATGCAAGCGCCACATATCCCTATAGACCCCAACATGTTGCTGGAAGTGAAAGCCCGCTTAAAGGTGAGGGTGGAGGTTCCTTTACCTGCACAATACTTGTATAAAGAATCAATTTGACCTTTTACAGCATCACATGCAAATCTTCAATGTATGTAAACTACCTTGTTGTGCTTAAAGTAATTTATAGTTTTATTCAGCAACAATCCATGAAATTGATCAAAAGTGGAAATAGAAGTTTTTGCACTGTTGAAAAAAAAAAAGCTGTTATATTGATTCCTCCAACATAAATGTTTCTTGAACAGCTAATCAACATTAGAATGCTCCCTGAAGGATAGGGCTGTCACGATAACAAATTTTGCTTGACGATAAATTGTCCAAGAAATTATTGCAATAAACGATAATATTGTTGTTTTAAGACCAGTTTCAACTAATATAATGATAATGGCATAATAACGCAGGTACACCTTTTCAAAGATCAGTAAACTTTTATTTTATTTAATGGCAGATTCAGAGCAAGAAATACCAACATGTTGACTCTGTGTGGCTTAAAATTAATTAATTTTGTAGGCTATGTTTATATTTATGTTTATATGCCAGTTAGGGATGCTCATATTGACCGTTTAACAGTTCACCAAAAGTAAACATTTTGACCGATGAAGGGGCAGTTCACATCACGTCTCTTTTTTTTTTTTTTGCTCAAGTTCATTATTTCAAATGGGGTATGCACGCTCATAATGGAAGCGACGCGCTCACAACGCACTCATTTTTTCTAGGTGCGTCCACACCACATTGAGTTAAAAACAACAGCTTTTCAGAATGACGCAAGCACACCAGGTCATGTGAAACGTTTTGGGCCCATTTCGAGAGAAAGGACAATGAAGTTACTTTTTTTTCTTTGATCATATAAATGCAGCCTGAAAACATTTAATTAAGTCTTACCAACCCCAAACTTATACATGTGCTATAAACTTTCTGCCTGTCCAAATGTAATAAGTACAGATATGATTTAAAGAAAGCAGATTTTACACTCAAGTCAAGCGCCCCCCAGATTGAGAAAGTGGTTTCCAGTATTTTTTTGTTTTCTGTACAGTATGGTCTTTGGGCATGCTGTCTGAGGCCGAGACTGATCTATACTACAACCTTCACTCATCCAGAAGAGGATCTGCTCTGAACTTCATTCTGTTATTCCGCAGGAGAAGGCTACTGGAAAGACCCGACAGGGATCGGTTCCAGTCAAGGAAACGGTCCAGGAGTACATCGGTGGAGCAGAGACGGTTACTGAAGACCCTGCCATGCGAGACTATGTGGTGACACGTGCACGTCTCATGGCTGCAAAGTGTGTAGAGGGGGGAATTCTTCTTCAAAAAAAAATTTTCTGTCATATTTGAGTCTAACTGCTTTTGTGTCATCCTAGGCTGTTGGGGGCGCTGTGCAGCTGTATATGTGACCCAAGGTTGAATAGCTCTTCTCAGGAGCTCCGGCCTGCAGAGTCTCTAGCACAGCTTTTACTGTTCCATCTCAATTCCAAATCAGCCTTGCAGAGGATTGCAGTTTCCATGGTGATCTGTGAGTGGGCAGGCCTTCAGAAGGTGAGAATGGGAGAGGGTCAATGTCAGGTTTATTTTTAAACGTGTTAATGACTGTTAATGGTCTCGTGTCACAGGAGTGTGAGCTGCTGTCCAGCGTGGTTCAACCTCGACTGCTGGCCATTCTCTCAGAGCAACTCTACTATGACGAGATCGCCATTCCTTTTACTCGCATGCAAAATGAATGTAAACAACTCATAGCGCTGCTGGCCGAGGCCCACATTGACGTGACCGAAAGAATCAACCCGACGGTATTCACCATCGATCAGGCTAACGAGCTGGTTAGTAAAAAAAAAAAAAACACTCCGAGAGATACAAAAAAACTCTAGAGCATAGAGAAAGTTCAAGAGCATTCTGCTTTAATTTCAAGAATAAGATCAATTCTCGCCAGTTAATCAGTATATGTAATATTATAACACTCATCATCATTATAATCATCATCCTTATATTAAGTACAGGTGTTTAATCATCCCCTGGCTCTCTAGGTGACCACCATGTTCTCTGAATGCACCTCCTCTCTGAACCTCAAGTCACGTCAGTTCCAGCCGCTGGACAGCAAGAGACTTCAGGCTCGTTCCACTGTGTGCGAGACCAGCTCCGAGTGGCAGCAGCTGCAGCTGAGAGTTCATACTTTCGCTGCCTGCGCTGTGGTAGGACTGGCCATGCTGCCAGATAAACTCAATCCTGTTGTCAGGCCCCTGATGGAGGCGGCCCGCCGCGAAGAGAACACGCTCGTCCAGGGTTACGCCGCCTCTAACATCGCCCGCCTGCTGCAGCTGTGCGCGTCCAGATCTCCCTGTCCGAATGCCAAGATCGTGAAGAATCTCTGCAGCTCTGTGTGTGTAGATCCAAAGCTCACCCCTAGTGCCGCGTGTCCTGTCCCGCCAGCCAGCACTCCAGCAATACAAGAGAGCAGTAAAGGTGAGAGGAAGACCATAGCTCCGACACCCATTCATATTTTCACTGGCCAGATTTATGAAATGGGATCAGAACAAATTGTGTGTAAATTGTTTGTGAAGTGTCTCAATTTAATGCAACATTTATGTGAAGTATTTATAAACGGCTTCTACTTATAAATTCAATTTTGAATGAACATGAGGGTGAGTAAATGAAGGCAAAATGTACATTTTTGGGTGAACGATCCCTTTAAGGTCCTTTTTTTCCTAGTAGTAGTATTTGCAGTCATATTTATCATGTTGGTGGTGTCCAGAAAGAACTATGTTTTTTTTGTGCATCCTATTTAATTAGCATGTTGCAGTTTAATGTGAGACTTGTTTCAGGGGATTTAGAGGTCTTGTGTATTTAATCTATCCTGCAGCATCTGTGGCAGAGAAGGAGGCGATGCATCACATGGTGAACAAGACAAAGGGCATCATCACTCTTTACCGGCATCAGAAAGCAGCTTTTGCCATCACCAGTAAGAGAGGACCCACACCCAAAGCCCCCAAAACTACTAACAATGACCTGCCCCTCGGAGGCAGCATTACCACAGAAACAGATGAGGTTTTTACAGTATTCTCATTAGCAGCTTTACTGTGTTCTCTTCAGTGATCTCGGATAAGTGATGCTAGCAGTCTCTGTGTTATACTACCTAGAGCAAGAAGCAGTTTCTTATCCAGAGGAGAGGGGCAGAATTCAGCTTGATGACAGTTGCCAGGCATTTTGGTAAAGAGTTGACAGAAACTTTGCCATATCTGTGGGAGTCCATGACCGGTCCTCTGAGGAATGCGCTGAATGCTCAGGGATTTGGTATGTCTGCTTTAACTGTTTGCAAATCAAACAATGGAGAGAGAGAGAGAGATTTTATAAAAAATACAATCTATATATATTTTTGTATTAAAATGAATCAAGATTTGTGAAAAGCTCTTTGTAGTTCAGACAAATGAAAATTTGTTGAAAGTGTGCTTGTCTTCAGGCCATCCAAGATGTAGGTGAGATTGTTTCTTCATTGGAAGAGATTTGGAGAAATGTAGCATCACGGCATTGCTCTCCTGATTCAGACAAGACAACTTTATCTGTAATATTGCTTTCTTCAGTAGAAAGAGGACTCGTGTGTGTGTGTGTGTTAGCCAACAGCAGCAGTTTGAAGTTTAAAAATGTGTTGATGTATTTGTTCAATACAAAATGCAGCTTTTTTGTTTATTGTGCTTTTATCATTTGTAACTCAAGGGCCAGACACACTGCACTTTTAGTTCCATTGACTTCCATTCATACACATGCGAATGCGTCAGACTGGAAATGCAGCATCCTATTTTATATACATCTTTAAAAGATTATAAAAATAAAAAAAAGAAGCTGCTTGGTTCACAGTGTCAGTGGAAACAGGAACAGATGGTACATTTGAATAAGGACACATACACACACCAATAAAAAAAAATAATTATTTATATAGCCAGAGACAGAGAGTACAACATAAGATGCTTTCGACACCATCAAAAAAAAAGACACAGTACAAGCACATATTAATCCATGCTGTGATAACTGAGGGGATAACTAGTGTGACTGCCCCTTCATTCTGATGCACCCATTCACTGCAGAGCATCCATTGGTGAGCAGGTGATATAATGTTACATTTCTCCTAATCCGTTTCGATTAATAGACACCCATCCATATCTTGGATGGCCTGAGGATATATTAAAATTTGGGGGGTATTTATTCCTTTAGTAATTGCTCTTTCTGCGGCTCATTTGGTTATTGTTGCAGATTCCAGCCAGTTGTTGAAGCAGGGAGACCCTGTTGCTCAGGAGCTTGTGAACTCTCTGCAGGTGCTGGAGGTCACAGCAGGAGCCATGTCCCAAGAGCTCATCCCTTTAGTATGGACACATGCACCTGAAACTTTCGAAAATATCTAGTATCACTCCATGAACAATGGCGGTTTTAACCAGTCACCTGTTATCTTTGTATCTTCAGTTGATGGAGCAGTTGCCTCTCCTGTGCACCTGTCTGCAACATCCATATACAGCCGTACGTCACATGGCCGCGCGCTGTGTGGGTGTGTTCAGCAAGATCGCAACTATGGAGACCATGAATGTGTTTCTGGAACATGTGCTTCCCTGGTTGGGTGCGATTGATGACAACACCAAGCAGGAGGGAGCCATCGAAGCCCTGGCCTGTATCCTCTGTAGGTCACAAATCAAAATCAAGCTCTTTTCTTGTATTAAAAATGCCTTTGCATTTCACAAAGGTGCTTCAATTATAATTCTTCCTAAATTCTTGGAAGTAGAGCAGGACGTACTACCAGTTTGGGGTCAGTAAGATGATTATTATCATTATTAGTAGAAAGAAATGAATACCTTAATTCAGTAGGAACACATTTTAATGGATAAAGTGACATTTAAAAGCATTTATAATAATTTGTTTTATTTTATTATTTCATTAATAATAATTTTTATTATAATATTCAATTATAATATTTATAATTGAATTATATTTCAAATAAATATATTTTCAAATAATGTTTCATGAGCAGCAAATCAGAATATTAGAAGGATTTCTTAAGGATCCAATGTGACACTGAAGACGGGACTAAGAACTGCTGAAAATTCAGCTCTGCCATCAGGAAAAATTACATATTAAAATAGAAAACGGTTAAATTGTAATATTTCATGTTACTATTTTCGAGGTTTTGCTTTTATCAAATAAATGCAGCCTTGGTGAGCTTAAGAGACTTCAGAAAAAACCGACCTCAAACTTCTAAACAGTAGTGTACAAACATTTAGTGGTGATCAGAACACACATGATTATCCCTGAGCACAGTGTCCAGGTGTGATGGAGCAGTTGGATGTGGATATCGTGCCCTATATGGTGCTGTTGGTGGTCCCTGTGTTGGGCCGTATGAGTGACCCCGGGGACAGCGTGCGATTCATGGCCACACAGTGCTTTGCAACCCTGATCCGACTGCTTCCTCTTGAGGTGAGCGATCAGTTAGCAGCACTGTCCAGCATTCATGATTTAATAATTATTACTGATGTAAGACTTTCAGCAGTGAGTTTGAAGTGAGTAATGTCTGTTCTCTCTATGCTGGAGCTCATCACTCTGTTGCATAACTTCTATGCAGCTTTTTTCCTTTTCATCATAGGTTTATTTTTGTATTTATTTTTTTAGGCTGGAATCCCAGACCCGCCGTCTATGTCTAAAGATCTCATTCAACAGAAGGCCAGAGAACGTCACTTCCTTGAGCAGCTGCTTGATGGAAGGAAACTAGAAAATTATAAGATTCCTGTGCCCCTCAAAGCAGAGCTCAGGAAATACCAACAGGTGCGTTTGCTTTTTCGATTTCTGCCCATAGAATTTTTTTTTCTTTTTTGGCAAATCCTGAGATTGAAGTGAGGCTAATTGTAATAAAAAAAAAAAAAAAGTCTGACTACATAAATCCCTGGCGATTTTTCAATCATTGCTTTTATACAAGTCTGTCCTGTCCTCTGTTATAGGATGGCGTGAACTGGCTGGCATTTTTGAACAAGTACAAGCTTCATGGGATCTTGTGTGATGATATGGGTCTGGGTAAGACCCTGCAGTCCATCTGTATTCTGGCAGGCGATCATTTCCTCAGGTACACCCCAAACCAACTTCATCCAAGTGTTTTGCAGCATTTATATGAAGTTAAAATTCAAGACTTTATTTGACCTGCTGAATAATGATGCTGCATGTGTACAGGGCTCAGGAGTACGCCAGAACAAAGGCTCCCGACTGTTGCCCTTTGCCCTCCATAGTAGTGTGCCCACCCACCCTGACGGGGCACTGGGTGGATGAGGTTGGAAAGTTCTGCTCTAAAGAGTACCTCAATCCTCTGCACTATACTGGCCCTCCTACAGAAAGAGCTTGGTACCATCTTAAGAAATCACTTGTTAAATGACTGTTGACTTGTTGCCCATTTTAAGAAATTGAATAGAAAATCCATGTACAATTTTCTGTTTCATTCTATGCAGGTTACAGCACCAGGTGAAGAAACACAATCTTGTGATAGCCTCGTACGATGTCGTTAGAAATGACATTGACTTTTTCAGGTAACAACTTGTTAATTAAATGTTTATCATTCACAGAATTCATATACTCTGGGGGAACGAAATGTATTTCTTTTTCTTTTTTTTCTTTACAGGGATATTAAATTTAATTATTGTATCCTTGACGAGGGTCATGTCATTAAGAATGGAAAGACCAAACTTTCCAAAGCGATCAAGCAGTTAACTGCCAACTACAGAATAATCCTATCAGGAACACCCATTCAGGTGAGAACTGAACTCTTCGATGCTTCTGTTTAAAAACTTGAGGTCAGTAAAAACAATCATTTTACTAAAGGAGAATTTCCAGAAGACATTACTCCAGTCTTCAGTGTCACATGATCCTTCAGAAACCGTGATTCTCCTACAATAGGATTACATGCATGCAAAGTCCGAAAAATGCTTTTGTTTTCTCAAAATATGCATTCAAAGGAACACTCCAATATTTTTAAAAATGGGCTCATTTTCCAACTTCCCTAGAGTTAAACGGTTGAGTTTTACCACTTTTGAATCCATTTAGCCGATCTCGGCGTCTGGCTGTAGCACGTTTAGCTTAGCTTAGCATAGATCATTGAATCTGATTCGAACGTTAGCATCTCGTTCAAAAATGACCGAGGAGTTTTGATATTTTTCCTATTTAAAACTTTACTCTTCTGTAGTTACATTGTGTACTAAAATGGAAAATGAAAAGTTGCTGATATGGCTAGGAACTATACTCTCATTCCAGCATAATAATAAAGTAACTTTGCTGCCGTAACCAATGATATTATGCAGCGACTAAAATAATCCCAGCTAGTTCGTGTAGTAGCAGACTCATTTAGGCTGTTCAAATTCTTTCTTTTGGGAGACTATAACTTTATTGTGCACTTTCAGTTTTACAACTTTGCAGATTGTTTGCATTAACATCACACACTCGTGTTTTTTTTCACACGTAGATTAACTTTGGAATAAAAACACTGTTAGGTTTGAATTTGATAAGCTAATGACTGTAGTGTATTTTTGTCTCTATAGAACAATGTTCTGGAGTTGTGGTCTCTGTTTGACTTCCTGATGCCAGGCTTTCTTGGTACTGAGCGTCAGTTTGCTGCCCGCTATGGGAAGCCCATCCTCGCCAGTCGAGATGCTAAAAGTTCCTCACGTGAACAGGAAGCAGGTGTGAATTATTATTATTATTATTTTTTCTCCCTCTTCTTCTGTCTCCTCATTGTAGCATCACAGCCTTCTCAGTCTGAGGCTCCTCTTCAGCTTTTTACACTCTGTACTAAGGGAATCACTAGAGACTGAATCCTATTTTAGTAATTTTAATAATGTTGTCATCTTTGGTCTAAAGTAACGTGTTTTTGTTTTTCAGGAGTGCTGGCTATGGAAGCGCTGCATAGACAGGTTCTGCCCTTCTTATTGAGGAGAATGAAGGATGATGTGCTTCAAGATCTGCCACCCAAGATCATACAAGATTACTACTGCAACCTCAGTCCTCTACAGGTACAAAACCCAACAACAGGATGCTTCTAAAGGACTTGACTGCTGAAATTGAATACAGCAAGATTCTGTGATTTTGTTGTGTCAGAGGGCTGTACTTGAGCACTACAAACTGTGCATAGTTCACTTTCGCTTTCTTAGCAGCAATCGCACACAAAAAAACAACAACCTTGAGTTTGGCTGAACATTTTTAATAATTATTATATATTTTTTAAAGTTAAATCAAATATTGGTGACAACTTTGTTTCACTTGTGTGTGCTCAGGTTCAACTGTACGAGGACTTTGCTAAATCTCGCGCAAAGGTTAACGTGGATGACGTTCTTTCTACAACATCCGTGCAAGAGGAGGAAGAGAAACCCAAATTAAAGGCCACTGGACACGTCTTCCAGGTTGATCCCAGGAAGTCTCATAAGAGTGCAAGATTATCCTCCTCTGTCTAATAGTCTGTAATGTACTTGTGTTGGATGTTTCAGGCTCTGCAGTATCTGAGGAAGCTGTGTAATCACCCAGCGCTGGTGCTGACCCCTCAACACCCAGAGTACAAACACATCACAGACCAGCTGAGCAGCCAACACTCA
The DNA here is from genome assembly GCF_003368295.1 of Carassius auratus. Lineage (NCBI taxonomy): Eukaryota > Metazoa > Chordata > Actinopteri > Cypriniformes > Cyprinidae > Carassius > Carassius auratus. The sequence continues at coordinate 5,980,772 of NC_039255.1, forward strand.
AGCCTCAGAGACATTCAGCACGCCCCAAAACTCTCAGCCCTCAAACAGGTGCCATCCACATATCATGCCTTTGTCTAATATCACCTAATATTAGTGTTCAAGTTATCTATTAGTTTTATATATAACACAGTCAGATAGTTCAGTAGGTTCTATTTTTTTTAAACAGCATTTTCAGCAAATCATCAAATGTATTTTTGTGTAAAACACAAGCTAGCAGCAGCATATATTTATTTGTGTCCGGTTTTCTGTTGTAGCTGCTGTTGGACTGTGGACTGGGTTCTGCTGGAGCATCTGATGGTGGGACAGAGGCTGTGGTGGCCCAGCACCGCGTTCTCATCTTCTGCCAGCTGAAGAGCATGCTGGACATCGTGGAGCAGGATCTGCTCAAAGCACAGCTGCCCACTGTCACCTACCTCAGGCTGGATGGAAGCGTTCAGGCCGGCCTCAGACACTCCATAGTTTCTAGGTGAGAAGGCCTTGGAAATATTATTTAATCTCAAGAACAGTTCCATTTGAGTCACTGTATGGAATTTTTATTTGTATTTTTTTTCTTCTACAAAAGGTTCAATAATGACCCGTCCATAGATGTTCTGCTGCTCACTACCCATGTGGGAGGGCTGGGTTTGAATCTGACTGGAGCAGATACCGTTGTGTTTGTGGAGCATGACTGGAACCCCATGAGAGACTTGCAAGCCATGGATCGAGCTCACAGAATAGGACAGGTACGGAAATTTTTTTTTTTTTTTTTTTTTTGTGAAAGTGACATACAGCCAATCATACTCTGAATTCGTGCTCTGCATTTAACCCATCCAAAGTGCACACACACGCAGCAGTGGGCAGCCATTTATGCTTCAGTGCCTTGCTCAAGGGCACCTCAGTCGTGGTATTGCCCCCCGAGACTCGAACCCACAACCCTAGTGTTAGGAGTCTACTCTCTAACCACTAGGCCACGACTTCCCTTCCCTTTTATGTTCTACTACTTAGTTGCATGTTTTGAGTTTTGCTTTTTTTTTTTTTTTTGTTTACCCTCATCGGTATTCATGTATTCACTTCATTACTGACATTTCCACAAAAATCACATCCCGTCTACTCTTTATACTAAAGTCACGTTGCAAAAATAGGGAAAAATCAGGTTTTTGGGGCAACATTTTAAACTGATATGTGAACAAATCACATGTTGCATCCATAAAATGACTGCATGTTTGCGTGTTTCAGAAACGTGTGGTGAATGTGTATCGTCTCATCACACGGGGCACACTGGAGGAGAAGATCATGGGTCTGCAGAAATTTAAGATGACCATTGCAAATACAGTCATCAGCCAAGAGAACGCCAGTCTACAGAGCATGGGCACAGAGCAGCTGCTCAACCTCTTCACACTGGACAAGGTCAGGCCTTGCAGGCGATTGCATGCATAGAAAACCCCTTCCCATGAGGCTGTGCTGCCCTAAATTCTGTTTTTTTCAGATGCACACCTGCATGAAAATAGTTTTAATACAAGGGAATGACAGATGCACATTCATACTATTCCTTTGTGTTGATGTTTAGGATAATAAAGCAGAGAAGAGCGAGGCAGCAGGGTCAGCATCATCTGGTAAAGCTAGTGTGAAGTCTGTTCTGGATGGGCTGGGTGACCTGTGGGACCAACAGCAGTACGAGAATGAATACGACCTGGACAGCTTCATGCACTCACTTAAATGAGCCCAGTTCAACATGCACAAAAAAAAAAAAAAAACACAGATTGGACAACGGAGAGATGTGTGCAAGCACTGTAGCTTAACAGCCTTAAACACTCCAGTCTTACAGCTCTTCTTCTTCCTGTAGGTTCTTACAATTCACACAAGATTTGAGAACTAAAACAGTCCATTGTTAATGTGTCACTGGAGGAACTCTTAAAGCTAATCTTACCAAGTTGAGTGTTGTACAGATGACAACCTCAGGATTTCCAGAACTCACCATCTGTATTTGTGAAGACAGTGTTTCAGAACTGAATGAAGAGAACTGGTGAGACGAGAACTGGAATGCTTCCGCAATCGCATAGAATGACTCTAATGGTTCTCCAGACCACTAGGAGGCGCTGGACTAACTCCTGTAGGATTATGAATGGCTTGTATCTGCTGCAGCAGCAGAAATGTCTTACATGCACTGACTGAGATCTTTAGGTACAGCTGGAAGAGCAGCAGGACAATGGCCTCGGAAACATGGGAGAGTTTTAAAAGGAGAAAATAGAACTAAATATTTCTGTTATTTGCCTTTTTGGGTAAGCTGGTAGAATTTTAATAAATTCTAATGAGCTCTCTTTAAAATTCTTCGTCTGTGTCTGTCAGCGTTTATGAAAAATGTGTGAATGAGCAGCTAAACCAGACAATTAAGTATTTGTGTCATATATAAAGTGTACGAAAAGAGCACTTTATGCCAAAATAAATCAAATAATGCGTATTTATATATACTTTTTCATTCAACTCTTCTACATGACTCTTAAATTATTCTTTATAAGTGGATTAGCTGCTCGTGTTCCACAATTTTTTTATTTTTGTTGCCTATTTTGTAGAATATTGCCGTCGTCTTTCACCTGCTATTCATAATTGTTCAATTTCACATAAGTATAAATGAGGGTAACACTTTAGAATAAGGTTCCATTAGTTAATGTTAGTTAATGTATTAATTAACATGAACAAACAATGAATAATACATTTATTACTGTATTTATTCATCTTCGTTAATGTTAATGAAAATACAGTTATTCATTGTTAGTTCATGGTAATTCACAGTGCATTAACTAATGTTAACAAGCACAACTTTTGATTTAAATAATGCATTAGTAAATGTTGAAATTAACATGAACTAAGACTTATAAATGCTGTAGAAGGATTGTTCTTGCTTAGTTCGTGTTAACGAAAGTAGTTAACTAACATTAACTAATGGAACCTTATTCTAAAGTGTTACCAAAATGAGCCCTGTTCAAAGCTATTTTAATATTATTTTAGATAAATTGTCTATTTCCTGCAGTAGGTGGTTGGTTAGTTTACATCGCAGTAGTGAAATTTTACTAGAGAACGAGACTGTGCAAAAGATGACAATGTTTCACAGTGTCATACAATTACATTTAATAAGATTTGTGGTTTAGTACAGAAAAGGAAAAAATCATGAAGGAGGGAAAAGCTTGTAAGCATTAGCAGCACTGCGCTTATTTCATCCAAAAAATCCTTTAATCACAGTTTAACTGCAAAGTTAGACAAGCAGAGGTCCAAGTTAACAATCTCAAAGCCTTGCGAAGATGAAACCAGATGTGAAATATGAAATTAAACGTTTAACTGCATTGCTAAAGTTGGTTTTTAATCATTTTTAAAAATGACAAATGGAGCTAAAAGTGTGGTGGAAGAGAAAAACCACAAGCCAAAATGAGCCAAGTAGATATTAGTCTTTTTTTTTGTAAATGTGTTACTAAACATCTTATAACTATACAGCACAGTTTATCAAAGGATGTAAATGATAGCACTATAGGAAAAGCTTAAGACAAAGATGGTTTGAAAGAAAATTAGGTAGCTCTTAAATTAATCGTAAGTCAAGGGAATTTTCATGTTTGTGTTTCAGCAGTACTTGAGAGTCTGTTACCATTACTACATGAAATCTACACCACTACACTGCTCATAAATAAAAAGCATTCTGGGAAACCTATCACTCCGTTAAATACAATACAGCCTGTGTCTGTGAAAGCAGAGCTGCAGCGCATCAGCAGTTATCAGAAGTCATGATTATATCCGTCTCGACTGGGTTTCACCACAACAACCTCACATTTGCTCCATTCTGCCATTATTTTTATTGACCGTTCATTGTTACATTTTAATCACATTATATTACTAAGCATGATTGCGGTTAATTTTCATGTGCATTTTCCCCCAATCACTGATGAAAGCAACAAGCTTTGCATTTAAAAAATCTAGACATTTTAGTAACAATATTACAAAGTTTTTACCTTCAAAAAAAAAAAAAAGGTTAAGAATTAATTCATAATTTATTCCACATAAAAATACAAAATAATAATGACATTGACCAGATATGAAAATCTCACCCAGAAATAGCTAACATTAATGGTTGAGGAATAAGTGTGTAAAGAAAACGCAAATAAAAAAATAATGGAAAATTTAAATTCTTGTATTTTCTTTTTTTTATCTCAAAAAAATCTAAAAACAAATAATAATGAAAAAATTTCTCAGTACAAAGGCTACATTACTACTGGAAGGTACTAGCACGTCGAGTAAAATACACAGTAAAAAATGATTTTAGTGAATCACAATGCTCGCAATGAAAATAAATCTGCAATAAAGATTTATGCCTTTTTCTGTTCTTTTTTTTCTTTTTTTTACAAACAGTACAAACAGTATTGCACATTACAACAACAACAACAAAAAATCGAGGTTTCAGCCTTTAAAAAAAGGGACTAGTTCAAGTCTTGGGTGAGTAGAAGGCCACCACATCAATGAATCATCTGGGGTTTTCTATCAAGTTAAAGTTGAAACTTTTAATATTTTTTTCAGCTTCCATCTTGCCAAAAATCATAAAAAGAATTTAATCTTCCCAAAATGATATAAGGTTAACAAATCGGGGCGTGTGCGTTTTAAACAACAAAACAAAAGGGAACACATAATTTTACGAAAACATAAAAATATAACGAACAGAAGATTTCACAACTCTGGTCAGCATAGTAAAGGTCTGATGGTAAATATATCAAAACGTAAGTAGTTCAGTTGACCCTATAGAATATATTATATATATATATTATAACAGTAATAAGATCAGATTGTTTGTGGAACACTGATGTTGACACGGCTGTACTTCAGCTTCCTACAGTATTAAAATAATAATACTCTCAACTCCTTCAGTTGTTTTTGTTTTTAATTTTTTTTTTTCAAAAAATAAAATTAAAAGCAAGTAAGCATGACAAAAATAAAATTAAGCATCTGTTATTTTTTTTTCTCTAGCAGAATTAAATTAATATATATATATAGTCTTTATTTGAATAAACTTAGAAAATATCAATCTCTCTCATCTTATATTTCAAAATTGAGGTATTGCAAAAGATTATGTCATTCAGAAAGCACAATTACTTTTCTATTAAAAAAAAAACGCTGACTGTTCAACCATCCAGATACAAAGAGTAGTGCATAACAAATATTATCTACTACACAGAAGGAACAAACAGAAAAATCAGGGCAGGGAAAGAACATCACAAACTCGTTTTCTCCATCGGTACAAAAGTAGTGTTTGCATTTGTCGTTTTTGGTGTCAACCTAACGTTGACCGTTTTCGACTTTCGGATAAGGAGCCAAGACGCGTTTCTTCGCGTTCCTCTCCACCATCTCTCAATTTAGTTTCAGAATGTCCACCGTCGACATGATTTTACTTCAAGATTTTCTGGATAATCTGGATAGAAATGCTGCGGCTACGCGAGGTACTTCCGCCCGCCGTATCTCAGAGTTAGGTGAGTGATTTAGAGCCAGTGTTCGCTTCCTCTCCCAGAGTCACCGCTCGGACACAGTATTGTGAATCGTCGGCGTGCAGCGTAGTGTAATTGGTCATTTCGAGTCGGACAGCTCTTTGGTACTGATGCGACGCGTGTCGTGGGCTAACTAGCAGAAGTGGAGAGAAGGGACCATTTGTTTCACAGGACGTTCCATGTCAGACATCAATAACAGTTAAAGCGAATCACAGTTCTAGGCGTCGTCTAACTACTACATGGTGTATAAAAATTGCTCAATTCTATGAACAATCACTGCAAAAAAAAAAAAAAAAAAAAGCTGTAAAAGACATTTTTGCCAGAAGATCTTACAATTACAAACTTGTTATTGTAGCGTGTGTGAGCTGTGAGTTTCCACAACGGAATAAAAAAAAAAATATATATTATCAGTTTTCATTTTTTTTTTTCTTTACTTACTTTCTTTACTTACATACAAGTACTTGTATGTAAGTAAAGAAAAAAAAAATGAAAACTGATTTTTTTTCCCTGCCTCAAAACTGAGGGAAAAAAAGTCCAAATTGTGACAGAATTCTGACATTTTATCTCACAACTCTTGACTTTTTTTCATGATATAAACTCACAATTGCTAAAAATAAAATAATAAAAATAAATCAGCATTAATAGCATAAAATAGCATTTTATCTCACAATTCTGGCTTTTTCCTCTCTCAACTGAACCCAAAAACATTTTACCCATCACAATTCTGAGTTTATCTTTCACAATTTGGACTTTCCTCCCCCTCACAAGACTTTTTTTTTTTTTATTCTGTGGTGGAAATAAGCATCCATAGTGCTCCATATCGCTCGTCCATCGTGGGGGAAATGAAAGTGAGACTGATTTTACAGCATGCATTTCAGACGCAGACCCTTCTGAGCACTCGTTCGCCTGAATAAATTTTGACCGTATTGACTCATACCATAGATTTAGCAGCAAAAGCTATTATGCAGCATGTAGATAATACTAAAAAACTCGTAAAAAATTATGCTTGAAAAACTGAAGCGAACAGAAAGAGCTGCATGCATGCAGGTATTACTATTCATTTCAACATGTAGAGCATATGGTGTTTTACTTTAATAACTTGTGTTATTATTATTTTTTTAACAGCTCACTTAAACAAGATTTTCTTAATGAATTAATTTTACCTTTGGTGACTTTTTTTTTGTCCTCGTGTAGGGGAGAATTTCCTACCACTCGGTTTTCACAATAAGTGCATGCTCCTTTATAAAGTCGGACACCCAAAATGTATTATCTGTGTGTATATAGATAAATAGTAACTAAAAATCTATCCTTTTTGTAACTGTACTGTATATATTATATATGTAGTCTCACACTGCCTAAAATGTTACCTATATGGAGCACTATACTGATCAAACAAAGGATAATGAGAGAATTAATGCACAACATCCTGATAAGTGTTAACATCGACTGTTTGTGCCAAAGTGCAACGCTTGAGTACGCAGACTCAAAATTCATATTTTCCTAAGTGTTTGTTAGCAGAGAATATAGTGGACAGAGATATCATGATATTTGTTTTCTAAGAACAAAAGATGAGAGGGGAGATCCGTGTGTGGAGAGGGTGATGTGCCGCTTGCCATCAGCTCCAGTGGAAGGACACGTGCCGAGGTCGATCTCCGCCTTCCTTCACCAGAGGTTTGTGGAACTCGCGGCCGGCGCGTGAGTGGATGCTCGCCCAGCAGTACTCACAGTAATACTGCAGACAGGTGACGTTGGCACAGAAAAAAGGGGCAAACTTTCCTCCGCAGCGAGCGCCCTGACATTCATCACACATCTGATCGTCCAGCACGTATGGTTTCACCTCCACCTGCAGACACGGACAGAGAGAGAAACTCAAAGCTACACTCTTCCTTGGTTTATGTGGGGTCAGTTTTTATGTTTTAATCTTTAAAGTGCCCCTATTATGGATTTTTGAAAATTATCTTTCATATAGTGTGTAACACAGCTTTAAGGGAATGAAAACATCTTTTCAAGTTTCTTAAAAAAAAAAAAAAAAAAAAGAGTCGACACTGAATCATTGAAGCCATTTCCATGTTGATATCAACATGAAACATTAGCATATTGCACGCCCACTTTTTTTTTTTCACTTTGTGAAAAAAATGAAAATGCAAATTACATTTTTGCCACTAGATGCCACTTTTGGACCGGTAAAAATATCGGTTCCCGCCGTAACGCTGTACACAAAGCAGCCTTGTGCTCACAAACGCTGCTTTATCAGGCATTACGGGCGAGATGAGATGAAAATGAGACCAATCACCGCAGATTAGCGTTTTCATTTAAAAATTAATAATTAAATGAATCGTTTGGGAGTCATTGAGCAAGAAAGGTAAAAATAAATGCATATTATATCTAAAACAATGAGAGTGTTTTTGACCTTGCATGCATGTCAACCTGTAGTTGGGGACTCCCAAAACCAAAATATGAACCTTTCATTACCCATAATAGGGGCACTTTACATTTTTTTTGCATGAAATTGATCAACAGTGACAGTACAGACATTTATAATGTTACAAAAGCTTTCGATTTCAAATATATGCTGTACATTTTAACCTTATCACAAATATACAAAAGGTTCAAAGACTCACTGACGCTCCAGAAGGAAAAAACAAAGCGTTAAGAGCCAGGGGTGTAAACTTTTGAACAGAATGAAGATTTGTACATTTTTCTTATTTTGTTTAAATATCTTATGTATGAGTCCCTCAGTGTGAAATTCTGACCACAACTGTATATATTTACACACACACACAGACGCATCTAGTTTTAGTCCAGTGACCATCAGCTATTTACTTCTAAATAACATTCCCAAAACAGTCCAGTAAGTCCAGTGTGTACATATTCGCACAAGAATAGCACGGAGCTATAATTAACAAACGCCACGTCTGAGACTTCAAATGGCTGTCAGGCCTCCAGAAGCTCATGGTCATGTTGATTACACACAGTCTGCTCTGGGGTTTCCACGGTCTGTATTGTTGGCCGTATGGAAACAGCCTGCAGGAAAACCACGGAGCAGAAACTGCCACTATGCAATCACATCTAGAATTACAGTTATAAAAGTACAGTATAAACCTCTTTAGTCTAGTCAATACAGCATTTATAGCATTCTGCACATTTTTTTAACAGTTTGTAAAGAACACAATTGTTCTTCAGTGCATCTCATGCAAACTGTCTGGTAAACCCTGGCTGTGTTTTAGAAAGGTCAGATTTCAAAAGAGGCAAGTTCAGATAGTTTCAAGTAAAATGTCACATTATAAAATTAATTTGATAAAGTTGAGTGCATTAGGAGCAGTGTTCTTTTAATAAGTGCATCAATCTTTTGAATTTGTTTTCATTGTAATTTTAGTTAAAGTTTTGGTAATTGTATTGTGTTTTTAATTTGTATTATCCTTTTTTTAAATATCTATTAATTTTTATTTCAGTTTTAGTTATTTTAGTACATGAATCTAAACTAAATGAAAATGAGAAATGTTGCTTTCACGCAAAAAACAAAAACAAAACAAAAAAACAGTTAAGAAGAAAGAATAAGTACATTTTAAAATGTAAACATTTTACTTAAAGCATTATTTTATTTCAAGTAACCCAGATGTTTTATTTTGTATTTAATGGTTTTAGTTTAATAACCCTGAAGGATTATTAAACGACTCATGAAAAGTGAAAAGAGGCTGATTCTGCGGTGTGTGTAATGACAGATATTTGAGAGCTCACTCACCCGTTTGTCAATGTCATTATGCTGCAGCTGGACAAATCTGGCGCTGATGGCAGCGATGTAGCTCTGCTGATTGGAGAAGGCCACTCGGCCCGCACCTTTAGGGTACTTGAGTTCAGGATCAGTGTCAATGCCGGCGTAACACACACCTCCATACAGTCTGTCCATGATCATAGCCAGCTCCACTAAACGCACACAGAGGAGAAGCACGGCATTATACAGAATATGATTCAATTAATGACATAGTGCCACCCTGCACAAGAGAAATTCACCTGCTCGTAGAGGTCGTGGAACGCCTCCCACGAAAATGGTCTTGCGTGGGTCAAGAGGCTGAGATCCATCCATCACGAAATCACTGTCACTCAGGTTCCACGGGCGAATCTGGACCTGTGAACGAAAAACTGTTCATCTCTAGAAGAAATTCAATGCAAGACGCTTGTTTAAAGACTTAGTAGTAGGCCCAAACTAGATTTCTGTGAATTTGTGCATCTCAGATCTACCCTGTAAATTGTATTTGTTTATTACATATATACCGTATTTTTCGGACTATAAGTCACACTTTTTTTCATAGTTTGGCTGGTCTTGCGACTTATAGTTAGGTGCGACTTATTTATCAAAATTAATTTGACATGAACCAAGAGAAAACATTACCGTCTACAGCCACCAGAGGGCGCTCTATGCTGCTCAGTGCTCCTGTAGTCTACACTGAAGACATAGAACGCCCTCTCGTGGCTGTAGAAGGTAATGTTTTCTCTTGGTTCTTGGGTCTAAATAAATGCGACTTATAGTCCAGTATATATGTTTTTTTCCTCGTCATGACGTATTTTTGGACTGATGCGACTTATACTCAGGTGCGACTTATAGTCCGAAAAATACGGTAGCATCATTTAAAAGTCTGATCTCTGAACAGTGCTTCTGTATAGACAGGGTGTTAAACCATATTTCTGTGGCAGCGCTTCACTCACTGGTTTATCTTTAATAGTGGGGCTCGAGACACACAGGTAGAGCTTCCCGTCCTCCTCGATGCAGGCGTCAATGAGGGCCTGGACTGAACTCTCCTCCTGGAAGAGCAGGAAAGCGTAACCTGCAGAAGAAAGAGCACGAGAGATGAGAGAGTCTCTGGCTTCACAGAGTCAGACTGCAGCCAAGACCAGAAGCCCTCTGACAAAGAGTCACAGGAAGCACAAAAACCACTGCTGAGGACAGAGACTGAAATGAGTCGGCATGTGGAGGAATAAAACCAACCAACATGAAACTGACAGAGTCTAAGAATGAATAACTGATGATCAGAACAGGAAGCTCAAACAATTGGAGACTCAATATCATACACACACAACAATATATTTTCCCCATTTCATCCTAAATGACCTACCATGTTTTACTATAATAAGACCAACCGTTTTAATGCTTGAAAACAAAAAATCATCAGAATACACTACAAATTGTGAATGTTTTTTAGTAGAGAACTAAGCCTTTAGTATGGATTGTTTAATTCCTGCATGCACCAGCAGGGGCTTACTGGACCATGTTAACCAGCTAAACCTTATCTTCACGTCAATCCTACTTTCTGAACAGAAGGAGCTCTTAAATACATCTCAGCGTTAGAGAGAAGCATATAACAGCACTACAAGAAAGCATTTCATTTAACCCTTTGTAAAGTGTTTAGAGGCTCAGCGCTGAGCTCAGTCTTGCCTACTGTGAGTCATGATGCTTTACACAACACTAGATGGAAAAATGACCAGCATCTTCCATTCACTCAGTCTGGATCAGTGTTTCATATGAGCTGGAAGAACAATCTGCAAACAGCAGTTGCACACAGGATTACAGGAGTCCAAATATATAAATATTAGGAAGGATATAGCATCAGTGACATGGTATGAGAAGTGTTCCCTTCCAAACAAACTCGGTCACCTTTATCCAGGTGCTCACACAAACACAATGTACGTGTGTGGTGACATGCAGTAGGTCTTTCCCTCTGGGTGTGTATCTGTAAGTACTTGTCTGTGTGCATCTGTTCAAGCCACAGCTATGAACACCTGGAGGCACTCTGAAGAGATAGAGACCAATCTGACACACAGTTTCCCGACACGCTGAGACTCAACACTGACCAGCATCCACACTGCAGACTCATCCCATTGCATGCTGACTACAAACGCTCTCTGACGTAATACCTTATCTATTTTCACTCAAATGAAAGAGGTGACACGGGGAATCTGAATTGTGCAACATCTGCAGCTGTACTGAAGTGCAGCAGGAGAGATGACGTCAGTGTCATTACCTTTAGGGGGAAAATAGGATTTGCTTTCTGCTTTATGAGGCCAGTCCACCACCAGGTGACCGTAGCGACGGAAACTGTTGGTGATCTCATCTGTAGGAAAATTGGAAAGTATTAAGGCTAAAATACCGATTTCAAACATTGTAAAAAAGCAAGAAATCCCTGCATCCCTCTCGAAATAACAATGCTGTAGAATCGAATTCTTTAAAATGCACATTAATTTCTATGAATGGCCAAAAGTGAATAACCCACAGTCTATATAATATTCTAGTCTGAAGATATAATTTTGGTCAGAGTTAAATTTACAGAATTATTATTATTTTATTTGCCATTATTGGCAACCAGGAGAAAAAACATGTCTAAATGATTATATTCACACAAACAGTCATAAAAACTGTATAATTTCTTTTTTTTATCCCTTTTTTTATCCCTTAACTACAGAACACACCTCAATATTTCTTTGACGAACAGATTGGTGTTATTGTAATATTATTTACATACTATTATAGTCTAAATATTTTAAATTAGCTTTTATTTTTATACTTTTGATTTAAATGTTAGTAATTTTTTTGCTTTGGCCATTTATGTTTTTAGATTTAGTTTCTTCAATAAATAATATTTTTGTCATTTTATTCCTTCAATTTAAACTTGAATAAAAATTTGAAATGTTGCCTTGAAAATGACCTAAACTAAGTTCATCTAGTATTTATATATTCATTTATTTCAGCTTTATTTCAATTAACAGAAATGTTTTAAGAATTTTTGATGTAGTTTTAGTTAAAGGGACCGTTACCTAAAAATGAAACGTGTCTCATCATTTACTCGCCCTCAAGAAGATATTTTGAAGAACCTAACAGTTGCTGGTAGCCTCTGACCTCTATAGAATTCAATAGTATTTTTTTCCCACATTATTGAAGTCAATGGCTACCGGCAACTGTTTGCTTCCCAACATCAGAAGAAAGAAACTGAGGGTGAGTAATGATGGTAAAAGAGAGGTGAACTCTCTCTTTAACAATAATAAACATGAAACATACATAGCAGCTCTAAAATCATTGTGTATATCATTTTCAAAATATGATACTGTACCCTTAACACACATGATATTTATTAAATATTAATATTAATAAACATACTGTCTCCTCCAGACTCCAGCTCAGCCCTAAGGCTTGTGTGTATATGTACCTTCATCGATGTCAGGTGGCAGTCCACCGACAAACACCTTTCTGGAGTAGCGCTCCATCCTCTCTCCGTTCTGACAGCGGGTGGGGGAGCTCAGGCCAGGGGGCAGCGACTGATCTCCATGACCGTCGTCCAGGAAGCCGTCCTCAAAAGGAAACAGTGAAGAGCGACCTGCAACAGGAAGTAGAGTCAACAAATAAAAGAAAAAGGGAAAAGGAGGAATCACACAGGAAAGGAGAAGAAAGAAAAAGAGAAATCCAGAGGAGAGAAACAGATGGACAAGAAATGAAAGAAAAAAAAAACACTTCATTTCTAGACCAATTTATATAAATTTACTGAAATGTTTTATATTATTCTAATATAATATACTAACTTAGAAAAGTTTGGTACGTTTTTTTTCATGGTTATATAAGAAGTTTCTTATGGTCGGCAAGGCTGTGTGTTTTTTTTTAAATCATAAATATTGTTAAATCAGTGATATTGTAAATAATTTTAAATATGTTTTCTATATTCCTGTGATGATACTGATTTGAAACATTTCTTATCAATGTTGCAAACAGCTTTTTAACATACATTTTATTGTCTCATTGCTGAATAAAAATATTAGTTTCTCAAAAAAAAAAAAACTTTTCAAAGGCATTATGTTACATATAAAAATAGTACCACTTACAAACTACTGAAAGGTAGAATATACATACATTTGAAATCCTATTTCATATTACTATATATATATATATATATATATATATATACACATACAAAACTGGTTTGTTCCAAAGTTAAATGAAACAAAGTTTTCCTAAGATAACATTTAATCAGCCATAAAAAATTAAAATCTCCACTAATTACACAAACAACAGTCCGTTTCTTTATTTTCATACTCATATTTGTGAAGCGTTAACCTGAAGACATGTATATATAAAAAAAGGCTGTAATCCATACAGTATGATCAGGTCGGCATTAATATCCAAAGCATCATAAAACAAGGCACATTTTCATATAACAATACAAAAAAAAAAAAAAAAAGTACCGTGATCAGAAGACCCTTAGACATAAACAGTTATATCCCTTTTCCATTATTGTTTCTAGTTTTGAGAACATATTTAAACCTGCACAATAGTTACATTAAATGCAATAATGCTCTCTTAATGGACAATAATAAACCCACATACATGATTGTAATGTAAATCAATGTATTTTAGACAGGTGGGTAGGGACGTAAAAAGAAACTAAAGGCATGGTGTTACACTGGTGACTTTCAGACAGTTTTGATGATTGTAGTTTTTATACGCTAGTGGTTCATGATGGAAAAGGGGTATGAGAGGGGTACTAGAGCGAAAGGTGTAAAACCCTCCGACACAGAACTAGATGACAGAATTAGTCCAACACTTGAAATGAGAAATGCAGCAAGCCCATATGATTAACTTCAAACATTCAGGGTATGTCAACTATCTAAATAATATTTTACCATCCACTGACTATTTTATTAAGAAATCAATGGCTAAAATATTCCTTTGAATATATGCAATAACATGAAAGGAAACAGCATTTCAATTATTAGCAGAAAACAACGGCAAAATGAAAATGAATTAATGTAATCACTGCACAAATGAAGCAGATATTATGATATTATGACACCCCCCACCGCCCACGTCCCAGTGACCCTCATAGACAACAAAGATTTCAGCCCGAGCAAAAGCCCCATCATTTGTGCGAGCACAAACATAAAGAAGGCGACAGGTTACCTCTTCTGCGACCATAGCTCCTGGCTGTTCGAGAGCAGAGAGACGGGTGAAGAGAAAGAAAGAGGGACATGACAGAGGAGACGGACAGAAAGAAGAGGGAGAGAGACAGACAGGGTCTTTTCAAGCTTGTTTTCACTTGCCGTTGAATATGAAACACTTCTTAATGCAATATTAGTATGCACTACCGCAAGAGATCACGGTCATGGTTTTTCTATATTTAGTTTCTCTCTCAGGTGAACAGAATCGTCCTGTTCAAGTTACAGTTAGTTAAACTGTTGACGTGTTTATTGCTAGCTAATGAAAAAACACAGTCCAACAAATCCAGATGGCACAAAGATCTGAAGGAAATTGTATTGAATTGTTTTTTTTTTTACACTTTTTTTGTGTGTGTGTTAAAAATAGTTGTACAAAATGTTAAATGTTATAAAATTATCAAATTAAAAATATATATATATTTTTTTTCTATATGTTAAATAACCATTTTCTTTTTTAATATATTTAAAAATGTTATTTATTTATTCGTGTAATGGTAGAGCTGAATTTTCAGCTGCTGTTATTCCAGTCTTCAGTGAAACATAACAGTTATACGGTTTAATATATTCGTGGAAACTGCGGAAACAAACTTTCTTTGAGTAATTATTTGATTACTTAAATTTTTTTTTTAGCAATTTAATGCTTCTTTGCAGAAATATATTAACTTATAAAAAAAGTTATAATTTCTTAGAAAAAATATATAGATATTTATTTATTTGTTGTATTAAACTGTTTACTTTTCTAAAAAACAAAACAAAAACCAAACAACAACTAACAATATCCTGAAGGGTCCTGCAGTAGTCGGGTCCTAAAAGCGAGAACTGCTCTAAATGCATGACATTTTCAGAGCTGAATCTGTTGTTCTCATTTCTGTGGCGCCTCACTTTTTGAGTTTTCATTAAAACTGCCTGTAGTCACTGCGTACATAGAGATGTCTAACCGGGGTGTCAGGGGCTCTCATACCCCTAGCAACACAGAAAAGGAGAAAGCTACTGTGTCTGGACTCTGGAGGTAGTCACCACACACCCCGAGAGACGGACCGGTATTTGTTCCTCAGTGGGACTTGAGAAGTGACACTAGAGCAGCAAGAAATAAACACATTACAGTGTCACAGCAGTTTCTGTTTCTAGAAAGAATAACCATTGTCACATTTAAGAGTGAGAAACCGCAACTGATGGAAGTCCCTCGGGCTGATTCTTATTACAAGTCACAGCATATCACACACATCCATGACACACTGAGACAAGAACAAGAACACGGAGTCTGACAAACTCTGTTCTCCAAAAATGGTGTGAAATGAACCTCAGCCAGCCATTTTTTGCTGATGTGAGGGTGGTGTTCATCTGAGGCTTGACTACGTGTTCTTGCACTAGATAGAAGTCTTAAGCGTTTCTCACCGTTATTCTGTGTCTCACAACAGGACTGACATGTTTTTAAGAGGCTGTGTGGAGTTAAAAACGGTTGAAACTTTTGACATAACACGGACCGCTCAGCTAAATTTTGTTGCTGCACACTTTGCAAATATAAATAAACTAGGGTTTTTATTAGAACATTTTAACTGTATTAAAGCTGAAAACACCAAATAAACATTAAACACGAATAAAACTAATTTTAGCTAGTTGCCAAGGTAAAATTTATAATGTTCGATGAGTTTAAGCACTAGAATTATGTAAATAAAAATAAATAAAAATTTTAACCGAACTAAAACTAAAACTGGAATAAAAATAAATTAAATCTAAATAGTAATACAAAAGCACCTAAAATAACTAAAATTGTAACAATTTTTTTTTTAATTTGAATATTTACATTTAGATATACATAGAAAATATTATATATATATATATATATATATATATATATATATATATATATATATAAATGCATATTGTAATGTATATGTAATATTTGTATATCTAAATATTTAATGTAAAAATAACATTTTTTTATAAATATATTTGAATATAATAATTAAACCTAAAATGTAATTATAAAAAATAAAGGAAAAATATGAAGAAATATAATTTTTCTTATATATTTGCATAAGATTATACAATATAATATAATGATCTTCCAATAAAAATGTGGCTGGTGGTCAAAAAAAGTAAAATCATATAAAAATCACTGAAAGATATACATTTTACAATTCAAAGACTTATCAACCTTCAGTCTGAACTTTAAAGGGGAGCTCATACAAACAGACATGGAAACTATTCTACCATTTAAACGGTCCAAATTAGAGGTTTTAAGGGTGGTCACGGGCCCTGCCGGCTCCTTCCTGTGCTGCTTTTGACAAACAGCATCCATAAACCACTCGAATGACACGCCAGACCTCAAACATGCCGCTCGAAGCTTTTCAGTGGTACCTACAGCCAGAGCTGGGTAGATTACTTACAAATTGTAATCCATTACAGACTCCAAATTACATGACAAAAACTGTAGTTGTTAATGTAACCCAACATCACACATTTTAGGTTATATAATCAGACTTCTTTTTGATTACTTTTGACCTAAAATGTTTATCACATTGATTTAAATAGGAAAATCTTGTACCATATTGATATAAAATACAAACAGTAAGAAAATATATTCCATTTGTTCCACATGAAGTGCATCAGAGCTGTAATCAGGCCTTGAAAATTAGGCCCGACAGGACCCGAGCCCGACAAGTACATTTTGATTGACAGCTTTTTAAAAGCCCGAACCCGTTCACAGCCCAACATTATTCAAATGTGCGCACACACACAGCTCTTTTGCCTTTAGTCAAGAAGAAGTAATTTATACATGTTTTAACAATTTATTCATGACTAACGTATGTTACAGGCCACTTGGAAGTTGGAACAAAGAAATAAAATAAGTCCTCTGTAACATCTCAGCACTCTGAATGTAAATTTTTCTGTTATTGTTATCGAACCAATAAGAGAATTTGGCTGATCTTACAGCCGATAAATAATGCATTATGTCCTGCAGAGACACTTCAGATGCACACTGTTCACCATGATGGCTTTTTATTGCTTAAAATATAATTGGAAACACTTCGAAAAGGAAAATAAAGTGAACTGCAACATGTGCAGGGCAAGCCTGTCATATTATAATGAGATTAATAGCTACTGTAAAATAATGTTCCTGAATCTTTTTTTGCACGTGTTTTAGCGCTATGTTAAGGGAAGAGCGCATCCACAACGGATCCACAAGGCTAGCACAGTTAAGTTCGCTTGTGCTTTTACATTTTTTTTTTGAAATTTTACGTTGTAATATTAGGTTTTTTTTGCATATAAATCAGATTTTTCTCATAGAATACGTTTTGTTAAGCTATGAGGGTTAATAGAGTGCTTCAGTTTGCTGGTGATTATCTTTAGCTCAGAGCAGGCAGCTCAAACAGCAGCTTACAACATTAATAACTATGATTGAGATTGTCATATTTCTATAACATTATAATGAGAACACTATTATAATAAAACATAATGAATTCTTTCGGTTTTTGTTTCCGTGTTCCGTGATTTATCGGCCAACATATCGGTCATCAGCTTTCATATTTAAGGAATTATCGGTTATTGGTATCAGCCAAAATGTTCACACCCCATATGAAATAAATCAATCAAAATAAAACAGAAAAATTAAATATTTTATTTGTTGACCTGCACATCATGTGACCCTTAACCAACATCAGAATTAAATGTGTTTTTCAATGTGTTTCTTAAAATTAATTTAAGAAATGTGTATAATGTCACTTCAATGTCACTAATTATCAAGGGGACTTCAAGTTTGGGAATTCCTGCATGACATGTAAATAAGAAATAACATAGATTCATGCATTTGAATGTGTTTGAATAGACAAAAGACTTGCAAAGACACAGAAATAAATGGTTAAATAACTTTTAATTAAATTGTGTTCATCAGTAGTTGATGGAATGTCGAAACACTTCTTAAACCGGAGATGATTTTTGTAAATCCAGTGGTCAAATGCTGACTAATGACTGTGCATTGTGTGGTGAAAATCCACAAAACTGAAAGACTTTCTGAATATGTATATATGCAGTAGGCTATTTAAAAGATGAAAAAGAGGAATTAGGGAGAATCAATAAATGATGAATAATTTGTGTAAATACTATGTAATCATGTAATTATTTAAGAAGTAACTGTAGTCTGATTTGTAGCATTTTTAAATGTAATAATTAATTACAAGTAATTCAATTTTGGAATTTGATTACATAATCCAGATTACATGTAATCAGTTACTGTACCCAGGTCTGCCTACTACAACAATCAAGCTAAGGAGCACGATTAGCTTTAGTGATCACTTTCACGTTGGTTTCTCTAACCATACGCCACTCGCTGAGGTGGGTCGTGTGTGTATAAGCTTTCAAAGCAGCTAATCATAGCAGGAGAGACGCTCATGTGTGCACCACCGAAGGAAACAGAGGGTCAGCACATTGCAAGACGCTAATAAAAGACTGAAATGGGTTTTGCATCGGCTGATATGGGAAATTATAAGGGAAATATGTCAATATTAACAAAATTTAATTAAAGTTCATTTAATTGTAATTAACTGTGCAAGTATACACTAACACTACCATTCAAAAGTTTTGGATCAGTAAAACATTTGTATCATTTTTTTTTATCAGCAAGGATGCATCAAATAGTATAATGGTACAAAAGTTATCAAAAATATTAAGCAGCACAAACATTTTCAACTCTGTTAATAATAAGTAATGTTTCTTGGGCAGCAAATCAGTTTATTTGAATGATTTCTGAAGGATTATGTGACACTGAAGACTGGAGTAATGATGCTGAAAATTCGGCTTTGATCACAGTAACAAAATATATTCAGATAGAAAACTGTTAATAATATTTTAATTTTGCTGTTTTAGCTTTGTGAGCATTGCATTAGCAGCGCAAAAGGTTGTGGGTTTGATTCCCAGGGAACACACGTTAAGTAAAAAATGTTAGCCTGAATGCACTGTAAATTGCTTTGGATAAAAGTGTCTGCTAAATGCATAAATTTAATTTAATATGAATAATCTTACAGAACCCAAACTTTTAAACTGTAGTGTATTTAGAGTTGTTTGGCTCAGCATATCGAAATAATAGGGAATATAAAAACAAGATATATTTGCTGTCTTAGAAATCCTACACTTTATCCATCTGAAGAAAAAAAAAGCATGTGTTCATCAGCATTAAAAAGATTAAAAAGAGAGAAATATACTCACAGTTCAGTGGTAATATATGTTCAGCTACTGGATGGTGAAAGTTAAGACCCATGCGACCTATAAAGAGATGACAAAAACAAACCATGAGATTTACAACCCTTGTAATATAAGACACTTAATATTAGAGTTTAATCAAGTGGCAACCTCCCGCTCTCTCTCATGAAGCCAATAAGTGACTAAAACTGCAATTCATATTCTGGCCTCTAGAGGCTCCAAAAGGGAGTCAATCCCATAGACTCCCCATGTTAAAATGCCCAACTTTACAGCAAAAATAACCAGTTGAAAAAAATATATTCTTAACCAGTTCTCCTGGAAGACTATTAATTTTAAACAGGCCATTTTTTTTTTTTACTTTTAGGAGTACAGATAAATTTTAAGATACCATTTTAAGATTTTTTTTCTTTAAGATTTTTTTCTTTAAAGCTCACAGATGTGGACTAAAAGCAAGAAAACCCAAACTAGCTAATAAAAAACATTTATTTATTAGTGCTGTCAAGTGATTAATCGCATCCAACATTAAACTTTCTTTAATACACACACATACATACATAAATATGGTTCCCAATCCCAACCTTTTTCAACTCGTGGTCCCCACAACCAAACACATGTTTGCGCGGCCCACTGTAAAAAAAAATTAACTGACCCCGCTATTTATAACTTAGTACCCAGAAGCTAGATTGTTAACTGTCTTTATTGAATGAACTAGCAATGAACAGAAAAATATCTAAGATTAATTGACGGTTTATTCTTAAACCAATCAGCGAGCTCGAATAGTGGAAGCGTCGTTACGGTTTAATATGCATTTTTTTGTTATTTAATTATATATATGAAATGATGTTATTATGTTATGACTTAGACATATTTACATTTATGAACAATATTATTATTTCTTTTAATAGTAATTGGTGGCCCACCTGCAATACCACCGTGTGTGTGTGTGTAAATATTTGTTAAATATGTGTTTATTGCAATAAATACATGCATGTATGTGTATTTTTATATAAATAATAAATATACAGTGTACACACATATATTATACAAATAAAAACTTACATTTTATTGATGCGATTAATCGTGATTAATTGTTTGACAGCATTACTATTTATGGATCATATTCTAAATGAGGACATCCACACACATCCCTAAATTTTAGCTAATGTATAGCCAATTAAACACACACGGATTCTCTGTAATTACATGAGTTAATTTTTAGATGGCTGTAAAACAGCTGTTGACTTCTTTTCAGAATCAGAGCTCTAATGTGCCAGCATTGGCAGTTTTGGTTATAAATGACAGCAACGCTACCGTGGGCTTCCAGTGAATACTGTGAGCAAGCCTCGACAGGTTCTTACGCAAATTCTGAACCGTCAGCACACAGAGAATCCCAGAGATGCTCTGGTTTAACCAGCACTTTAACTAATGCCAAATAATGGCGAGCCATGAGAAATTTGCATAAGTGGTACAGGTATCAGCTCTGTGAGATTGCAAGACGAACAGGGAACATGCTTCCCAGCTTGCAAGTGTTGTTCAGATTAGAGTGCTGGGCTATATATAATGTCTCTGGTGAGAACTAGCAGCTGTGCTGAGAGCACATCCTTCACATTTGGACTATTTTCTCAGTAATTCAAATCAAAGCAGCTCAACCGTCAGCACATCTATCAGCATATGTGCCAATGATAGCCAAAGCACACTAATAAAATGGTAATCATAAGTCATTAACACCTTTGAAGTGCCCCATGATTCATCTCATCAACAGCACTGTGCCCTTTAAAGGAAGCCTATGCTTCAAATATTTAGTCATTTGAATTAAATGTCACTGCTCAGTCATTTTGAACAAACAATACTCGCATACAATAAACACAAATCTATTACTAGTCAGTCTCTGAAACTTCTTTTCCAACCAATATAACTGAAGATCATAAAAACAAGATTGCATGTGCATTAACACATTGGAAAAATGCGTTTACTCAAAGTAACTTGAGTGTGGTGACGTATGAAGCACAGCTCAAACAGAAATCATTTCTAGACCAAGCAGTGAATTCATGTGACCAATTCTGAAATTTTTCGTCCTCAAGAGATTTCTATTGAAATGACTGGATTTCACCTGTGATATTTCGCAAGACAGCGGTAAATGTGCATTCAACATATACATTTTATTTGTATTTTATGCATTGCTACACAAAGTTGAATTTACCCTGAGAAACAAAATTCGATATACGATTAGATTATTTTCAGAGAAATCATCTTGATTTTAGGTGAATGTTTTATGTTTTGTTTTTGGCATAAAACTCACTAAATCTTCTTGTATTTAATGATAGTTTTTTATCTTGTTTTGAAGATATTTTGAATTTCATTGGAACTCAAGACACTTTGTACTAAACGAAATGGCCAAATACTTCCTTTCAACACATTTGGTTTAAACACTGGAGACATTGTGGGAGAATTTGCATGAGCAAATTCGAGGTCAAGCAGATAAAGGGAAACACTTCTTGAAATTTAAACAAAAAAAAAGCTATAACCTTGCTGTAATTCAATTTTGCACTTCTTGTGAAATATTGCAGTGATGCACGTAAATATTTCAGAGTGACTGTAATTCTGAGGCTGGTTTCACCCGTTTCAGACAGCTGGAAAAGAGTCAGTGGTGAATAAGTTCCTCTCCAGCACGTCTCAAACTGACTGACATTCTTCTGACCCAACAGTGACAATGTACAGACTTGAGTATCTCTGCTGGTTTGAATATTACCATCCTGTAAAATATAAAACCAGTTTAAAACAGAAGCTGAATCATGGTCCAAGCTGGTTTACGAGGTTCACTAGATACCTACCAGCTGGTTATCTTGGTAAAGGGCCTAACTAGGTCTTAAAGTGGTCATGCTGGTTGAGAATATTAGCTGTTTTTTACAAGTTCAAGATAGTAGAAACCCAGCCGGGTAAGGGTATTCTAGCTAGTCAATCACATACAAACATTAAGACCATCTAATGACCACCTTGGGCCTGTTAGAAACCAGTTACCATGCTACCATCTAACACCTTAAACTGGTTTTAGCTGGATTATTCTCATACTACAGCTCACATTCAAGATGAACATTGGTATTCTTTTGACAGGGAAGAGACACCTCAAAGACAGAGCCGAACATGTTCCCCTGACATTTCCTCATAGGGGTCTACGGTTATGCAAATCGTGCATTTCCCTTTCCCCTCTCATTGTTTGATCAGGCCTAAACTCTGGAAGCAAATGTCAGCGTCTTTCCTTCCGCATGAAAGAGGGCGACTCTCTAGTCCTGTTATGACAGATCCACATAAGCCATCTTTTCCCCCGACACAGCAGCTTAAAATAAAGGTTAGAATACAACATCTGAGGACTTGGAGCTTCAGAAACAGGGCACAATTACAAATGGCTTGAAACCTGTGCCTAAAACCTTGTGGAATATATGTTAAACACTAATTAGAAGAATATTCGATCTGACAATGGTTTTAGTACGACTATTGACGAAATGATGCAATTTGGTAAATCTGATTTCATATTTTTCCTGAAAATAGGTAAATTGCAATATGTATTGAGAACTATAGTGAACTACAGTGTTTATATTAAACCCCAGAAATTTCAATGGCACATTTCTTCCATTACTGTTGTTTAGTAACACATTTTCTGAAAACAGGTCAATTAAAATAGGTATGTTCTATGCAATTGTTTTGACAGAGAGAAACAAGATATATTTCAAGTTTCAACATTATTTGTCCTACCGACATTCCTCTTTATATTCAATAAGCATCTGCTGCTGTATGCTAAGGGACCTACCTTTGTTTTTTGACCATTGAAATTGGATAAAATCCAACAATTCGCACACTGATCCCCATATCTCTGGGATTGAACCATAATGCATTTAGAAGAAATTGTGTTTAAAAGCCATCAGTACAAGCTTTTGCAGTGGAAAATCAGACTGAGACTGTAATGTCCTTGAAATTGAGCAACACTCTCATCAACATTCACCCACCTTGAGTTTCACATGGCCAATCTAACAGGGTGGCTTTAAGGAAAGACAAACAATGTTAAACTATTAATAGAAAGAAAAAAAACCCTACGGTCAAATGCTGTGCAGTGAGAAGTGTTACCAAACAGATTTTTCACCCAAAAATGAACATTCACCCATACAATTTTTAACAAACTGTCAGTGTTTAAGTTGTGAAAGTCATTGGGGTTTAATATTTTTTTGATCACCTTTGTCGTTTATTGTATGTAAAGCTGAAACATTCTTCAAAATATCTTTCTTTGTGTTGCACAGAAGAAAGCAAGTCATACAGTTTTTTGATTGACTGGTGAGTAAATTATTTCATTTTCAATTTTGGGTGAGCTGTCCCTTTAAATCTAATAAAGACACATGAAATTAAATATGTTGTTAACACTTCACAATAAAGTTTCATTTGTTTCATTTATAAGTTATATGAACAATAACAACGAACAATACTTCTACAGCATTTATTAATCTTAGTTAATGTTAATCTCAGCATTCAAGTCAAAAGTTATCTGTCTGTTAAATGTACTGTGAACTAACATGAGTTTGAACATTATTAATGTTAATAAAAGTTGATCAATTCAGTAAAAAAATATATTACTCATTGTAAGTTCATGTTAGTTAATGCATTAACTAATGTTAACAAAATGAGACTTTGCTGAAACTGTTACCAAGAATATGTTTAAGCTTCATGCAGTTGTTGTTGTTTTTGAAGGCATTTATTCAATTTGACTTTGAATTAACTCTATAAATTCTGGTTAGTTTTCTTTCCTAAAAAAAGAGATTGACTGTATTAATTGCATACAAATATTAAAAAATCCATAAAATATATAAAATCCATCAGCAGCCCTGTTTGATACAAATGCATCAAATCAATACTAGCATGAAGGCTGAGCTTTTATTGTTCATACACAATCTCAAATAGGAGTGACAGTTTGTAAAATGAGACATTTTGGCTTGCGCTCTATGCACATATTATCCTGGGCCTTCGATATGGGACGAGTTCAACCATGACCCATGAGACACTTTCATCAATGTCAACGCTCAAATCACACCAGCCTAGGATCGACAAACATCTTAGCTACCATCTCAACTTAGGCCTACAGGGTCAAAATGAGCTCTGACTAAACCCAGCAGACCTCCGCGTCCCAGATTACACGTCACCCTGTCAAACGTTTCCTAGTTCTCACTGTAATGAGAGGAACCGGTTTGCGCAGATGTGAAGAAACATTATCCTCAGATACATTCCTCTCATCAGCTAGCTCAGTCTGATCATTTTGGCTGAGTTATGGAGCATAATGAAATCAGTCTGCAGTTGCATCCAAGCTGTGACTTTGGAAGATATTTAAAAACCTATGACGTGTAGGAAACAACTGATTTGGTTCAAACCTTTGGTCGCAGTTACTCAAGACAGATCATGTGAGAGGTCCAAAAGAAATCTGTGCGCGTGTACTTGCACAAAGGCATCTTTGTGAGTGTGTGTGTTTGTGTCAATGTTGGGACCTCAGAAAGCACGAGAGACCGTGCTCGGACGCAGATTACTCTGTTCTGCATTTCAAAACAACATTTTCTCCACATTCAACTAGATTCATGTGGATTCAGAAGTGTGAACAGGCTCAAAACACCTCAGAAGACCCTTTGAACTGAAGACCTGAGGACGTCTAGAGCAAAACTAAGAAAATGATCCACTTCAGCTGTAGCCTAGATGGAGACAAGCTTAAATGAGTAGTTCAGCCAAAAATTCAAATGCTGTTAGCTGAAGATAATTTTTTTATTGTTTTTTGTTTTGTTCATACAATGTAAGTCAGTGAAGTCCAGTTTGTTCGTTCTTCAAAATATCTTAATTTGTGATTTCCACAGAAGAAAGAAAAGTCATACAGTTTCGGAACAACGTTAAGGAAAGGACACGATGACAGAATTGTAATTTTGGAGTGAACTATTAATCATTTATCTTCTTTAAAAGGAACTATATCTTAAGTCACATAATTTGTCTAATGTCATAAAGTCTACTTAAATAGATCAATAAAGTTTTATGTGCCAAAAATAGTCATGATTTCGTTTTTCGTTTTTTGGAAGTATTTTTTGCCTCTGTGCCTTTAAGACGTATTTCTAAACACCTTCACATGTGAAACGAGGGGGCTTGCTTTATGTATCAACAGATAAAACTTGAGATTACATTTTGACTTACTGTTAGTTTGTGTTCATTGTAATTATGGCGCAAAAAAAAAAAAAAAAAAAGAAGATTTTTCATGATATAACCCATAATGTAACTATAAAATCAAAATGTGACCCTGAACCACAAAACCAGTCTTAAGTTGCTTGGGGTATATTTGTACCAATAGCCAAAATCATCGATTTTTCTTCTATGCCGAAAATCATTAGGATATTAAGTAAAGATCATGTAATAAAAACTTATAATTTCCTACCGTAAATATATAAAAACTTAATTTTTGATTAGAAATATGCATTGCTAAAAACTTCATTTGGACAACTTTTTTTGCACCCTCAGATTACAGATCTCAGACAAATATTGTCCTGTCATAACAAACCATACATCAATGGAATGTTTATTTTATTCAGCTTTCAGATGATGTATAGATCTCAATTTCGAAAAATTTACACTTAAGACTGGTTTTGTGGTCCAGGGTAACAAATGCTGCTGCGTTATAAATGATTTATTCATGCACATTGCTATTTTTAATTCATGGCTTCTGAATTTTTGATGAAACCTTTTTTAAATATCACAGCAACCTCTCTAATAAGATTGCCACAATTAATAAACAAAAACAATCCAACAAAAGAATTATCAATGGACAAGTTCCAGTTCCACGCCCATTTCACTTGGATATTAATCACAATAGGGAAGAAAAGATTATCACAATTTCCGTTTCATAGCAGAAAACCAAAGGATTTGGAGTGATGAGCCTGTTTTACAGGACCATTGATCTGCTAATGACCTCTTGTAACCTGACTAACAAGAACATCAATGTCATGACAAGCAGATGGCGAAACTGCATTTCCCATGAGAAACACGATCACTATTCGTGCAGATGCAGGATGGGAACAGGTTTCTTTGGAAATTTAAGAGGAACTGTTTGGGAAGGACTTTAGAAGTTCCAGTAAATATGGACTTTTTTCTGTCTGTTGTCTACTTTACTAACACCTGCTCACCAGTGTTCATTTTGACAGCAAATTTAGACTAAGATTTGCCTTAGACTAAGGGTCAAAATGCAATTTAGTTTTGGTCATATTTTAATTGTGGAACTACCCACTTTTAGGCGTTTTCACACCACAGGAACTAGGTGTGATTTTAGTACCGGACTGACTTTTTCGCAAACCAAATTAGCTCCTACTCCGAAGCAGGGTCTAACCAGCACAACTATTACTAACTGTGACGCAAGTAGACACTAATTGGCGAAACATGTTCGAAAACGCCCTAACCCGCCATGATTTAAAACGCTGTGTAACATACTCTAAACATTCTTTCAACTTATTTCGCAAGTATGATGCGATAAATATATGGACGCTAAAGTGCAGGCACTTGCAGCAAATGCTACACTGCCAGTTGTCGTTGGAGATTCTTAATCCTCCTTTCGCTTCCTTCAATCGCTTTACGTATACGTCGAGATTCTATGTCCATTATTGCGAAACCCGCAAGACGCAACAAAAACACAGCTCCGATCATAGTGTTCCTCAGTCCTGCTGTTGTTAATGTTATTCTTCTTTGTTGAACACCATACACAAATGACATTGCTGTCGACTGGCTTACGTCACGTCATAGGACACACTGTCGGTGCGAATGCAACCCTTTAAATGATACTAGGAAATAGTTCGCACAAAATCATACCAATACTTTAGTACTGTAGTACTGTACATTTAGTTCTGAAACTAAAGTGGTGTGAAAGGCCCTAATGTTCATTCTTTATAACACACATTCAGCATTCTTTCAGACATATTTATTTATATAAATAAATTTAGATTAATTCTTATTAGGGTTAATAAATTCATTCAGTCTAGAGCAATGAGTGATTTTCTCTCTTGCTTTTGTTGCTTGATTAACATTAATTAACAGCAACTCAATTTGGCTGCGGTCTCTTTAAAACCCGAATACACGAGTGCATTATACTGAAACACATCCGATATTCACCCAACTGTTTACGCTCACTTGAGACGTAACTGAATGTGTTTACAAGAATGCTTGTCAAAACGAACATGTCTACATAACTTTGTGTGTATTTCTCTGAAAGAGAGCTAAATTGACTGAGAGGTAACTCACAAAGAAACTGTGTGAGAGGTGCTTTTCTGTGGGTTAGTGGTGGGTGATACTGCAAAATTTGGTATCGATCCGATACCAAATACATATAGGGTCAGTATTGCCGATACCAATATGATACTTTTTACTTAAAATTTTTTTTTTTTTTTTACTTTTGTGTAGGGGAGTGCAGTAGGTCTATGTCATTATTTCGGAGGTGGATGAATGATCAATTATTTAGCCAATATTTTTTATTAATGTATTGAAGTCCACAAAATTATTATTTATAATATTTAGTTATAAATATTAGTTATAATTCAGTGTAGAATGAAATCTTTACAGCCTTTAAAAAAAAAAAAGAATAAAAAAAAAATCTCTCCTTTTTCTGGTTTTAAAACCAAATGAAATAAAGTGCACACAATTATTACTGAAGAACAGACAAAGAACAAATATACCTGTCACCTGTGCAATTATATTCCCTGAGCCCCCCTTCTGGACTTCAATGTGCTATCAGCTTCGCTCACTCTGTTCGCTGCTCCGCTGCGCGTTGTGTCAGTGAGTCACGTGACGACACAACAACGACTCACAGCAGAGCAGCAGGAGGGGGAGGAGTAGCAAAGTGGGCCAGGAGAATGTGAAAGCAGCGTTTGCTCAGGATTGTAGAGGTAGAAGACACGAGCAAAGTATAATGAACATAGATGAGAGATATATAAATTAAAATATCGATTCAATTACAATTGTATCGATCCGATACCAATACCACTGTGGGCATCGATACTATCGATATTTAGATTGATCCACCCACCCCTAGTGTGCGTGATTCAGGTGTGTGCGCCCCGAAAAAAAACCCCAGACCGAGCTCTGCTTTTCAAACTTATCCATGTCTGCTCCTCTCTTACTCGGAGATATTGACATTTTTGAACATGTAACGAGACAAGCAGCAAGTGTATGCTAGCTAAAGATCAATAGGCTGTTACAGTTCAAATGTTCGCATTGAACCTCATAACCACGCAAGAGATTCGTTCTGACTGCCCCTCCCTAAAATTTTCATCTGGTTTTTATTAACTGACGAAAATGTCAGTAGATTTTTGTCATAGTTTAGTTTAGTTAGTGAAAATATGTTGTTATTCATCAACAAAATGAACACTGCTGCTTACCGGAGCAGTATGCCAGGTTGTCTGGTAGTCGGTCAGGATTTTCTGCTCTACATTTCCAGGGGTGATCACTCAAGAATTCAAATCCTGTAACTGCCAGATTCATTCTCAGACACATACGACCCACAACTATCCAAATCTATTCCCACAATGAAGCTCTTCATAACTATATCTCCCAAGACGGGCCCCTGATATGACTCTCCATGCATCCAGCACATAAAAACTATTTCCCTCTCCTCCTGTTTTACACGCTTCTATTGTCTACAAGAGGAAAGCCATCTCTCATGACATCCCATGAGACACTAGCGCGATCTTAAAACATCATATGATTGATTTTACCACAACAGATGAGAGAAGCTTCTAATCTTTTCCTTCAGCAAACGGACTGTGCAGAATCACAGAATATGGTACTGTTCTAAATGATGGAAGAATTGGCGTGAAAAATATACAAATACAAATAAATAAATTTGACAAAGACTTCTGAATATCTTCGGAAGATAGTTGTATTTATATTATTATTGCACTACTGTATAAAAAATGGGGTCTCTTATGAAAGAAGTTTCTTATGCTCACCAAGGGTTCATTTATTTGATCAGAAATACAGTAATATTTGGTAATATTATAAAAATTGTAAATAACTTTTCTATTTGAAAATATTTTCAACTGTATTTTATTCATGTGATGTAAAGCTGTATTTTCAGCATCATTACTCCAGTCTTCAGTGTCACATGATTCTTCAGAAATCATTCCAATATGCTGATTTGCTGCTCAATATTTTTTTTATTATTATTAATGTTGAAAACAGTTGTGCTGCTAAATATTTTAGCATTTATTTGCAATAGAAAAAAACGTCGTTACTGTCAGTTTGATCAATTTAATTCATCCTTGAACAACACAAGTACTTTAATGACCTCAAGCTTTTGTACAGTAATGTATTATATTATATATATTTACTCATTTAGCTGACACTTTTATCCAAAGCGACTTACAATTTTTATATATGTCAGAGGTCGCACACCTCTGGAGCAACTAGGGGTTAAGTGTCTTGCTCAGGGACACATTGGTGTCTCACAGTGGATTCGAACCCAGGTCTCTCACACCAAAGGCATGTGTCTTATCCACTGCGCCAATATTATTTTTAATATTTAACTCAATATTTTGCAACAATTACTTATAAATAACAACAATTTTTGAAAGACAATGTAATATAGTGGCAGAAAAATACACCAAAAGAAACAAATAACCATAATTGAAGCCAACTGCTTTGAATCTTTAGAGACTAAAAGAAGACAGAAGCATGGATGTATAAATAGTCCTAACCTGCAAAATGATTCCTCCATATAATATCAGCGATAGTCACTGGAGGGCCAGCAGCAGGGTGATGTTTACCTTTGTCAGGGTTTGTTCCAATCATGTCCATTAAGGAGGTCTCCAAAGTTTGCAAGTTGAATGGGTCAAAGGGTCGATTCCGTTCCTGAAAGACAGAAGGACTGGGTCAAAGGTCAAAAGTTAAAGATGAGCCACTCCACCACCATTTCACAGCCTTTCAAATTAGCATCAGCCCTGAGGTTTCAGGGCCAAGTTCAGGTCTAACAGACACCCACAATCAAATAGTTTTTAACATTCTACATGTTTTGTATGGTTCAGTAGAAATGTTAAGAATGTATGTAGTGTTGAACAACAACATTCTACACTTCTGTAGCTTATTTTGACCAAAAACCACCCACAAGGATAAGAAGAAACCATCTGACTGGTGTGTAGTGAGTAACCACAGTTTTGTTTTACAGTATGTTTTGTCATTTATGGGTGGGTAAACTGGAAATCTATGGAAGCACATTAGAATTGTGAGATAAAATGTCGCAATTACCTTACTTTATTTTTTATTCAGTAGTGGAAACTGGCTTTTTTTAACCACCAAAAAAATAGATAAAAATAAAAAACTATTAAAAATAATTGATGTTAACTGAAATAAAGCTGAAATCAAATTGAATATAGATATAATAACCTAATAATAATATAATTAATAATATAATTTTTAATAGAAAAATGTAAAATTAGAAATGCTGCTAATAAGTTAAAGCTCTAAAATGAGAGAAATTAAAATAAATCAACATTAAATAAAAAATAAAACGGTCAAAATATAAATACTATAATAATTTTTAACTAATACTAAAACAGCACTGGTCCATACATAAAGAAATTATATATATATATATATATATATATATATATATATATATATATATATATATATATACTTTTTTTTATTTTTATTTTTTTTATTATTATTTATTTGCTTGAAACAAAGGGACAAAACAACAGTGAAGTGAAAATTAATTAATTCTTCTGCAAAAGTGCCCCCCAGTGTGTGTGTGTGTGTGTGTGTGTGTGTGTGTGTGTGCTCAATGCTCTGTGTGGGTGCACTTTGGATGGGTTAAATGCAGAGCACCATACTTGGCTGAATGTCACGTCACTTTCTACCTCGTCTTTTCAAGAAAAATGGACAAAATAAGAATTTCATCATACTGTTGAAAATAAAGATCTTGCATTTTTATAAAAACAGCTTTGTTTCCAGACAAAAATATTCAATCCGCCAATTAATCAGTTTCATCAGCTGTTGCCATTTTTTTGGTCAAAGTCAAAAGACTGTCAGTTTGTAGCAAATGTTTATATTCACAGTAAATGAAAGCACACTGGAAATAATGCCTTGGGGCAACAACATTATGTTTTATGATCAGAAGTACTATGAATTTCTCACTCGTACTGTGGTGCATGACTACTGATCATCAACTCTACCTCAATGCTTCTTCTCCTGCCCTCTTACTGTGACTTACTGTCTTACTGTACACTATTCAGGTGAGATGACTGTGTGCAATTAAACATGTTAATGGCAATGAGCAAGAGAATAAAGAAAAAAAATTGAAAGAGAGACTAAGCTGGTGAATGTGAGTGGATGAATACATCAGTGGGCAGAGGCCAACCGAGGGAAGCACATTGTTTGCACATCGAGCCCATTGTCAAGCAACTGGCTGAGCATTCAAAAAGCGATATTTCCCCTCTCAGGTTCCAGATAAAAATCTGCCCACTTTGTGAAAATCATGAGCAATCAAAACGCTGAGCTCTTCACTTCAGTCACTATCAGACACGTGCCACACATATTTCAGCATTAAACAACTACACACACACACACACGTTACATCTTGTATAGTGGCAGCCTGCTCGCATACCTTATATAATTTACCTACTAAACTAGAAACTACATATATTCATAAACTGTTGTCTGTCAAATACTTTAAATGTGTTATTGGCTATATGTTTTTATTTGTTTTACTTTGCATCAATGGAGGCATGAAATGCCCTTGATTTGTTTTTGTTTTTTAATAAGGGTATGCATTGCAGACATTCATGAAATTAGGACAAAACTGATGTACAATATCAGGAAACTGACAGCATTGTGGGCATAAGTGCATGAAATCAAACTTAAAATAACAATTTTCATGTGAAAAACACTAGTGGTCGTCTAATATGGGTTTTTCAATGCCTAAGGTAGAATGGAATGGTGATATAAGCTAAGGCAGTTTAATTAGGAATGGAGAGATGGAACAAATTCTAAATATTTACAAAATCTGCTAAGATATTTGAATTCAGAAGTTATCCATGATGAATTACTCCTTTAAATTTCTTCTCATGCATTTTCGCTACAAATTTCAATATAGAATTGATTTGGTTCACTAAATTTGTACTGAAGTTCATTTACAGAGTGCAATATAAACAAAGTCTTTTTATCAGTGTGCATGACTCATCAAAAAAAAAAAAAAAACATTTATGAGCATTAAAATGTCTTACAATTATGTAGAAAAACACTGCATCATACACAGCAGAATCCGGTAATGGTTTTACAATCTTAAAAATTGAGATTGATCTAATAATAATATCTGAGAATATCATGGTGTCATCAGTATGCAATAATGCTTCAGTTCATGACAGCCAGTACAGGCCCCGCCCCCTCATTCAACAAGCACCAATCAGATTGGAGTGGTGTTCCCTTTAAACGCCCCCAAAGAGTTGCAGAAGCACTTCTGATGGGAATTTGGACCCTTCCACCTTACAGTGACATTTATAGAAACAGCTGTAAAGTAATTCAAAACAACTCTTCCTTATAGTCAGATAAATACATATATCACAATAATCAAGAGATATCAAAATAATAGATATTTCTGTTTTGGGTCTCAGCTGTGGGCACCCAGTAATTTTCTTTAAATATTTATATTAAAAATATGACATAAAAATGCTTTTTTTATTTTGTTTTATTACGTCTGTAAATTGTTTTATTATTATGTATAAGTGTCTATAAATGAACTTATTTTACGACTTTTACATGCAGTTGATGTCTGCAAATATTATTTTATGAATTATTTTTTTTGCATTATTTGTCATTTACCATTACTTTCATAAATTATGTAAATTGTACATTTTATTCCTATTATAATACATGTTTATGACATTTACAGATACATGATACATATTATGTCCTACTTTAATGCATTAAATCTATGTTTATAAGCTCAATAAGCTCACCTGAAAAGGCAGCATGTTGTTGCTGTTGTCGGTTCTGAAGGGTTCCGGAGGCTCGGAGATCATCCAGGGTTTCTGCAGGGCTCCCGGTCTCTGGTATTTCGGGGGCGCGATGACATTGCTTGGGAAAGGCTTCTTCGTCGGGGAGATGGGGTTGAGGTGAGACGGGACGCCGAGCCCGAGCGCTCTCCGCGGGTCTCTGCCGCTCCAGGGGTTCGCTGCGGAGCTCCACACCGCGTTCTGATGGTTATTCCAGGCGGACGAAGAAGCGGACGACGCGGACACTTTATTGATGAGCGTCTGGTGGTTATAAGGGCTCCTCTGGTTCACACTCAGAGGAGACCTTCTCATCTGCGGAGAATAATTACCCCCGAACACCGGGTTGACGTGATGGGGAAAGTTTTGAAAAAGCATCGCCCCGTTTACAGACGGAATCCCTTGGAAAAAGCCTTCGTCTACGGTGTTGGTGGACCAAGTGCTGGAGAACGACGGCGAGAGAGAGGAATCCTGCGGGAAACCCAACCCCGGTAACACCGGAGACTCCATGGCGAGTCGCTCGTTGTGACCACCGGGGTTCTGCTCGTCTGGGACCGGTGGCTCGGAGGGGGTCGGGGTGGTGGATGCAGGCTCTGTATTTAACGGCTCTTGGTGCTGGTGAGGCTGAGCTTTGCTTTTGTCCATCAGTAAATCATCCTGCATGTTTTGAGCTGAAACACAGATGATCAGTTATTATTGATCACAGCGATCTGGCTGGGAGTTTTATTATTAATGAGCCCCTGATCAGCCATGTAGCTCTCGGGATCTGTCTGCGCTCCGCTTTTGTCCCACTCACAACACGAATAAAGGAGAGAAAAGCTCGGAGGTCACAGATAACCACCAATTTACGCCACGTATCGTTTTCCTCTCACCGGAACTCCAGAAAGAAATGAGAAACTGATTCTTGTTCCTGTTTTTTTTCTTCTCACAAGCCCCGCCCCTCAATTTGCATACGTCAATAAATACAGCTGCGTCCTTCAACAAGGTTAAAAGAGACACGCTCTATAGTGTTTTAATCGCATACATTTACGATGAAAAGATGTTTGCATAATTCACTTTTAAGTATGTAGGTTACAGTCATTTGGTATAAGATTCACAAGGTTGAATTTTGACGAATGACAGTAACTTAAACACAAAAGTTATTCTCCAGACTACTAGTGCTATTTTAATTACTAGTTAATTTTGTTCATTCGGTGCATTACATAATACAAGCTGATACTTCACGTGACTTCATCCCTATACAATATAATGTGAAATAACTTTTGTGCATAGTATTGTGTCAAACGAGTTTGTTGTGCTGTTTATGTCTAAGTCTACATTTTATCACAAATATTGTTATGTGTAGTGCAGATTATTGTGCATCTTTTGTGCATATTTATACAATCAGTAAATAACATTTCTAGCTCTCTAAACCTAACATAAAATAAAAATAATAATAAAAGCATGAACAGTTCTAAGCATAAGTTTGCAAAGTAGCCTATATGTTCAGACATTTTCACTGGGTGTACAACAGTATGGACAGCTCAGCAACTAGGTTATATTTGCTGCAGGATCTTGGGTTACACCCAGCAGTACTGCACAAAACATCTACGCAACAGAAATCCCAAAAGCTCGGGAGGTTTTTATTTTTTACTTTATGGGTTTTAGTCTGACTGTATCACATCTCTTTTTTGCACCCTTTAGGTGCAAGATTTTTAAAACTATTTTATGAACGTCTAGACTGGCATTTCTGTATGCAAAACATATCGAACGAAAATATATTTTATTCAACCATATGAAAAAAAAACCCCATCGATTTCTTCATAGGCTACCTCTTGAGGGTTTCTACTATGCCAAATATATTCCCACGAAAAACAGGCCGAGAATGCGACAGTTCCAGCGAGCCAGATAGATTTATGATCTCAAGCTTTAATCAAATTTTAATCAGAATAGACGATCGTAACAAGATGAAGAGCGTTTCTGCCAAATATCCCGTCTGTTAATCCTCGTTTTGCTGCATTAGAGCTGCATATTCAAGGTCATTACAGAAATCATCACTTCAGAGCACGCGTTAACCATCTAAAAGACAGTAAATAATATTGCTTTATCCCGGCACAACACATGCACGCATATTATAATGCATTTCTAAAATGCAGCGGGTTATTGGAAAAGAAAATAAACCAAATCCAACACTTTAATCTGTCGCAAACAACTCATAGAGTAGCTACATTAAACACACATAACATGCATCTGATGGGTTGACATTTTTCTCTCTTGCTTTCTTTTTTCCCGCTGTACATGAATCAGACTTTACCTTATCGTTCACCTTTTGGGACTCTGTAAATAAGGCTATTTCTGTTTGTCTCGCCTGGGTTTTGATATGACAAATGAGCTGCCCTTCTGCAGTCGCTTCAACAGCTGATCAACTGCGGCGCATGGCTGATGCACTGAGGGATTGTGGGAATTGTAGTTTTTTCTATCAATACTGCCATCAAAACACTGTATGACATGTTTTAAAGCTTATAATAGCTATATTATGACATACAGATCACAGGTGAAGCCTTTTTCAGCCTTTTAGTCTACAATATATTTTGGTCCCGAGGGTTTGGCCTTTATATTGCCTACCTAGGCCTATTAAAAATATTAAAGACACATTTTTTTTAAGAACATATTGTTTTATTTAACAAAGTAGCCCCCTTATGATAGATGATCTGACATAACAGAACGTTGATATGTGACAAAAACAATATGCAACAGAAGCTGCGCAGTGATTAACATGTTTTGTGTCATAGCTGTTGCTAATACTGTGGATTTTAACAAGATGGAATGTTTCAATGGACAATGAGAAGCCAATACTAGACATAACTCAATATTAAACCAGATTTTGTAACAGTGACCATGTTTAAATGCATAACAAAACTATCAAAATGATCTTTAATTGATAAAAGAATAAAGTTTGAATCATTCACATGAGTATACATTGTCAGGATGTACATTCAGTATAAGATTGTATTATATCAAACATCCAGATATTCAAAATCAAAATTCGAAATTAACATGCAAGTCATGCTACTCGGCTCCTGTCATAATGGAAAATTATTTATGATACTATTCATTAACTAATACAAAATGACATACAGAAAATATTATAAAATGCCAAAAGTGATTGAAATTGACCAGGAGTAACCAACTGGCTAAGCTTTTCAATATGGTTCAATTATAGGGCATTTCCCTATAGGAGAATACCAGAGTTAATTTTACAGAAAATAGCAGAAGATTCTTGTCACGTCAAGTCTCATGAAGTCAATAAAAGCTAAATGAACAAAAGAAAGGATCAAAATCAAAACACATCAGCAATAAACAAACACCACATAATTACCTAACCATATGCTATATGAAATGGAAAATGACTGAAGCTCTCACTCATCATGTTTGTTATTTCTGGATGCTCTGCCATGTTAAATAAAATATGCATTCAAATCATTTAGAAATTGTAGCCTACTGAAATATGTTGACTCTCCTTACCACTGTACGAGGTATTCTGAAGCCAAATATGTATCTTCATGTTGCTCCAGCAGGCGTAGTCCCTCTTGCTCTAGGCTGCCTGCCTCTGCGAGAACATAAATTTTTATATTTTTGGCTACATGAAATGAAGACTACACGTCCCAGAGTCCATCCGTGCTCTCGCGAGAGTCAAGTTAACGCTCGCACACGCGCGTTATTGTGTCCCCTCGCGTTATCTCACGGGCAGTCAATGGAGTCGCTGTGCGTTTTTGGAATTACTGACATTTATGAAAGTTCATTAGTAGATCGGTTTGTAATAATCAGCCTCGATGGTTTATAATCGGATTCCAGCGGTAGTTTAATGACAGTAAGTCGCTCATATGCGTGTTTAATACGGCGTTAAGATCCACTGCGGCCTGACGATTACATCTCCATTATTCAAATATTAAAACATTGTCATACTTCAGTTTTCAGTCATTAATTAAGTGCGTGGACTCATGTAAATATGGCAGAAGAGGGAGCGGTTGTGATGCAGCAGGTTGTGGACAGGTGAGTGAAAGAAATAGAAAGTAAACAAACGGCTAATATCAGCTACATTTCAACCTGTCAGTAAAGATACATTTATAGACTTTTAGAAATATGCTTAAACACATAAATATTCGTACCGAACAATTCGAGTAGAAGATAAGTGATTGTTTGCAGGTTTACAGTGTTTCTGCTCTTACATAGAGATGTTACGAGCGTTACTTACGTAATGTGACGTCTTTGAAGGGGGCGTGGCCTTCCTTTGGGTCTTTTAATTGTGTTTTAAATAAAGTTTTGCTCCATTGATTATATACCTTTTAGATCTTTAAGCTTATTTATGTTTAACAGCTCCTAAAGATCAATCTATTTTTTGTTAACGTCTAATAACATACTGAAAACACAGCGCTGTGCAGAACTTTTTTTTTCTTCAACAACAGAATATGCAATATTAATATCATTAATAGGCATTAATATTATTAATATCGGTTTTATTATTATTATGAATTATGTTTTGTTGTTGACAACAGTAACAATAATTTTTATTATTGTTGTTATTGACTGTGTCTAAATATTATGGGGTTCCCTCTTAATTTATGCAAAACAGTACATTAAATAAGCTTCTTTGACTGTGAAAAGCTGTTTTATTCTGCTTAATGTGGCATTTACTGTGTACTAACTGTTAAAGCCCGTAACATGTGTATATTAATTCCTACTAATAGAAATGTTTATTATTTGAGCTGTCAGGTTGATTAAATTGTCCTTTAAGCAGTGGGGTAACTTCTGTTGATGTTTAATGGATATAATTCCTGAATCCTGAGCATTTTCTGTAGTCTTAGCATGTGACTGAATATGTTACTGTGTTTACCAGTTCAGTACAGGAGTTAAAACCAGTCAGTTTTATGACCTGATAATGTTCATCATGTCACCCTTTTTGTTTGTTTTGTGAATTGTGTCACGTGTTGAAATGACTTCCTGTGTTAATCAACACTATGACAGCTTAACTTTGTATTGAGCCCAGAATATTCCTTTAGTACACAGCTTAAGTCATAAGAGGCTTGATTGCCTCTTTGATTTGGCTTGCACACCTGCTCAGGTCAGAGGATGATTTCGGAAAAGTTCATGATAAAAAAATAAAACAAAAAAACTCTCTTTGCCGCATGACTTGCGTGATGTTTGTTCTTATGAGCTTTTACTTTAAATGAACCCAGCAAAAAGGACAGTGTGTCCTGGAGAATTTATAATGACACTGTTGTTGTGGTCAGTTTTTGAAGAATGACCCTCAGGGGTCACAAATAAACAGCACTATCCAATAGGATTGTTTTGGTAAATGACATGGACAGGTTCTCATTTCAGAAATTATTCATTGGGTCACTGCGTGTAGTCGTCGAGCTGTTCGGTGTCCTGACCTTGTCCATGTTTTTTCACGCTGACTGTCCTGTCTGCCAGAGGGCCAGCGATTGCAAAATAAACTAGACAGCACTGGCCTGCTGACAGGACACAATTGAGCGGATCTGTACTTCCAGTCAAAAATAAGATTGCTATTAACTTTCATATTAGTATATACATTATTATTGCTTTCATATGTTAGTATATTATACATGATGCACTTTTTGGTTACGGGTGAAGAAATTATTTTATTCAAAAAGAAGAAAAAATACTTTTATTCAACAAGGAAGCATGAAATGAATCCAAAATGACAGTAAAAATATTTATAATGTTAGAAGATTTCTATTTCAAATAAATGCTGTTCTTTTAAAATGAAAAGAACCTTAGTTAAAGAATCCTAAAAATGTTTATGTAATAAGAATATTAGTTATATTTTTTGATAATTAAAAAGTTCATTTAGACAAAATATTGCGTAAATATTATTAATATATTTTAATAAAATATTATATATTATTATAAATATATATTTCTGTTTTTTTAGAAATATTTTTTCTGCAGCAATTTAGTACATTGAAGTGACCGTAAAGAACCAGTCAAATCATCATATTAGAATGATTTCTGAAGGATCATGTGATACTGAAGACTGGAGTAATGATGCTGAAAATTCAACTTTGCTTTATATTTTCCATTCAAATGTATTAAAATAAAAACCATATTTTTAACTGCAATATTATTTCAATATATTTCTAACAATATTTCAGACTCCATTTAAAAACATTACAAATCTTCACTAAACCCCAATCTTTAGAACGGTAGTCATTTTTGACCTCATACTTGTGTTTACATTATAAAATGGGTATTGAGAGGAAAGTACTGTACGAGCTGGTGTTAGTAAAGTGGTTTATTGGCACGTTAGCCTGTTTGTAGACATATCTGTCAGTTGTCATGGTGAAAGCTCCCATCTCTCTCAAATGGATCCTGCATCCTTCTCTTATGTCCGTCACTGAGGCAACAACCTTCACCGGTCTGTGTGGAAGCAGATAGCTGTCCGGCAGACTCCAACACCCACAGCTGCTCGCTCTGCAATGCAGCTCTTCATCACTTGAAAAGACGGGGTCATGCTTAAATCCTGCCTGACCTTTATGTGGCAGACACCCTTTAACCCTCTTTTGTTCTCGTCGGTATTTAGAAAGCCAGCTCCATTTATTTTGGCTGTTTTTAAACCTTATTGTTTTTCCCAGCACAACTTTGCCACGTTTCCCCATCATCAGGAGTAAAGCAGGATGTTTTTTCATGACAAATGTGTGACTGAGTCGTGTTTGAAAGTGTCAGGAAATTTTTTGGTGTTATGTTCTGTTTGAAAATGCGATTTTGCATGGAGCCCATGCTGATTGCTAATATGTAAGCTCATTTCCACCACTGAAATTTTTTTTTTTTATCTCACAATTCAGACTTTGTTTCTCGCAATTCGGTGGAAAAGTCAGAACTGCGAGATATAAACTCGTGTTTATATTTCACAATGCTGACTTTTTTTTCTGAAATGTCAGTTTCTTGCAATTTTTCCACTATTAAGTCAGAACTGTGAGATATAAACTCAAAATTGCACAAAATTCTGGCTTCCATAAATTGCTATATTTAAATTTTCTCTGAATTAAATTTCTGTGCAAGGCTGACGCCGATGTTAAGAGAATTCTACAGTGATTGTTCACATTTTCCAAAAGGAAATGGCTGTCAGGATTTCAAATATAAATGTAGTTATAATCAACTATAGCTATTCAGTCAAAATGTGGCGTACTATTGCACTGAAACAGACATATACGTTTTATAGAAATGCTGATAATTCTCCATGGTGTATGAATTTGTGTTCCTCCTGACTTAATACATTTGCTGTTGAAACATGATCTCGTGGATGGGTCTTGTGACTCTGAGCACAGGGTAGAGAGTTAGAGTGAGTTTGTGTGTGTGTGTGTGTGTGTGTGTGTGTGTTTATGGATCAGCAGTAGGCCACATCTGACCCCTCCTCCAGAACAAATATAGACCACAAGTTCAAGAGGACTTGTGTTACAGGAAAACACTGACTGAAGTTACATGAACTCTAATGTTGCTGTGAATAAGTCACAGTCTATCACGTAATATTTCTAATAGTCTAAAGTAGCTGGCCTTACAGCGATAATGTTGGTACAGAGGGATATTTATATGCTGCTTTATTTCCAAACAAAACCGTGGCAATCCTATCTGTGTCATTATAGTAGAAACGTCTGGGATCTCAGCGGTTCCTCTGATGTTCAGACACTTTCTTTCACTCTCTGTTTTGGCTGGAAGATCCTTCAGATTCCCACAGTCACATGACTGCAGCCGAATGAATAAACGCATTGTGCCGAGGTTTTAATGCCTCTTTAAATGCAGTCTGACCCGGCGTGTAGCTATGAGAACATGCCGGAGAGTTTGTCTTCAGAACACTGTGTGAATCGCACCATTGGTCGTCTTTTCAATACTTAGTCTGAGGTTTATTGAAGAGTTTTGCTCCGTGTTTAACAGTAGACAGTTAATGCTTCCGCATTATCTGACCAAGAGGAAGCTTCCAAACTTTCACAGATTTATTCCTGTTTTAAAGAAACATCAGTCAACACTAGCGAAATGTACAACTTTATTCATGAAAACTCATCCTTTGTGACATGTGACCCAGGAGCACAAAACCAGTCTCTGAGGTATATTTGCAGTAATAGCCAAAAAAAACACATTGTATGGGTCAAAATTACAGATTTTTCTTTTATGCCAAAAATCATTAGGATATTAATTAAAGATCATGTTCCATTAAGATATTTTGTACATTTCCTACTGTAAATATATATAAAAAAATGTGCTTAGTAATATGCATTGCGTTTTAAAGGTGATTTTCTCAATATTTAGATTTTTTTTGCACCCTCAGATTCCAGGTTTTTCAGATAGTTGTATCTCTGCCAAATATTGTCCGATCCTGACAAACCATACAACAGTGGAAAGCTTATTTATTCAGATTTCACGATGATTATACATCTCAATTTGCTAAGATTTACACTTTAGACTGGTTTTGTGCTCCGCGGGTCACAAATAGTTGCCGTTGTCAGGGCTCTTTTGAACTATCATCCGGGTTATCAGTTCCAGTTGTTGTATTGTGTTTCTGTGTCATGTAACCAGCTCTTAACATGTAAAGAAAGGTGAGCGTATTGAATGTCTAACCTCCTGATGGTATTTCATAGAGCTATATTCTGCAAGAAGTCATGCAGTAATGTAAATCTAGTAGTCAAGAAACCTGTTTTCTGGGCAACAACGAGGGGTTTTGCACCATTTTTTTCCTGGAATATTTACATGATTTAATGGGAATTGGTCTGGTTAGGTATATTGGAGATATTTTATGTATTATCACAAACAGTGCTGCTGAAGAGTAATTCTGTCATGTTTCTTCACCTACAGCAGTGGACAGAATGTGATCACATTGTTCAGCTGCATGGGCAGAGTCAACATTTTATTAGCCTTTTAATTCACAAGCTGTTCGGTTTGCACGTGTGGAGAGAAGATGCTGTAATAAGTGTATGTTTATGTTATCATTGTAAAAATGAACAGAAGCCAGCAAAAACAAGGTTTATGCTCTAGTCTGCTTTGCATGGCCGCTAAATATTATGGTTGGTTTTTTTTAAACACCTCATCACAGTTTTCTTCTGTATAATTAGATTTTGTCTCAGAGAATTATGAAAAAAAAAAAAAAGCATAATCAGCCTGCATTATAAGGGGAAATGGTCCACTCCTTTAAAAATCTATCGGAAAATATTTCTAATAATTTCATTAGTATTTTGTTATTCATGCAGTTTATCTAAATGCTAAAAATATTATTAGTATTTATTTAATGTATTTGTGGTTTATGAACGAAGTGGGACTCTCCTATAAAACCTTCCATTATATTTTGAGATGGTTCATTCTTATATAAAAAAAAACAATCTAATAACATTTTCTAATAATTTATTATTGATCTTAACATCAAAAACTATTTCTGAAGCTCATTTAAATGTTTTATTGATTTGATCATCTATT
Source organism: Carassius auratus (assembly GCF_003368295.1). Taxonomy (NCBI): domain Eukaryota; kingdom Metazoa; phylum Chordata; class Actinopteri; order Cypriniformes; family Cyprinidae; genus Carassius; species Carassius auratus. Next base: position 6,023,937 of record NC_039255.1, read on the forward strand.
AGTAATTTTGACTAAAACTGTTTTTTTTATTTTACTTTATTATTATTTTTATGTAAAATCATTTTCTAACTGTTTTAAAATTCATTTTAAGTAAAGGTTTTAATCATTTTTAAAAGTTTAAAAATGTCTTGTTTTATTTTTGTTATTATATTTCTTCATGATTATTTTACTTTCTTTTATGTAAAGCACTTTGAATTACCATTGTGCACGAAATGTGCTATACAAATAAACTTGCCTTGCCTATTAATTTGTTTAGTTTATTTAAAATCTATAGCATATACCTTAGCGTTTATTTATTGATTGATTTATTTGTGGTTTAAAGCACAATTGTTAATGAAATAATTTTGATATATCTGTGAATCAGAAAAAAATCTCATCATCCTATCATATGTCATATATTTTGTTGGTATTTTACTGTGGATAATATAGGCTGAAGTTTGAAACTTTACCCCCAAAAACAAGCATAAATCAGATTGTTTCAAAGCACAATTTGTTTTACCTTGTTTATTGGCTGATAATCGGCTTTCCTGACCTTTCACAGTGCACCTGAACGAACAGAGCTCTCCGTGTGTAGATCCATGGCACGTGAGTGTGTTTGAGTGAGGGCCGACGGCGAGATGGCTTGGGTTTCATGGAGGTGATTGTGTGTCTGATGGTTATCATGACGGAGGCAGGGTTACAGGAACAGGAGATGCCTCTGCTCTTTTGGTTCCTCATCTATGATAGTCACTTTCAAGTACGGCTGCTCAGTTATGGCAAAAATCATAATCACGATTATTTTGGTCAATATTGTAATCACGATTATGAGGGAGCCATATGACCAAAACTTTATACGAGTGATTTATTTAAAATACAGTGATAAATCTCAAATATGTGTTTCCTGTATATAAGGTTGCTATGACATCTACATTGTAGAGGCCGGCGGATTTATTTTTTGCAAAGTCTCAAGAAGTATGATTATTTCATTTATTCACTATACTATTTAATGTTTCATTTCAGTTTTAGTTTGGCTCTTGTTTTGTATTTATTGCAGTTTAAATGAAAAGGTTCATGTAGCGTGGTTCAACCTCTTACAGAAATGAATAAATCAATGTAAAATAACCCATTTAGCAAATGTCTCGTTACATGATTTTACTGATTTGCACGGGAAAATGGGCTTTTATGCATGAACGAAAGTGCAGCGCTGCAAATGGGGTGCAATAATCGTTTTATCTCGATTATTGTGTTTTTATAATTGTTGGAGGCCAAAATCGAATCGTTTTTTTTTTCATTAATTGCACAGCCCTACTTTCAAGAGAGAATCAGACATTCATACGCTATTTAAAAGAGTTTTCTGCTTCTGTAATTTATTATTCCCAAAAATTGTACACCTCTTTCATTTTTATTTATAATAAAAAATTTGTACTATTGTAATTTCATAGGAATATGTACTCCCCTCCAGGCCGTCCAAGGTGTAGATGAGTTGGGAACAGATTTATAGAAATTTAGCATTATACACTTGCTCACCAATGGATCCTCTGCAGTGAATGGGTGCCGTCAGAATGAGAGTCCAAACCGCTGATGAAAACGTCACAATAATCTACAAGTAATCCACACCTCTCCAGTCCAACAATTATTTATCAATAATGATCAAATTATTCATAATGAATCGTTCAAACTCTACATCTTGGATGGTCTGAGGGTGAGTATGCTAATATTTAATTTGTTTGAATTTTGTCTTAATGCGCTTGTGCTTTCAGCTACCAATATGCTTCATTTAACGCAGTTTACAGTGTTTAAATCAATAACCAGCACCGAAAGTTATCTTTGTAGATTAAACTCGGATATTATTTAGACTGAGATCTTTTAAAGAAGCTGAAGCGTTGTTGTTTCTGGTTTGGGTCTGTGATTGTCATCTGATAGTCCTGAGATGATGATCGCGGTCACCTGAGCGCCTCTTCATCCCTCATGCTTTATTCAGAAACAGCCAGAATGGAAAATCTGTCTCAGGAACCTGAGAGAACGGCGAGTCTCTATCCCTGACCCAGCAGCGCAGAAACACTGAGAGATTTGACCTGGAGAAGGATCATCATTAGACATTGTCTTTGTGATGCTAGACCACAAAATAAACCGTACATTTGGACATCATTTGGAGTAATTAATTGGCATATTATGTGATCAGTTCACAAAAAGACAAACATTAAATAAAAACTTAATCTATAAATGATTTTAATTTGTGGGCTTTTCTCAGCAAAAATGCTGATATGTGAATGAGCGTGCATTTGTGATAATCTGAGTAATTGAGTAATTCATTTATTAAGAATGTAGTATATAAAACAAGTTTTATCTGTGATGGTTTAGACAGTTGAGTTGTTGAAAAAAAAAATGACGGGGAGATTAAAATGATAACATGAATGTTTTTTTCATCGTTTGAGGTGGAGTTGATCATCTTGTTTCATTTGTGCTGAGTCACTGACCCATATTACTCAGCAGTTGCCTCTTTCTTTCTTTTCTCTTTTTTTTTTTTTTTTTTTTTTGCAGACTGTCCCTTGATACTTTTAAGAGATGAACTATAAAAAGAACTCCTGGAGCCTTGAACTTTACACTGTTACACGACTGTTTCTCTTCACCTTTATGTTATTCTTTGGCCTGAATGAATCCCCGAGTGCTGATGTGTGTGTGTGTGTGTGTGTGTGTGTTTCAGGAGTTGTTGGGTGTGTTTTGCCACAGATGAGGATGACCGTACGGCGGAGTGGGTGCGTCCGTGCCGCTGCCGTGGTTCCACTAAATGGGTTCATCAGTCATGTCTTCAGCGCTGGGTTGATGAGAAACAGAGGGGCAACAGCACCGCGCGTGTGGCCTGCCCACAATGCAATGCTGAATACCTCATCGTGTTCCCTAAGCTCGGTATGACAACTCTTTAATGCTGAGCGTCAGTTTATGTTCTTAAAAATGTGTCTTGTATTCTTGATTAATTTACAGAGTAAATTTAATGCCATTTATTTGGTTGATTTTCCTAAAAAAAAAAATTTTCTTCTTTTGTTCACCAACACTTCCTTTTTATATGATCAAAATATTGTTACAATTTTACATTTCCTGTGTGAATCTGTTTTAAAATGTCATTTATTCCTGTGATGCGGAGCTGAATTTTCAGCATCATTACTCCGGTCTTCAGCGTCACATGATCCATCAATGCACTCGTTCTCAAAAATAGTATTAACTTCTATCAACAAAAAACGATGATTTCAATGACTAATTAATGGCTTAATTGAAAGTGAAAATATTCAATACATCGCCCTGCCTTTGCTGGGAATGTAATTAGCAGTTCACTTTCACGTACCACACATGACAAGCAAAATTCTAGACATACTTTCAGACTTTATCAGCCTTCATCAAATGTCACCGCAGTAGTTCTGAATAGTTGCGCTTGTTTATTTAGTTTCTTTTGTACTGAGTAGGTCAATCCTGATTGAAAAGAGAAATCCCTCTTTTGATCCTGGTGATGAGGATTTACTTGTGATTCCAGTAATCCGCTGCTCACCAAGCCAAATGTCATTTTTCATCCTCTTGTGTTTCATCTCTTATGTAAATCGGTCCGGTTCGAGAGTCTAACAACATTAGTTTCTCTTCACGCTGCGCTAATAATCTTCCTCCGACTGGATCTCCTGAGGGCCGGTCTGTCGTCTTCTCTCACTCTCCGTCTCTTTCCACAGCGATGGGTTTATTCTGGGATATGGTTGTCAGGGTGACCGCGGCCGGCTGTGAAATTGCACCAATCATGCTCACCGTCTGACTTTCAAACTGTAGGAAGGCGAGCGAGGCAGAGCGACGCAGTCAGAGAGATGAACGTCACTGCTCGTGAATATGAGGGTTTCCCGCACCGCTGCAGATCCGTTTCATGTTTTAACTGCATTGTGAGCTTGAAAGATTGGGAAACAGAATATGTGTGAATAGAGAAGTGAGTTTCATATTGCTCTTTGAAATCTGAACTGAATTTAGCTTTGATTACTGGAATAAATGACATTTTCAGATAAAAAAAAAAGGCTTTATTGAACCTGCAGAAATCCAGAAGATACTTTCAGCAGATAGAAATGTACAAAACTAGGTTGAAATTCATGCAGAGATCTGAACTTGAAACAAGATTGTGCTGATTTGACTGAAGGAAGAGGAAGATATTTCTATTCTTCATAAAGTCTTTGTGTGTGCTTTTGGTAACCAAGATGAAAATCCTGATGGGTGACATTCAGTTGTTGATTTCAGTAGCCCATGGACGAGGAAGTTCTTTCACATCAGACGGACGGGACACGCTGTCCACATCTTACCATATAATACGCAATCACTCTCCCATTTCTTCCACAGGACGCACTGTGTTCCACTTTATATATGATGCCTTCCTTACAATGCTGACTTTGGTTTGGAAGTTTAGTTGGTCTTGCTAAATGCTACACAGATCTGCCACTTTGCTCGGAAAAGCCATTACGTAACTATGAAGGTGAAAGACCATCTGTCCTTTCCCCATATACTTCTCCTGATTAACTTTCAAGATGTTTTTCAGAGCAGTGCAGCTTGAAGAGATGACTTCACACTGAACTTGTCTTACGCAGCCTGGCATTGGAGAGGGTTTGTAGGGAACGGAAAGTCCTTGTTTCACTGCCGTTCTTTGGCAGAGCAGTCAAGCTGGTGTAAATACACTGAAGAATGCACTGCAGATGTTTTCCTGCTAAGTGCACTTGATTTTGAGTGATTTTAATAATTGAATCAGTGACCGGCTGCAGAAGTGCCCGAGCGATTCCTGTTCCCATGCAGGAGTCTCATCCAATGCTAGAGAGAACGTGAACCAGATTCCAGTGCTTTCAACAGAATATTCCATATTAATATTCTCGAGAGGGGTCAGTGATCCCCAACACACACACACACACACACACACACGCCTGAAGAGTGTCTGCTCTGCTTTTGAGAGCTGAATTAATATGTGGCAAAGGTTAATTTACACAGAAATTTTTCACTGCCATTCCATGTACAGTAACGGAGTAAACTGCGCCGTGTTTGTGACTGTTCACTGTGTGAACACACGATAACCACATAGTGAATTAAACTGGATGATCTTCGGCAGCTGGTGTGCTCTCAGTGATGTGATGTCTCAAATTTGGATAAATAATCATATATAGTGAGAAGAGCATTTGAAGGCCTGTTGATTCCCAACACAATGTATTGTAATATCATCTTCTGCCCCCTGCTGGAGAGGCGGGAAACCACAGACACTTCTCCCTCTTGCTTTGTGATACTGTTTCTTAAATATAGCTTCATGTCTGCATGATGATATACACTGTACATGCCAATATAGAGCATTTTACAGTTTCCTATGGCGATGCACAGCATTTCAAATGTAGGATTATTTTTTTTTAAGTTTTTTTATAAGTTTCTTGCTCACCAAGAAGAAATTTGAGAAATACAGTAAAAACTGTAATTATTGTGAAATATTATTACAATTTAAAATAACTGTTTTCTATTTGAATGCATTTTAAAATGTAATTTATTTCTGTGATGCAAAGCTGAATTTTCAGCATCATTACTCTTTCAGAAATCATTCTACTATGATTTGCTGCTCAAGAAACATTTATTATCAATGTTGAAATGAGTTGTGCAGCTTAATATTTTTGAAGAAAGGTAATAAAAAACGTTTTCAGGATTTTTTCTTTAACTTAAATATGATTTTGTAACAAAGTAAACGTTGTTTTTCAGCATTTTAATGTATCCTTAGTTGCTAGTGTCTTCGTAGTTATTTTGAGTAGATTTGCCTTATGTTATAATTGTTTGGTATGTAAACATAATTTTTAGTTTGTTAATTCTGTGAAAGTACTGTTTTAAGAAATTGTTCATTTAAATTCAGCATTTTTGTGTACACCCTGTTATTAATACACCATATCTCTCAGCATTTTATAGGCCACGACTTTCCAAATATTGTCATCTGCAATTCAAAACCCGTTTTAGCCTGGAACTTCATGCTAAAGTGTGTGTGTGTCTGTGTTCAGGGCCGGTGGTGTATGTGCTGGATCTGGCAGACCGCTTGATCTCGAAGGCCTGTCCGTTTGCTGCTGCTGGTATCATGGTGGGATCCATTTACTGGACGGCTGTCACATACGGCGCGGTGACTGTCATGCAGGTGAGATGTCACTCACAGCTGAAAGGATTTCACAGGCATTCTTTGATTCTTACCATCTTTGATTCTTATCTGTCTATCTCTGTCTCTTTAGGTTGTGGGTCATAAGGAAGGTCTGGATGTGATGGAACGGGCCGATCCTCTCTTCTTGTTGATTGGCCTGCCCACCATCCCAGTTATGCTAATTCTAGGGAAGATGATTCGCTGGGAGGATTATGTGCTCCGCCTCTGGAGGAAATACTCCAGTAAGCTTCAGATCCTTAACAGTATCTTCCCAGGTCAGTGGTTATGGAACAGACAGAGATGTGTCTGTGGACTATATATATATATATATATATGTGTGTGTGTGTGTGTGTGTGTGTGTTTGGAATAATTATGTTCTTAAAAAGTAAAAAAAAAATGTTTAAGTCTCTTGTTCACCAATGCTATATTTATTTGATAAAAAAAGTAATATTGTATAATATTATTGCAATTAAAAATAACTGCTTTCTATTTTAATGGATTTTAAAATGTAATTTATTACTGTTATGCATAACTTAATTTTCAGCATCATTACTCCTGTCCTCAGTGTCACATGACCCTTCAGAAATCATTCTAATATGCTGATTTGTTATTATTTATAAGTTGCAAATAAATTGGTCAAAAAGCCTCTAAATTAAGTTTATTTGTAATATCCAGTATAGTTCTTAATATACTTAGCCTACTTTTGCGTATCATAAATTTTGTTTTTAATTTATGGGGAATAACTTGTCTAAGGTTGATGATTCTACTTTGTAAATTCACATCAAATGAAAACAAACCAAAAATAAGACCCAAATGAAACAACCAAGTAGAATAAAAAAAAATATTTTACTAAAAATATTTTTATTTATTTTTTAATTACATTTTTATTTATTTATTATTTATTTTATATATATTATTTATTTTTTATTTATTTTTATATATTTTATTTATTATTTTTATTACATTTTTTGCAAATGAACGTATTTTACACAATATTTACTCAAAATTCAGTATTTGAAACCTGTTTTTTTATCCCTTGACAAAGCTATCAGTCTCATTTTAAAGAACACAGTTGGAAAGCTGAACTGCCTCATATTTCTGTTCATCACTACTTGTATTTGTGAAATCTTCACCGAAAGCGCTCATAAATCCCGTGCCTCATTCTGTCTCGCGCAGGTATTGGCTGCCCAGTGCCGAGGATCCCTGCGGAGGCCAGTCCGATGGCCGATCACGTGTCAGCCACACGCATTCTGTGCGGTGCCCTCGTGTTCCCCACCATCGCCACCATCGTGGGTAAACTGATGTTCAGCAGCGTCAACTCAAACCTTCAGAGGACCATTCTGGTACAAGAACATCCTAGAAAGCGTTCTCAGTGAACTGTACACATGTATCCTGACACTGATGAGCTGTATCTCTCTCTATTTCAGGGTGGCATAGCGTTTGTGGCTATTAAAGGAGCGTTTAAGGTTTATTTCAAGCAGCAGCAATATCTCCGACAAGCTCATCGCAAGATCCTCAATTTCCCAGAGACGGAGGAGGCCTGAGCTCATCATCAAAACTCTGTTCGATTCCATCCACGTCATTTTGATTTCACGCAGCTTTGAGAGACACTACAGGACATTTTCACAGACGCTGGATTTGGTTTTCTATTTTTTTTTTGTGTGAATGCGATTATTGCGTTTGGCGAATTGAATAGAGATTGAGCTTTGTTTCAGTTGATTTGATCAGACCCAGGAGTGCGTTACTCATTTTATGGGCTTTGACATTTTAAGGAAAGAAATATCGAAGTAAGTTTTTATATGAATGAGTTGCTGTTTTATATTGAATTAGAAATGTTCAGGTGAATCACTATCTTTCAAATGAATCTTTAAAGCATGTAAAAGACGAGGTGCCGTTTCACTTGAACCACTTTTCTTCCTTCATTAACAGTTCGACTAGTCAATGCAATATTCAATTCTAAAAGCAAACTGGTATATGTTCTAATCTTATAAAATAACTTTTTACGTGGTCTTCTCGGATGAATTTCATAATTTCCTGTTATATTTCACGCCAAACTCTAAAGAAGTAAATTGCTTTGCAAGTCTGGACACAATGATTTTTGTTTAAATTTGTATTCAATTTAGTATGTATATACTGTTAAAATGATACAAACAGAAAATGTATTTTGTATGAAATTAATTTTTTTTTTTTGTATGCATTCAATTACGGAAATAATTTCACGAATCAAAAAAGTCACGTTGCAAAAATCTTGAACCAATTAATTTTTTTTTAAGCAAAATCAATATTTAATGGGGTGAAATATGACAGCGTTTGTGAAATTCACAGTCTTGCCTGCCTTCTGATAATTTAAGTGATCAGCCGATCATATTTCATTTCTATCTTTGTGATGCTGATGTCGGAGTTTCAGGGAGTCAGAATCCAGTGTTTGGTCCTTAATTGATCACTCTATTAAATCATTATGGTTCCTGATGCCTCATAACTGCAGTTAATAAACCTGTTTCATAATATATTCCCAGAGATAAATAGTCATCTATAACAATGAACTTAAGAGTATTAGTGGCCTTTTTATTACACCAGGACAAAATATATGTCTTTAGACAGATTTATTTAGTGAACATGCCATTATTTTCTGAATCATTGTGTTTCGTGACTTGTAATTCATGTAGCGCATCGCTTTTATCTCCAGCCATCAGCCACTACAATATGGATGAAATTGGGAGGAAAACAGTATATGAAGACAGTGGCAGTGCATAATAGTAATGTTTTGTAATGCAGTATTACACTACAGTGTGAGTTAGTGATGAAACCTCTTCCAGTGGGCAGTGAGAGTCTTGTGTAAATAACTCTGCTTAACATTTAATTAACTGTTGGAGTGCTGTTTGTCCATAGAGTTCAAATACATCATTGCAGCTTTTGATGATAGGCGCTAACCTGAAAGAACATGCTTAATATTGACGTAGTTGTTAAGAAAAAGTGTTTAGCTCCAAGACTAACAGTGAGTTTTGCTGTTGGCTAAAATGATTTTAAATTCTCATTCTTTTTTTCAGCATGTAATCGTGCTGTATAATAGCAGTGGGTTATGTGTTATGTCTCCTGTTGTACAGATGAAGCACAATGCCAAATGCATTGCAAGATGCGCTGTACAGATACGGCTTCTGAATTCAGTTTCCTGGTTGATTTATGTAAATAAATGTATTTTTCCAAAGCCTGACTGTGTGTATTGGGCAGTTTGAGTTTTTAACTTGGACTGAAAGTGACGAGGATTTCAAACACGTCCTAATAAATCATGCAAGAGTCTATTCCTAAATCTGTAGCATATAAAACTATAGGGTCATTTGTCGGTACATGTCTCACTAACAGTACAAATGGATTGCAATTGTGTGTTGCTGCTATCTGCACAGGATTTACATGCTTATATATATATATATATATATAAATAAAACAAAGACAAAAACACCACAAATGAGTTCATACAATTGTTTAATTATCATAAAGCAGAAACTCCTCCACAGTCAGGTACACTTCTAAATCACCTAATGAACACGAGAGATTTCAAACCAATTATTTCCACCTAGTGACTGTCGTTTGGTGCATACAAGGTCATCCCAGAATGTCACATCATCTTAGACTCAAGCAGGGCAACTCATTAAATCCCGCTCTTCTAGATTTCTTTACTCTAATATTCTGCCTACGGTTCAGCACAGTAAAACACACGTGACCTCAGGTTACAGGAGATGGTGAGAACCACAAGAATCTGTTGCAGTCAGTGACCTACAGAACTCGGAGCCGATTCTAAAACAGTTAAAGGGATGTGGGGTGCAACAAATGCGCCGATTGCATGCGAAATGCATCTTTGGATTTTAAAGCAATCTAGAAGTTCACCTCCCCCCCACCTCACAAAATTAAATACTCAGCCTCAAGTCATTCCAAACCTGTATTTTCTTTATTTTATGGAACAAAAATATCCAAAAGGTCCATGCTGATTTTTCCATTGAAATCATTCAGTGACCAAGAACCAAATAAATGATAGTTCATACAAAAACAAATCACATGAAGGCGAGTAAATGACCATTTTCTTTTTGGAGTAAAATAATCTCAAACTCACAAAGCAGAGTTCTTTCAGTAATATGTGCATACTATTATGTAATACTTTGTTTCAATTTTTATCACAATATTTAAATTTATCTTTTTAACCAATTTCAGTAAACTTTAGTAGACTTAAATCCCCTCCAAAGTTTCCCCTAATATATACTGTATATATTTTTTAATTTAAATTGTTTAACAACGAAGCAATCAATTCCCTTCAAAAGATTTGAAGTACAACTCAAAAGGACTACTTTATTGGTTCTTTTAATGCCATTTTTAAAGCTTCACTTTAAGTGCATGGAAAAGAACTCACCAAACTTCTTTTTCCATTAAGGAAATGTAATACAGGATTGGAAGGCCATGAGAACCAATAAAATGATTACATTAAAATTTCTGGATGAACTATTCTTAACTAATCCTTTAAATTAAAAAACACAAAGCACCAAAACCAATGCAGTGAGATGCCTGAGTATATTCATCTTTTAGTGGTACTACCAAATTAATCTAAGCGGCTGATATCAGATTGTACAGTTTGTTTTGCCGAGCATGAAGCAGTGTTCCTTACTTTGATGGAGGTGATAGGATGGTCATAGAGTTTCTAAAAAATGCAGCATAGAGTTGATTTGATACGCCTGAGTAAGTCCAGAATACTTTTTAGCACTAAAAACACAAATGATGTTGAAGACTTGACTCAAGACAAAACGAACACACCTGAGATGAGGAAAAGGAATGAATTACAGACCAACATGATGTTCTTGTGTCAGCGCAGGTAAATTACAGCCTTCAAACACGTCTCAGTAGGGTTTTCTGAGCACAGACCAAATCTAGATCTTGTTTAATCTGTTTCTTGGAACCAAGCTGAAAGTGTGTGAAGAAAAACCCCTAGTATAGAGTTTAAGACACTAGTCATAGGTCCTGTAAGTCACATTATTGCTTGTGAGGAGTGCATAATCACAAGTCAAGACATCAGATGTTAAAAACATACCCAATTAAAGCGGATTTCAGAGTCGGTTTCTCATAACTTCCTGAAAGTGTTGTCATGTGGATATCATTATAGGGGTGAGTTTGAACAAACTATGCATCTCGTATGTATTCATGTAAAATCGTTTGAAAAACCAGCGGTGCATTCAATCGTGTCAAACTTAATTCAAATCAAACAAATATCTTAAAACATTGTGTATGGTTTTCACAAACAATTTACATAACTGATGTTTCATGAGAGGAATCTTGAGTTTAGGTCAGATGAACATGGTTTCATGTATAATCTGAACTGCTTCAGGACAAAGTAACTTAAATAAACAATTGAAAATGATATTAAAAATGGTTTATTATGATATTTCTTCAACCGCATATAAAATCAAAGTCCATCAAGTAAACCACCTTGGATTTGCAACACTATCCTTAAAGATAAAACTCTGCTAACATGCACAGAAACTAAAAACAACTCAAAGCAAATCGATTAAATTAAACTTTCAAAAAGGTGCCAGAAAACCTGATCACCGATTAAAATCATCTTAAGGCCAGCATTTCATTTCAGGAGACTTGACTTGATAAATGACACAACAGCTTTCTTGTTTAACAGTGGTGTAAATGAAATGAAACCGAACAATGAAGATGTTTGATCGTGTCCAGCGAGTGATTCCTATGTTATAAAAGGAATACAAATTTTCTGACAGAAGCAACGTGAAACAAACATTGTATGTTTTTTTTTTTTTTTTTGTATCTATGAGATATCAGGTGTGCATGTCTCACGTAGAGCACAACTAAAAATGCTGCAAGCAGCACGGTCATGGCCCTGTCTGCTTACACACAGACACACACACACACTCACGCAAAGACAACGATATAACTGGCTCCGTACTTGGGCATCTCTGACAATTCCATGATGCTGGTCACAGTTTAGCAGCCATGAAATTGATGTGAGGTTTGGTGAGAGGGAACAGCGGCAGACTCCTTTTGAATTCAGTCATATCCTGAACCAGTGACGGCTGAAACACACAACACAATGGGTGATTTATTTATTTTTAAAGAAAATGCAAGCAGTACTTGCTCATGCAAAACTATCCACCACAAAATTTTGAGGCCATTAAATATTGCATATTGCATATCCAAAAATGCATATTGCAACTGTACATACACATCTATGCGATACCTGAGGAAGTGAAGGGGCAGGAGCCAGATTGACGTCATTTTGAGCAGGAAATTCTCCAACCACTGGACCTACAGGAAACACGTGGTAGAAATAAATGAATCTGCCCTGCTGCTACTGCTGTCAGTCCAATCAAAATGCACAAGTGCTGTGCAAGTACTTACAGGAGTCCATCTCTCTAGACAACACATGCACAGACACTTTGTGTCTTCTGGGAGCATCAATGGCCAACAAGTCCTGGAGAGAACAGACATGATGAATGAACCACATGACTAGAGGCATTAAATATTTTGAGATATGAAGATAAATTATTTGTTTGCAAGGGCTGCATTTAATTGAAATTGAAATTAAGCACTCGGAAACTACTTCATATACAAAGACTTAATAATATTTTATATAGTTATAGAAAATCTGAATCTTTAAGCATATAACTGACAGCAATGGTCTCACTGAAATATTTGCAAATGCCGTTGAGATTGGCCCTTTTTGCATGTGTTTGCATACTGAAATGTGACTGGTTTATTTTCATGCACCTGCTTTTACAATGTTGTACACCGTGTACAGATTCTCATTCATCACAAAAGAAAAACGTGTGTGGTATGAAAATGTCTTTTGCACAGAACCAAAGCCAAAACCCTAACATTATTATTTTGCTTCAAGCATGGACAGTTTCTTCAGGAAATGCAAGTCTCAGCATCTGTTTCAATTTGTGACAAAGTATTCAGTTCATTACCAACCCTGTAAAACTGCATAATATGTTCCTTTGTCAGTGTCTTCAGGTAAGCCACTTCGATATTATCTAGATCAGAGAAAACAATGACATTAAACTTCAGATACATGACGCTAACATGAGTTCATTTCGGTGACTCTCACCCCTGTCGAAGTTGTACTGTTGGGAGATGATTTCTCCCCAGTATTTGGCACATTCAGCCGCCAGCTTCTTGGGTTTGTCGAGACGGCGAATAGCCAGTGCCTGGATGTGCTTCTGAAACGCTTCCTCCCCCATCTCCTCCACACTCTTCTCCATGTTCTTGAGGAAAGCCTCCACTCGAGACTCCAGGTAGTGAGGAGCCTTTTCAGACTGGATGATGAAACGCAGACCCTGCACTCCATTAGCTCTGCGGGGGCCGCTGAACACTATGTAACCTGGACGGTCAGACACACAGAAAGAAAGAAATTATGTTTTTAAAAGCAGTGGGAGCAGCAGGAAGAGTCTGTGTGCCTAAACTGAACTACCAACTACTACTGATCATCATATCGATAGACAAAAAGAGAGAAAACTGTATTTCCACACACAACAGAGAGCATTGAGTTACCCAGCTGTTCTTTGGTGCGTAGCGTGTTGAAGCATGGCTCAGAGATGATTTGACAGAAGAGCTCCAGCAGCATGTTCTCATGGGTGTTCTGCATGTCAGTCTGATAGTAAATCTCGATTCCACAATTATTATGAACCTCATTCCTCTGCTGGTAAACATACCAACCACCTGATAACCACAGAAAACTGGACTTAAACACGAGCACCATAACAAACAAACACACACACAAAACAAGCACAAATATCATAGACCTTAAATTACATTCAGGTTTAATACCAGTCTTCATTTCTTTGAGCCTATGAATATGTATTGATGGAAAACAAAAATTACAATAAAATGCATTTTAAAAATCCTACACTACTTAAATATAATTTAAAACTTAAATATTGGTCTTTCTATTCAAAGTACCCTGAAAAAAAAGGAAAAAAAGCAGAGCAACTGATTTCACCATTTATAATAAATGTCTTAAGCATCATATCAGCATATTAGTATGATTTCAAAATATTACATTAGAAATCGGCTATTTTAAATGGTACTAATTTCACAGTCAGTATTACTGTTTTTACTGTATTTTTGGTCAAATAAATTCAGCCAAGGTGAGCTTTTCAATTAGTTACAATTTCAACCTTTCGAACGGTTGTGTATACTGTACCTGTGGATGCAGAGCTCAGTTTGAGAAAAGCTGAGAGAATGTAAGACTATCTTAGATGTTGCATGGAAGTTTGTGGTGCTAAGGACTTACCGTCAGGTACCTGCACTTCCCTGTAGCGAATTAACTGACTCGGTAGTAGGGGTTTAGTGTGAGCATGCTCAATGAGAGTGTCCTCCAACATTTGCATCATGCCCAGAGCAGACTGGAGACAGCAGACAGACAGTTAGACAGAGCACACTGCTCAAATCACAAACCATAACAGGTTCACAAAAGCTAAATCTAACATTAAATCATGTTGCATCAATGTATGAGCCAATTCAATTAATTTACAACTTACAAAAATGAGAACAAAAGCAATTCAAAGAATCATCAAACATGAAGCAAAACAAAAATGGTTCATTTTAACAAATGGTTTCCACCCGTCTTGAGACAAAACTCCTGCTCTCCACCTGCCTTTTTTGTACGTCATCAAGGAAAAATGCTTTTCATACAAACCTGTTTGGTGATGTTTCCATGCAGCAGGGCTTCGATGTGTAACCGTGACAACAGCTGCGGTATGAACGCCTTCAGTCGAGGTAACGTCACATCTAAGAAACACAGTCACAGCATGAACACATGCAGGAGACCATTGCGCTCGCTTTCACAGAACAACGAAAGAGCTTCGTACCTTCCAGAGCATCTCTGAGCTCGTCTTTGGTCCAAGCCACCTCAGTCATGAGCAGCCGCAGGTAATACATGGCATGCTGGTGAGGCTGTTCAGCACGGAAGTTATTCAGAGACCTCATGTACTGAAAAATAAAGAAATAAAAATCACACACAAGTTTCATTTAGATCTGTTATAGAGCATATTTTCTCATGGACACGGATCAGAAAACGCCAAATGTCTGACTACCAGGCCCAGACGAATCCACAGATATTTCTGCTAATGATGCATCAATTTCAGCAATCAAAAAACAATTCAGTGTTTCAACTGCAGAAATACAGCCTGTAAACAAAGTCTTTTAAATTTATATGTCCCTCAAAAAAGCCATTTAAAGTATATAGTTCATTAGTTACCTAAAAAAAAAAAATCTATACTGTATTAGATATTCATTA
Organism: Carassius auratus; assembly: GCF_003368295.1. Lineage (NCBI taxonomy): Eukaryota > Metazoa > Chordata > Actinopteri > Cypriniformes > Cyprinidae > Carassius > Carassius auratus. The sequence continues at coordinate 6,039,377 of NC_039255.1, forward strand.
AATTTGTTATTCGCATCTCGTTACTCGCTGTAGGTTGCAAACAGAATGTTTTAAGCATCACTTAATACTATAATGCACTAACACTATAATGCTCTTCTCCACTTTCTGATACAACCAGATGTGTCAAACCTGACATGTCAATAAGCTCTTCACTGATTGGGCTGCACAACAACACGTCATGCAAATTTCCCACACAAGCTGAAATTTGTCAGTTTGTGTAGAAAACACGATTGAGGCAAATACTGCGTGTTCCCAGGCAATCGCGTCACCCAATTCATTAAGAATTTGCATCTGTGCATTGACATTGTATGTAATTTACTTATGAATTTACAGCATTTACATTTGTTTTTGCCTAAATGAAAAACTTTAATTTTGATTTAGGTGTAAAACATGGTGAAATGTGTTAAAGCACAAATTGGCTGGGAAATGGGGAAATCTACAGAGATTTCTGTGAGCATAGATGTAACTGTAAAAGTATATTAAAGAGTGTGAGGGTGAGTGTGTCTTACCGCTTCCTTAATGATATCAAAGCGCTTCTCATCGATCTGAAACGAGGCCATTTTCTCGATGATCTTCTTCAGCAAGATGTGTTGTTTGTCATTATAACCCTTGACTGACAGCTGACACACACACAGATGCATTGAATATTTATGAGAACGAGTGATAAGAACCAAAACCATTCAATCACTTTCATCTTTCATTGTTTTGATTTTATGAAATCTGTAACATTTAAAATGGAAGACACTCTATGAGACAAACATACACAAAATTCAGCACAGATGCATGAGCTACTGCAGAGCAGTCTAAAGTTACACTTTATGGGTCACATCTTCAGACAATAATCAATGCAGTGCAGTGTGTGAAACTGGACTGGCCTCCTCATGGGAGTGGCATGTTGGGAAACCATGGCACTGGGGGTACTAGCATACTTACATACATCCCATAGACAGTATTCTGAAGGTCATAGCCCAGGCCGGCTAGCTCGGCTGCATATGCATACTCATTCAGGGAGTCCTTGAGTAACTCGAGGTACAAATATGCCATATTACAATGCAGTGGGTCCACGTATGCAAATGGGCTGTGGAAAGAATGCAAGTGATAAATCCTGTCACTTATAACTTCAGTACGAAGGGTTAATCTCTGAAAAATGTAACTGCAGTAGTAAAAAGGGAATTTAAGAGGATAAAAAAAATGCTATTTCAATAACTTTCAAATTAGCTTAATTGGTCTGAAAAAAAAAAATCATCAGTGCTGGGGAGCAAAAAAAAGAATCTGTAAAACCTGAAGAGCATTGATGAACAATTAACAATTTTACATAACATTTTCAGGTTAAACAAATACAGATTTTTTTTATATTTAATTGTAGAATTATTTTTGCAGATAGTACCCTACCACTAATAATTGTTACCATTATGCAAAATACAAATAGACAGACAATCAGTTTTTATGCTGAACCTACCTGAAAAACTCAAAGTTTAAACAAGCCTTGGGTAGGAAAAACTTGTCATCCTGTTTGAACCAAACTTTGCTCATTGCTGTATCCTTAAAAAAGATTGAGGAAGACCAAAAAGTAAGTGTTTGGGAGATTTTTAGTTAATCAGTTAAAAGATACTCCAAGTACAAATTGTATTTAAGAAAAAAAAAAATACCTTTATCAAAGTGGGGATAGATGGGGGATCCTTCTCTAGAGGATAAATTTCAAAGTTTGTTGGAATGAATTCATTCTTCATTGGCAGTTTGAACTTTCCATTGAGGTTAGCATTTTGCCATTTCTGAAACAAAAAGGCGGCAATAATTAATTTTCTCCCCCAAATTATGGTAGTTACGGTTTCCTAGAGTTTTAAGTTTTTACAAAATCAAGCTGACCTGTGTATTTCACAGCTTAGCCAGTCCCCTTTGATCAAACATACAGTGCTCATAATACATGGATCGCCCCTACAACCTTTTTAGTTACCCATCCAGACCATTCACCACTAGTCAAAATTCTGAATGAAAATGAAAATAAGATTTGTATGTGTACTTGGAAAAAAAGAAAAGAAACCACAAATGAAATCAAACATCTGACGAAATCAAATGTGTCTCACCTTAATAGCCTCATCAGTAATGGCTTCCTGTTTATACTGCGTGCCGTACCACTCCTCAGTTCGGTCCGTCTGTCCTTCAAATGATTTGGAGACGACAGCGACCCTTAAAGAAAAAAAAAAAAATTGAAGCTAAAAGATTTGGATGATCATTGCACCAGACACAGCATGACACCGTCCATTTCCCACAACTCCCTTGGGAAAAATGGGCCATGCAATTTTGCTGCAGTAAATAGATTGGGAATTATGGTCATTACATCAGTCAAAGGTTTGAGTTTCCCGGAGCTTTTCTATCTGCTGTGCAGGGCTTTAGATCAATGCACCATTTCTAGACAAATTTAGACCATTCTGATCAATAGAGAACTTTTGACTTATCAATTGCATAAGAGCCCAGAATAGGTTGGGTCTAAAAACCTGAATACTCCTTCCAGAATTGTTCCAAATCACACAAGGTTACCTGCAGGATAGAGCAGTTTCACCACCTGATGCTTATTGCGCACAAAAACGACAAGGGCTTTCTCAATCTGGCAAGCTTTTATTTAACTGGTGCTACACAATTTCTAGCACTATGAGAGCACAGATCCTTTTTTAATTCTACTGGAAAACACGTACATTGTTTAAAAGGAACTGAGTTTCTAAAATATGCACTCCTGAGGAAGACCTAGTTGGTGGATTTGGCAACGTTCATGAACACTCAAGGTAAAATGTCATTTTGAATTATGATAAAACCACTGCTAAATGTCACAATAACTGTGCTTGTTTATTTTAAATATGGTATAGATTGTCTCCAGCGGTCTAAGTTGGCAGTTATTGGGCAGAAAAGGCTAGATTAGATTTTCACAAATATCTGACTAAATCTAAATATCTGACTATGTGAGACTGGTCATCTAAAGTTGCAGTGCTTTTAGCAAGGTCAGTGTAGTAGCCAAATCACACAAGAAGAGATGTGACAAGCAGCAAATCACCAGATCTGATCTTGATCAGAATAGTTTAGAAATACTAAGACAAAATAAAATACAGCAACCCTAGAAGTTCTTCCATCCCAAAAACAACACAAGAGAAGCAATGGTATGGGGGTTGAGATATGGTTCAAACAGAAACAAAATGCTCTTTTAAAGCTGGAAAGGAAATTGCCTCCATCACATTGGTGAGAATCTGAAGTGGGAGTCTTTCAAACACAGCAAGAGGATCCAGTATCAAAAAACACTTAAAAAACAGATAAAAAAAAAAAAAAAAAAGAATAAACGATCTGAATCCCGTTTGGGCCTAAGGAGCAATACATTAAAGAAGCTGATATTTGCTTTGCACAGGTTCAAAAATGAAGCACATTCAGCAGGTCTTTGAAGAGACCAGCCATCTGGACGTTTGTGTTAAAATAACCTCAACCTGAGGAGACACTAAACAGCTTTCCGATCTATCCACATTTTTATCATGGGTAACACCAATGACAGCGTTTCAGTTTAATATTTGGGATGAGTGATTTGAAATATCAGTGCTGGTATTGCTAGATCTCAGTGCTGCGTTTGACACTATTGATCGTAACATACTTCTACTGAGACTGGAAAACTGGGTTGGGCTTTCTGGGATGGTACTTAAATGGTTCATGTTATACTTGGAAGGGAGAGGCTATTATGTGAGTCTAGGAAAGTGAAGTGACATTCAGCCAAGTATGGTGACCCATACTCAGAATTTGTGCTCTGCATTTAACCCATCCGAAATGCACACACACAGAGCAGTGAACACACACACACTGTGAGCACACACCCGGAGCAGTGGGCAGCCATTTATGCTGAGGCGCCCGGGGAGCAGTTAGGGGTTCGATGCCTTGCTCAAGGGCACCTAAGTCGTGGTATTGAAGGTGGAGAGAGAACTGTACATGCACTACCCCCACCCACAATTCCGTCCGGCCCGAGACTAGAACCCATAACCCTTCGATTGGGAGTCCGACTCTCTAACCATTAGGCCACGACTTCCCTAGGAGAGCATAAGTCTAAGTGGACGCCCATGATATGTGGAGTCCCACAAGGCTCGATTCTAGCATCACTCTTGTTTAGCATGTATATGCTCCCACAAAGTCAAATAATGAGAAATAAGCAAATTGCCTATCACAGCTATGCTGATGATACCCAGATTTACCTAGCCTTATCGCCAAATGACTACAGCCCCACTGACTCCCTCTGCCAATGTATTGGTGAAATTAACAGCTGGATTTACCAGAACTTTCTTCAGTTAAACAAGGAAAAAAACTCAAGTCTTTGACTCTAGAGGTCAAAGAACCAAAAATCAAGTCAGGAATCTTGGTGTGATTCTGGAGACAGACCTTAGTTTCAGTAGTCATGTCAAAGCAGTAACTAAATAAGCATACTATCAATTAATAAAACATTGCAAGAATTAGATGTTTAGTTTCCAATCAAGGCTTGCAGAAACTTATTCATGCCTTTATCGCCAGCAGGGTGGACTATTGTAATGATCTCCTCACCGGGCTTCCCAAGAAGACCATTAGACAGGATTCTGACTAGAACCAAAAAATCTGAGCATATCACACCAGTCCTCAGGTCCTTACACTGGCTTACAGTTACATTTAGGGTTGATTTTAAAGTACTTTTAATCATCTAAAAGTCACAATGACCTAGGACCGAAATCCATTGCAGATATGTTCACTGAATATAAACCTAACAGACCACTCAGATCATTAGGATCGAATCAGTTAGAAATACCAAGGGTTCACACAAAACAAGGGAAATCTGCTTTACTGATTATGCCACCCACAGTTGTAACTAGGGTGACCACCCGTCCCGCGTAGCGTGTGCGCGCACAGCGTTTGAAGCCCAATTCATTCGTCCTACATATTGAGACAATGTCACGCATAATCAATGCTTTCTCAAAAAAAGTTGGTCACTCTATATCCTCGAGCCCCAGGCAGCATGAACATTACTTGACAGTTCAGCACGCTACTTTTGCCACACCCATCCCTCAGTTGAACTGCTGACTAGGTTGTCAACTTTTTCATTGTCGTCATGACAGCGCACGCATGTGCATACCAGACACACTGGGAAGGAACTTTTAGATGCATGCTTTCCAATTCGAAAAATGGAGATAGATTTTATTTTTATGCGCCTGCCTTTACTAACATGCGAGTTCACCATCCTTCCTCCCCATGAACCTCTGGAGTTGTGAGTTTAGAATATTTTTTTTAACCGTTCCTGTGGTGTTGAGCAACTACAATTCATTTTAATCCTATAATTTTATATTATAATTTATTTAAAGTGAATAAATTGTAATGAAAAATAAATAAAATTAAATAGCTAAAGTAAATCATAAGTGGAAGTGCATCTGTCAATTCTGTCATGAGCAAACATCAGCAGTTACACGTTTAGGGGAATATGACATTATTAATATACCATGTAAGGTGGGATGTGCTAGAAATGGGTAAACCACTATCAGTTAGTCTGCCCATGGTGTGGGGGCACCACCGCGCAAGGTGTCCCACATTGTCACTCAGAAACATACCCCTTGTCCCCCCTTGGACTTATTAGCAGGTGGTCACCCTAGTTGTAACCAGCTTCCAGTAGAGATCAGATGTGCTAAAACATTAGCCACTTTTAAATCTAGACTCAAAACTCATCTGTTTGCGAGGTCCAAGCTTATTACAGTATATTTTATGTATTGCACTGTATTTTATGTAAAATCATTTTCTATTTCTAAACTCTTAAATTCTTTAATCATTTTTTAAATAATTTTCAAAGCTTTTAAATTGCTTGTTTTACTTTTGTGATTATTTTTCTGTGAGATTTTTTATTTTATGTAAAGCACTTTGAATTACCACTGTGTATGAAATGTGCTATATAAATAAACTTGGTGTGTATGTTACAAAAATGTAGGACCACTGTGCTCTGTGCTCACCTGAAATTCTCTGGTCTCAGTTTATCAAGCACCATCTCGATCAGGTCTGGTCTGAACTCCTCCAGCAAGTATTCTGCAGCCAAGATTTCCTCCAACGGATAGTACTGACACAGAGAGAAATGGGCATTATATATTTTTTCTCCAAAACAATCTGAACGATTTATAGCTTTTGAAATGTCTTTAAATGTTTTAATTTATACAATTATTATATGTTTTTAGTATCCAACCAGATCACTGGGTACTGCAACCTATAATATAATGCACTCAACCTTACATTTCCAAAGTTACACAACACCTTTTCGATTGGTATATACTGATGCATATAATTCCAAACACTATATCTGAAATGGACAGACTGCAGTATACTGTTGTATGCTGTACACAAACAGAAAATAATTCAAATGAAACACTGGCCTTGATCTCCTTACAAAAAACAGAGCGGCACCCTGATGACACAAGCAACTGTAACCATGGTGACAACCTTTTAAAGTCTTTCATGACAGACACCTACATGCAGTAGTCCAGCCACTTTAGACGTGTAGCCACGAGGACGTTCCTTATCCTTAAATCTGAAAGCCACGGTGTTCAAATCCTGCAAAAACAAAATGTATAGACCAGTCGGCGATGTCCTAACCACCAAGTGTCATTGTCAGTAGCCCTGTATGAAAATCCACCTGGCGCTTGTCATAGAGGTTTGAAACAAGATAAAAGCACATAATTAATTTTAATTATTGGGTAAACCAGTCCTGAAAAGGGCCCAATGAAATCAATTTGATCTTTCCCCAAAATCTTTTTTTAAAAAGGTAGTTATATTTTTTCTAGCTTGCCTTTCAAATAAACTTCATAAAATAATTTAATGAATCCTTTGAAATGTAAACCGATTGAATTGATGAATTTTTCATTCCTCAGCTAAATGTGCCGCACAATAGAAATTTACAGTTAAATAACGGACAAAATGTAAAAACATACATTTAGTACTCCACTTTTCTGCAACACTGCATTTTTATATTTATGTTTTTTAATTAAGCTGCGAGGTCAAGGCATGACAATCGATCTTCTATAGGTCACGTTTTCACGTCATAGGAATTCTCAGGTCAGAGTTCACCAAACTTGAACTTTGGAACAATTTTGCATAAGCTTGCGTTTCCACTCGCCTGCATGCATATGAATGGAAGTCAATGGAAAGTGTAGTGATTACACAGTAAATTCCATTTCTATGACTGGAACTCACAAATCTTTCTACACTCTTTGCATTGCAAGACTTTACTTTATGAACAATGTTGTTCATACCTTACACTCCTGAAAGACCCACTCTTGAGGGCCTTCTGTCCGCAGCTTCTGAATATACTGGAACATGTGGAAGATGATATCCTCGACATGCACTAGAGACACAGGAAATACAACTCAAGCCATCAAAAACATAGTGACCAGCACTAACACACACACACAAACACACTCCAGGTCCTTACACAGCCCCTCTTCTGTCAAGTCCACATTAATAATGAAGAACATGAATCCCCTGGCTCCTTCTTTCTGGCCTCCGACTAGCGTGTTCACCCATCCTGAAGAGAGAGACAGTGCATCCATGAATCCATGGACACAATAAATGGCTGAGATCTAAAATTTATGCAACCAGGCCATTTTACCAGTCATATGCTAATTTGATGTCTTACTGGCAAATTATCTTCCATTTTTTTTGCACAGTTTATTATTCGGGCACTCAAAGAAAAAGTTCCTATTCCTGACAAACTCTCTCACCTTTAGCTTTGAGCTCAGACAAAAGACTCCCTGGACCCTCATGTCCGATCAGATGGCCCAGATAATGACCTGGATTTGATTTGTAGTACTTCTGCAGGTCTGGGATAGGGAAGGTCACATACAAGTTTCTTATGTCCTTGATAGGCACGACTTTATAAAATTGCTGCGGGGAAGAAAGAAAAATTTTGTACATAGAGTAGTAGAGAACATTCCTTAAAAGAAAAAGAAATTGTGCTAAAAAAATGTAATGCAGTAGAATTATCCATTCACTAACTCAAAGGACATTAACCGTTCACTACTGTTTGGATTTCAGTAAGGTTTAAAGAAAGTAATACTTTTAGTATTAGTAAAAACGGTAGTGCATAATATTAAAAGGTCAATTCTGATGGATGCATTTCTGTTAGATGTCACCAAGAAAAAGTAGGTTTAGAGTTTAGATCTCACCCTCAGGTGTTCCTCCTGGAAAGGGTGTGATGGGAATTCTGGGAGAGGGACATTCTTGTTCTCAACCTCTCCAAAAAGTTTCACCACCATAGATGTCAAATCATCCAGCGACTCTGAAAAACGTGGAGACACAATGTTAAACTTCAACTGAAAACTTTCTTTCTGCACCCTTTATAAAACATACTAGTCTATGCAATAAATTATGATTCATTCATCAGAATGACCAAGAACAAGGCAGATCTCGTGAAAGATTCAGAGTCAGACTGAGACCAAAGTGAAAAATCTGCCGTGCCTTGAATGGAGTTTACAGATCATTGCGTTTACTGTCAACTACATTTACGTACACAAATCGGATTCACTTTTAGTTTTTTATTAAACAGAGTGAATGTGAATACTGTGAATGATACAATGACTTACCTCTGCCCAGCACACACAAGCCCATCAAGTTGGAGGAATAGTAGGTGGAGTGAAACTTGAGCAGCTCCTCACGGATATCAATGCCCTGTTTAGATGGCCTAGTCTCAAGGGTTAACTTATTGCCTTAAGAGAAAAAAACAAAAAAAAAAATATCACAAAACAAATAATTTTGTGTAAAACAACCAGCACTGATAAGAATATAAAAGGACAGTCAATAGGCACATGATATTTGGTACCCAGAAATGAAGACAACTTTAAATTTACACACGCTTCTCCTACAGCTACAGACCTGCCTGTCTTAAAGATGAAGAAAGTGAACCTGTGTTCGCTTCGGAGCATTGCCATATGAATTCAAGGCAAGATCTGAGGGTGGATGTTCTGATGAAGTGGTGTTGAGATGAGTTTTAGCTTTAAACTGTTGCTGTATCATTATATGAGTGGTATTTGGTATTAAGGCCAATTCTCACTGCACTGACAGACAGAGACAAATGGCATCAAACATTGTTGGGTTGTCAGATCAGTGTGTTGCCCATCTGCTCTTATGAATCTATTATGAATTATAAAGCAGATTAACCCACTGATTATGGATATTGCTTTAAAAAAAAGTGCAAACAGTTAGCTAAAGTGACATTCCGTATTGTAAAGAAAAGTTAAGAATATTACCTTTGTCTGCAATGCTCTTTAACATACACATCTGTTGTACAGCATTTTAACAGACTGAAATTTGTCTTATATCAATAGTTGTATTTTGAACTCAATAGGTTTGAGCTAAAGGCTGATGTAGTTAACAAATAAACATTTGTTTGAAAGCATTCATTTCATCAATTGAATGAACAGTTTTTCCTCTGGTTAGCATGAGGATAAAGGCACTAATATATAACTCAAGGCTGCCATCATCTGGCTATTCTGGGCACAATAAATCTCCTCAAAGAAGATTAGGCTAAATTGATTAGACATTATCCACCATCTTTCCACTGTCCTACACGGAGAATGAAGTAAAGAAAATTACGGTACACTGTGATGGGGAAAAAGGCATGTTTCAAATCAAATCTTAGGTCTTCAAACAGAAATGATGGTACAGTAAATACATGAAAGAGATCAAATCAAGCATGAAGCATTTCCATACCAGTGCCAAACTTGCTAAAAGGATGTTTGGGGTTCCCAGTGGCTTTCTCCAACTGAAAAAGCCGCCATGCGTCATTCATGAGGTTCTTCTCGTGCTCTGAATCAACTGCATTCACCTCTCGGTCCTTACAGCTCTCATCAAACAGTGGACAGAGGAAGAACTGGGCAAATCTACAAGACAAAGTCAGTTAAACAACATTTAATGCACCATTTAGATTAAGTCTGTTTGAACAATCAAATGTTATCCTACAGCTGTATTTATACAAATGCAAGATATTTGTATAAATAAAACCTGAAATCAAACATGCAACTGCCATGCAAATAAATGTACACAGTGACTAACACTGCTGCAATTGACATGGTGATCTGCACTGTTGATCATAAATATGCAAGGGGAGAAAAAAAAAAAGATACATCTCAAATAAAATTAAAACCAAGTCCTAATCCCACTATAAATTTCCCCTAATCCCACTATAAACTGGCGAATCCAATGAATTCAAGAAGGTTTGTGCATTGCAAAACATGCAGTGCAGCTCGCAAAAGTGACATTCCGTACGGCAAACAAAAGTTAAGAATAAACATTTTTGCTACACATACATCTGCTGACCAATGAGAATGTCAGAGAGGCAGGTGCCCTTTCATCCAATTGGCTACTGTATTTTTCGGACTATAAGTCGCAGCTGAGTATAAATCGCATCAGTCCAAAAATACGTCATGGTGAGGGGGAAAAAAAAAAAGTCGCACTGGACTATAAGTCGCATTTATTTAGAACCAAGAGAAAACATTACAGTCTACAGCCGCGAGAGGGTGCTCTGTCTTCAGTGTAGACTACAAAAACACTGAGCAGCATAGAGCGCCCTCTCGTGGCTGGAGACGGTAATGTTTTCTATTGGTTAATTTCTTTTGGTTCATTTCTCTCGGTTCATGTCAAATTATTTTTGATAAATAAGTCGCAGGACCAGCCAAACTATGAAAAAAAGTGTGACTTATAGTCCGGAAAATACGGTATGTGTCCAACTGATCGCTCATGTCTCATTGCCTCATCTTTTTCCACACCCTCAAAATGTATCCTTCACATTCCTAAATGTCAAACAAGTGCAAAATGCTTTCTAAAGTGTACACTGATATGTTTGCAAAATTCTGAGTCATGATCCAAATTTTGGTGATTAATCAAGAATCATTTAAATGTTTCAAATATGCAGGTTGTGTTCTGGGTCACATGAGCAGGTCCCAGCAACCCGATTCCTCCTGGGCATGTAACTCCACACCAAAAAGCATCGTGACACCTGAAGTTCTGAACCCGGTTCACCTTTTCAGAAGTTCAAACAGCGCACACTAACTCTTCAGCGTCTAAAAAGACCAGCACTCCAGATGGACCTTTAATAATTCATCAGTTGGTCTTTTTTTGGATTGATTTACCTGTCCAAAGCCCCTTGCAGATGCTCATGGGATACATCAAAATAGTAATTGGTGTGCTCTCCACTGGTGAAGGCATTAGAGCTGCCGGCGTGCTCACTCAAAAACTGACTGTACTCGTTCTCTTTGGGGTACTTTTCAGTGCCTAGAAACAGCATGTGCTCACAGAAGTGGGCCAATCCTGAAATGTTCTCGGGATCTGACAAAGAACCTGCAAGACAGGAAGAAGAGAAGAGCAGGAGATTAAGAAGTGCAAGAAATACCGTTCTTTTACACTACGACACAGTGCTTGACAAACTTGTAAATCGAGCTAGATGACAACAGTTTCCGACATATTCAAGAACCTCAAGCTTATATCCATAGTTGCACAAAAGGTCTGTATAAAGGTGAGCTACAGTATTAAAGGCTTTAAAACACTCAGACAACCAGCTGTACCATAATATACTAGTCAGTCACACAGGTTCCAAGTCTTTAGGCAAATCCATTTAGTTAGTAGCTTGAAGAGTAATAAAATAAAATGGATGAAAAAATAAAGTATGCATGAACACAAATGTGTAAGTTGTTTGCAAAACATAGTTACTCAATTCAATAGTACAATTAACACTAGGATAATTAACAGCAAATCATAATTTCAATTCTCTGTTGAAAATTAATGTATCTTCAAGAAACAAATTATTGCAAAACAAAGAGAATGAATTTGCACAAATCTCCTGCAAAACAGTTACATTGAAATAAATGCAGCAAATTTCACAAACTGATTTACGATTTAACCAAATTCTGCTTATTTTTCATAAAGGACCACTGAGAGCATTATGTGATTTACAAATGATTGACTCCATTTGTTTAGCTAGTCCTATGGTCTTTTTCGGATTGAAAATCATGAACAAAGCCTAGGAAAAGAAAAAAATGCATGACCTCAATGCATTCAAATGTGATTCTGGCCTTATCAAAAAGCTTTATTAAAATGTAATAAGTGAGCATTAAAGAAAAGTAGGGATGCACCGAAATTTCGGCCACCGAAAATTTTCGGCCGAAAATGGCCTTTTCGGTTTTCGGCCGATAGACTTTTATCACCGAAACAACACGGCCGAAATGTTGTGATGACGCAAACAGAAACCGCGACCTGCACGTGTACCTGCATAGCAAAGACCACGAGCTCCCCGCAACATTCACTTAACACCAGTGAGAACATTCTCTCTCTTCGTATTCCTTTATTCGCAGCACTAAAGCGTCTCCTAACAAAGAGATTAAGACGGACCACGAAGTAAAAACAAAGAAAAGTACAGTCTTATAGAGTCTGTTAGCACACGTCTCACTGAGATCTTTTCGGATCCTCTGCACTTCATCGCGAATGTGCTTGATCCGCGTTATAAAGACCATAACTTGGATGCGGAAATAAGGCAGCGCTCACGAGAAATGATCCAGGCCGCGCTGGATGCGGAGAACCCGCGTGGAGACAGAGAAGCGCCAAGCGCAGGAGACAGATCAGAGCGCAGAAAAAAAGACTGGTCTCTACACAAGATGAGTGGCATGCACCATCGTTGTCTGATATGTTCAGAGGAATTCTGCAAGAAAGTGCCTCAAATAATAATAATACGTTGGCTATTTTGTTCTTATACACACACACAAACATATATACATACATAATATCAGATTGTAGCCATATTTATGCTAGATTTTCTGCTAGATTTCTGCTTTAATTTGATAAAAATGTTTATTTATGCCCTGGCCCTATTTAAATACACTCTCTCAAATATTTCTCAAATGTCAGGCAGATGACAAGCTCAACTGCTCAACAGCTAGATGGTTATCTGTCTGAAGTCCCCATCCCCAGAAGTGATAACAGTCTTGCCAACTGGAGAAGTAATGCACTTTCTAGTGATACATAAAAAAATTTCAAATGCACTTCACCTAAATGCACTTAGTTTTTATGAGAGAACTGTTCATTTTAAAACCTTTCTGCAGGCCAGTAGACCTGTACATTATTATTAAATATACACATGAGTGGGATACATTTTTAGTTTAAATTTTATTTTATACTGTGCATTGTTGCAATGTGCTTAATAAATATTTACATCATTTGTAATTATGTATTTTTATGTATTTTTTTTTTAATAAGTTATGTAATTGTAATTATCTTTGAAACTTTAATATTAATTTATGCAATTGCAATGTCTTAATTTTAGTAAAGTTAGTACACGGTCATAGCAATAAATGCAATGGTACTAATAATTGGCATAATTTATTTCGGTGTTTCGGTTTCAGTTTTCGGCCTTGGTTTTCTCTTTTTCGGTTTTCGGTTTCGGCCAAGAATTTTCATTTCGGTGCATCCCTAAAGAAAAGTAATGAAATCTTTCTAACGTACATCTCTTCTTACACATTTCATTCAGTGGATGGTTCTTTAAACACTCTTGCTTTATAAAGTTACTTGATTGCTGAACGCTGTACTTCCTGGCATCAATTAAACCCACGGAAACATCTGTGCTCCAGATGTAATTCAAATCAACTGATTAAAGTTACACTTATATTTTCTTAAATAAAGGGCTGAAAAGATTTGAAGTGATAAGGATGCCTTCAATGACTTGTGCAGAGTGGTCTCTTCAGAAATAAAAACTCTTATGGGTTTCTCTCTACAACAAAGACAAAACCAGGACAAGGGCAGCTGCCAAGGTCTGAACTATTAAAAGCTGCTTTCTGTGAAGTGGAAAGCTATAAAGAGACAGAGGCAACCCAATCAATTGAGTTAAAATGCAGTTATTGATGGCCAATATGGAAGACCTGAGGTGAAGATGTCCCTCAGGTTAGTAATAAATAGTCTGCACTAAACAGAAGGGAACACAAAAAGTGGAGAAATGTGTGCAAAATGGAGCAAACAATAAAGAAACTGTTCCGGTTTACCTATGTGGACATCCAGCGCAGCTGATGATTTGTCAGTGGTGGGGTCACTGATGAGAATGGCTTTCAGCCCATTTGTAAACTCAAGTCCTCGATACTCCCGTTTGTCTTCTGGAGAGCGAATGATATCACTCACCACCCTCTTTACAGCCGGATCACTCATTCTGACGGACAGAGTGGAGACAAGTCTGGACAAAATAAAAAAAGACAAAATTAAGAGATCAGGCATTATCAAACTAACTCTTTAAGAATTACTTCCCCTAAAGAGGAATATCAAAGGGCAAACACACTGAAAACTTCAGTCCCAAAACTAAAATACAGCCAAAAAAACAATCGAATTAAAACGTCATTTAAATGTTACCCTTTAATTCAAATTAGGCTTTAATCCTTAAAAGGATTAGTTTAGCTAGTTTAGTTTAAAGGGTTATGACCTTAGCCTATCTGATTAGTTTATCCTATTAGTTTATTTGAAACTTAAGTTCAGTCAACTAGATTAGTGGTTTAGTTCGAGTGCAAGTTTAGTCTTACAGTTTAAGCTAAACTTTAGTTGAACATTTAAACGGTGTCGTTTATGAGCAAGTTGAGGACTTCAGTTGAGCTTACGTTTAGTACACGGTTTAGTTTAAGTGCAAGTGATTTAATTATGTGTGGAAGTTATATTTCGTTTAAGTTTAGTCCAGTTTATACAGTCCAGTCGGCTTCCATCGTTTTCGGGCGGCTTTACGTTTTAAACCGACTTACTGTTGTGCTATACAAAAATCAACAAGAAATTCGAGTGACTTACACATTTTCATAATTAAAATGAAACCATATTGAAACATTGTATAATACTCTACCATAAGCTAAAGTGCTCGCGCTCGACGCTAGCGTAACGTTACCGGGCCGCCGCTGAACGAACGAAATCACAAAGCATATATTCAACACTTACCAAGTAGTTCAAATGAAAACTGTGGAAAATATCATAAAATCGGAAGATAATTTGCTGTAAAAGCCAACCGGCTAACACATTTCTGCACACTTCAGTACTGGAAAACAAAACTGCCGAAGACGCCAGGGCGCCATGATTTCTGCAGACAAAACCAATCCACCTCAGATCAGCCGCAAGTCGCTTTTACGCGCCATTCATTAATGTACAATTAATATGATATATAAACTATTATATATATAAATCTATACATATATGTGGAACATGTATATTGATATCAGAAATGTTTAAAATACCCATTTGTTTCCCTGAAGCAGTTGGAATTGCTTAGTCACGCCTTGCTGACGATTGAAGTTACGAAACAGACCACACCCACATCCGGGTTTAGTGGCGAGCATGTTGATTATTTAAAGAGCCACCCCTGATTTAAGAGTCCAGCTCTCTCTCTCTTTCTCTCTCTCTCTCTCTTTTCTCTCTCTCTCTCTCACACACACACACACAAACATACTCTTCTAACCCCTCAGATAAAATTGGATGTCTGAGAAGATTTACCCTAGTGTTGAGTGTTATTTTGTAATTTTTTTTTTTAATTGAGTAACATTAACATTAAACATGCACTTTTGTCAAATACAAACACTAGTGAACACTATACATTTATGCGTAACCTATAAAGTCTGGGATCAGTAAGATTTTTTGGGCCTATTTTTTATAAAGAAGTGAATTAAGCTCATCTCATCAAGACTGCAATGATTTTATCAAAATAAAGAAAACAGTAATATTGTGGAAAAATTATTGCAATTTAAAATAATAGTTTTCTATTTTAATGCACTCTAAAATACAATTTATTATTGTGATGCAAGACTGAATATTAATCAGCCATTACTCTAGTCTACTCTTCAATGTCACATGATGCTTATTTATTATCAATGTTGGAAAGAGTTGTGCTGCTGCTGCTGCTGCTGTGTGTGTGTGTGTGTGTGTGTGTGTGTGTGTGTGATTACACAAACACACAGAGAACCTGTAATATGTTTTCAGGATTCTTTGACGAATAAAAAGTTAAAAAGAACAGCATTCATTTAAAGTAGAAATCTTTTGTAACATTACACTACAGTTCAAAAGTATAATAATACTTTTATTCAGCAAGGATATGTTAAATTGTTAAAAACGGAAAGCAAACGACTTGTGTTGTCAGAAAAGATTTATATTTTGAATAAATGCTCTACATTTTATTAATCAAAGAATCCTGAAAAAAGTATTGCAGGTTCCAAAAAATATTAAGCAGCACAACTGTTTTCGACATTGACAATAAATCAATCAGCATATTCGAATGATTTCTGAAGGATCATGTGACACTGAAATCTGGAGTAATAATGGTCAAAATTAATCTTTGTATCACAGGAATTTATTATATTTATACTATAAAGGGACAACAGTCTCAATGCTGAATTAGTGGTGAACTTACACTCTTACGCACACACACATGTTGTTTTACAGCTGTTCATCAGTATGGTCCGTGAAGTCTTAACATTTTAAGAGAAACTCAAAACACAGCTAAAATACAGCTAGCTGGCTTAACAATCATTCCTCCGAACTTTCAATAACTGGCTCGTCTTGCAGGTGGCTCGCCGTGATCGTATAGTGGTTAGTACTCTGCGTTGTGGCCGCAGCAACCCCGGTTCGAATCCGGGTCACGGCAGTTCTTTTGTGCGGAATGTTCCCGATTTCGTTATTACATATTCCGAGTAGGCTACTTAAATATTGTCGAAACACAGCGGTTACTAAAATAAACCTCAAATAGTCATGAGCGATTAAAAAGGCTGACCCTTCTGAAATCTGACCTATCAGCCTACTAGTGTTTTGAAAGAAGTCTCTTCTGTTCACCAAGCCTGCATTTATTTGATCCAAAGTACAGCAAAATCAGTAATATTATGAAATATTTATACTGTTTCAAATAAATGTTATCTATTTGAATATATTTTAAATGTAATGTGTTCCTGTAATCAAAGGTTAATTTTCAGCATCATCCCTCCAGTCTTCAGTGTCACATTAATCAGATATCATCCTTAATATGATGATTATCAATATTTAAAACAGATGAGTAAATTTTTTCAGCATTCTTTGATGAATAGAAGGATCCACAGATCAGCATTTATGTAAAACAAAAAGCTTTTACAACATTATACACTATTCCATTCAAAAGCTTAGTCTGTATGTATGTAAATTGTTAAATAAATTATAGAAAATGCATAATTTTATTTAGCAAGGATTCTTTAAATTGATCAAACGTGATGATAAAGACATCCTTTTACAAGAGATTTCTATTTCAGATAAATGCTGCTCTTCTGAACTGTCTTTTCATCAAAGAAACCTGAAAAAAATTATACTCAGCTGTTTTCAACATTATCATGATAAGAGGGTTTTTCTTCTTCTTTTTTAGCAGCTAATCAGTATAGTTTTCAGCACTTGGATCAAATAAATGCAGGCTTGCATTGTGAACAGAAGAGACTTCTTTAAAAAAAAAACATTAACAAGCTTACTGTTCAAAAACTTTTGACTGGTAGTGGATACTATAGGCAAATTTAATTTTTCTCTAATTTCTAGCTTTTAATTGGCTTAGAAATCTATAACTGCTGGACAATAACACATAATAATGATTTGCTTATATAGCTACTACAAATTTTTTTTTAAAAAACAAAATAAGGCAGAATAGTTTTTATACTGTAATAAATGCTATGTCAATTAGCACTTTATTGTTCACATACTTTATTTATCACCTGCTGGAGATTTGTTTTGGACCTGAAAAAAACAAACCCGAAAACAACTGTTTTCATACAGCGATAGCTGGACGCTGTTGCCCATATTAGGAGATTCCTGCTATTACTTTCTGCGCGAGAGCCCCCTCTGGCTTCGACTATAGACGGTTTCATCGGGCGCACGCGCCTGGACCTAAGTTAACTTCCGGTCTGTGTTGTGTATATCGGTCTGGCTGCGGTGCCATCTACAAACGCAGTTAAAGCCAAGGTGATGAGTAGACTGAAGTTGGGCTCAGGTGGCTGTGCTGCGGGATGTGTTTCCCATACATTTATTTATTTTTGGAGACTCGCAACAATTTTAAAACTGATCGATTTTCAAAAAGGCTTCTTTTAATAAACATGAGTAAACTAACGTTACGTAACGTACTGCACGTTTAATAATAATAATTCCTTACATTTATGTTTAAATATCAAAACGAGGCACGGGTGTTTTTATATCGCTGTATTTCTGAAAGAAGACGTGCATGTTATATGCGTGATAAAGCAGCGTGTGAGCGTACCAGCTCTGCTTTGTTTACAGCTGTTACTGGGGAAACCTCTATTTCTCGCGCTTTATGTCTATGCTTTAAAACATCTCCTGCTGGCAAATAATGAATTTGCATTTTCATTAAGTCCGCCTGATCCACGCAGCAAACATATTTTGTTTGTTATCAAAACATATCTACTCTAGAGGGACTTGGCTGTTATTGATTCTATTTGGAGTCTACCGGAAGTTAAGTTAGGTCCACAAAAGCGCTCACGCGCATTAACGTTTGTTTATGCTGATGCCGTTGAAACCGTCTATAAATGAAACACACTGCATTAAAGTTTAGCGCTCCGTGATGTTCATTTCGCCTTCTCGGTCCGAAAAAACATCAGGCCATTCGCAAACTATGACTGTCTCTTTGAGTTTAAATCTATATTTATTCACACCAGCTCTTGAAAACCTCTATAGGAACACAGTTGCCCGAAAAAGTGCGGGGGACGAATTTCCGTGATGATAAAAGTGTGGGGACACGTCCCCCGCGTAATCTACGCCCCTGCATAGAGGTTATTAATATATGCTGAAATATAGTGTTTTTTAATAGTTTAAAGGTGATCTTATGGTGCATTGCTCGTTAAAAGTTAGATTGTTAATATAATATAGAGAAAGATCATTCTAAATCATTTTTACTATATTAAAATGCATTTACTTTTTAGGTCGAAGTTTTCAGATCGGCACTTCGGAGCCTGTTCGCGACTCGGTTGATTCAGATCGGCACTTCGGAGCCTGTTCGCGACTCGGTTGATTCAGATCGGCACTTCGGAGCCTGTTCGCGTCTGCGTTGATTCAGATCGGCACTTCGGAGCCTGTTCGCGACTCGGTTGATTCAGATCGGCACTTCGGAGCCTGTTCGCGACTGCGTTGATTCAGATCGGCACTTCGGAGCCTGTTCGCGACTCGGTTGATTCAGATCGGCACTTCGGAGCCTGTTCGCGACTCGGTTGATTCAGATCGGGACTTCGGAGCCTGTTCGCGACTCGGTTGATTCAGATCGGCACTTCGGAGCATGTTCGCGACTCGGTTGATTCAGATCGGCACTTCGGAGCATGTTCGCGACTCGGTTGATTCAGATCGGCACTTCGGAGCCTTTTCGCGACTCCGTTGATCCAGATCGAAACTCCGGAGACTGTTTGTGATTTTTTTAAATTCAGATCTGGACATCAAAGCAGGAAGTGTTTGTCAAACAGTTCATTAGTGATAACTGAATATTTGGACCTTTTTTTCCCTAACCTGTCGATTTGATTTTTAAATGACTTCAATGACAGGAAGTTGCATGTGTTGTGTTTTATGAATTGTGAATGGATTTATCAACTGAGAAATAAAGTTGAACAGAAATGATCATGAACTCTTAAAGACGATGATGAAAAGAAAAGGTAATATCGCATATAAAATTATATCCTCCTATATAATTATTCCTCCTCAGATGAGTATTTAACATGTTTATTATTGTGGGGCATTAGTGTGCAAGTGGTACACGCACACACACACACACACACACACACACACCGGTCAGAGTTTGAGATCAGAATGATTTATTATGTTTTTTTCTTGTTTTGTTTTTTACCACATTAATAAATGACATTTTAAAGGAAAATTAAAATAGAAACCATTATTTTATTTTGATAAGTTTGAATTATTACTGATTTTTGACTGTAGCATCACTACCAATAGCCGCGTGTCGACAGCAGGTGGCGCTGTTGATCTATAATCCCCTGCAGAGACACTGAAATACAACCTTTTTTGTTTCAAACAGATCATTGAACAATAATAAACAGTGGCGGCTCTAGACAAATTTTACTAGGGGGGCCAAGGAGGGGCCACTATTTAACCAGAGGGGCACATTAAAAATGGCAAAATATTTTATTTAAATGTAATGCAAATAAATACAAAAATTAATTCTTGAAAAAAGTAATTTTACACAATCTAAACATGTTAATAAAAACAAATTACAATTAGTACTCTTATAAAATTAAATCAGGCAATCAAAATTTCACAATTTAATATTTATATATGAATGTCAAGAATTCAGAAGTGTATATATTTATAATGCTTATACTAGCCTACACTACACAGAAATAATATACAATTAAATTATGCTTATTATATTGTGCAGGCTAAATATATAAAAAGCTTTTAATAATCTTTCAGTGCGCAAACCATGATAATATGAAACGCTTCAAAACTGAGCTCACAAAGTGATTTGTAAGTCGCTTTGGATAAAAGCGTCTGCTAAATGAATAAATGTAAATGTAAATGTAAAACGTGTGTGATCTAACAGGCACAAGCGAGTCTTTTAAAAACAGCAATAAACATAAATACAAATACACAAAATAAAGCTCATTTTTATTTCCACAGCCTTTTTATCTACAGATCAAGCATTATAATATGAGTATGCAATATTGGAGAGAGTTTTACCATGCATCCTGCTGTAAATGGACGAGGTGCGCGCTATTTGAATACTGAATGGAGAATGATTGACAGCCGCAGAGGAGAGAAAACAAGGTTTCCGTAAACTTTAATTTAATGATGTAAATAGTCTTCTGTCCTTAACATTAAGCTATGGAATTGCTTCAGATGACCAAGTCACCCACACTGATGTGAAAAAAACGCCGAAAGGCGCCGAAAAGCGCGATGTTTGCATCCCTGAATATGATTAATGTTCCTAAGTGTTTGGGTGCGCTGCACTAATTTACCCGTGTAGAACGTTGCGTCACATTAGTTCCGCTTTTGGCGCTCGCGTGTAAAATCATATTACTTTTTTTTCAGCACGGGGGTGGCCAGGGACATGTCAACAGAGGCCTCCCTAGGCCTTCGTGTAGAACCGCCACTGATAATAAATGAAGTACCTGAAGCTGACAATGAAGTAAATGTATAATAATTAGCACAGATGATTAATTTAGCGCTGTAAACGCCCGTGTGAGGGGCGGAGACGCGCCGCGGAGCGTCAGACGCGCATGAGGACAGAACACAGCAGAACGGTATGAAACTTCACTCCTCTTATTATTTCTCTTTTACTATAGCGATTTTCTTATATACGTGATCTGAGTCTTTCATAGAGTTGTTTTATAAACGCAGTAACCTGAAAGTTCATGTCAGTGTTTAAAAACTAATGATTTATGATTTAAAAACGTGTTTAATGAATTTGGTAAGTACGGTATTCAGTGTTTCCTTACATAGAGTTTATTAATATAGGCTGAAATATAGTGTTTTTTATAGTTTAAATGTGATGGTGCATTGCTCGTTAAAAGTTAGGCTGTTAATATAATATAGAGAAAGACCATTCTTAATTATTTTTACTATTTTAAAATGCATTTATTTTTTACATTCTTTCGTAGAAGTTTTCAGATCGGCACTTCGGAGCCTGTTCGCGACTCCGTTGATTCAGATCGGCACTTCGGAGCCTGTTCGGGACTCGGTTGATTCAGTTCGGCACTTCGGAGTCTGTTCGCGACTCGGTTGATTCAGATCGGCACTTCGGAGCCTGTTCGCGAATCTGTTGATTCAGATCGGGACTTCGGAGCCTGTTCGCGACTCCGTTGATTCAGATCGGCACTTCGGAGCCTGTTCGGGACTCGGTTGATTCAGTTCGGCACTTCGGAGTCTGTTCGCGACTCGGTTGATTCAGATCGGCACTTCGGAGCCTGTTCGCGACTCGGTTGATTCAGATCGGCACTTCGGAGCATGTTCGCGACTCGGTTGATTCAGATCGGCACTTCGGAGCATGTTCGCGACTCGGTTGATTCAGATCGGCACTTCGGAGTCTGTTCGCGACTCGGTTGATTCAGATCGGCACTTCGGAGCCTGTTCGCGAATCTGTTGATTCAGATCGGCACTTCGGAGTCTGTTCGCGACTCGGTTGATTCAGATCGGCACTTCGGAGCCTGTTCGCGACTCGGTTGATTCAGATCGGGACCTCCGAGCATGTTTGCGTATAGATATATATACATAGCCTATATATATATATATACATACATACATACATACATATATATACATACATATACATACATATAAATATATACATATACATATTTACATATACTTATATACATATACATATATATGCACATATACACTCTCTACTGATCTCATGTAAACCGTGTGTGTTTACTCATGGAGACTTGTGTTATGGGGGGACCTAAATTAAGGTCCCATGGGTACAGAAGCTTATAAGTCATAAAAAAAAAAAAAAAAAAAAAAAAATATATATATATATATTTTTTTTTTTTAGATTGAAAGAATTCACAAAATTTACTGTGAGGGGTAGGTATAGGGTGATAGAAAATACAGTTTTTACACTATAAAAACCATTACGGATATGGGGAGTCCCCACAAGGATGACGTGACATTCAGCCACGTATGATGACCCATCCAAAGTGCACACAGCAGTGAACACACACACACTGTGAACACACACCCGGAGCAGTGGGTACCCATTTATGCTGCAGTGCCCGGGGAGCAGTTGGGGGTTCGATGCCTTGCTCAGGGGCACCTAAGTCGTCTTATTGCCCTAAGGTTAGGAGTCAAACTCTCTAACCACTAGGCCACGACTTCCCAAAGGTCTGATAAGCGGCGATCTGCCTGTATGAAAGTGGATTAGCAAACTACACCATTTCAGGGGGCATGGACATTAACTCTTAACGTCTTAACTTTTATAAAGAATATGTCTTTGGATTTGAGACTTCAGTCTTTGCAACTTTACAGATCTTCTTTATGCACCAAGAGCTTGTAACACTTTAAATCGCATCATATGACCCATTTAATCAAAACTTTACTTTAAGGCTGTCAGTCTGCATCTCAGTTATATCTCCACTTTATTATTCATACCTCATACTGCAAAATCTTTAAGCACACTTATAATATTTTAGATAATTATAGACCACCGCAGTCTCACTTTTGTACAGATGTGTTTCAAATATCAGGAATACCATATAACCCAACCCTGAGTAAACACGATTTTTTATATCTGATAGAGTGTGACAGTCAGTCTGAAACTTTAGAGGCATAAGGCGGATGGATGGAGCTGCTGGGAGCCCTTGTATTTAAAATACATAATGAGATTTACCCAAGTAGGACATCTGCCTGGATCAACATCCTTTGTTGGTCCTGCAGAAACAGTCCCATCAACCCAGATCAATCCCAAATTAGATTTTAGGGCTAAGTCTACCATTTTGTTAAGGGGTTTCAACCACATTTTTATCATTTTTTTTTTCATTGCCTTCTGGCTTTAGTTCCAAGTATTGTACTTCAATGACTTGTATAATATATACTATTGTATGTAATCAATATGATTCTATTTTTAAAAAAATTCAGCGAGGATGTATTGAATTAATTAAAAGTGACAGTAAAGACTTTTACAACATTTCTATTGCAAATAAATACGGTTCTTTTGAACTTTTTACTCCTGAAAGAATCCTGAAAAAATGCATCATAGTTTGCACAAAAATATTAAGCGGCAATATGTTGTTAACAACAATGATAATAAATATGCAAAAATAAATAAAGCTGCAAATCAGCATATTAGAATGATTTCTGAAGGATCGTGTGTCACTGAAGACTGGAGTAATGATGCTGAAAATTCAGCGTTGCATCACAGGAATAAATGACATTTTAAAATACATTGATATACATTTCAGATATTTTAAATTGCAGTAATATTTAACAATATTACTGTTTTGATCAAATAAATGCTGCCTTGGACATTACTGACCCCAGAGTTTGGGCTGTATAGCATGTGTTTATTGTTCCCCCTACCAGTCATAACTGTGTTTTTCTTGTAGATAGACTCTAAAGGCGTTCCAATGCATGCCTGTTTAATCCATAACGTGAATGGAAAACGCTTTAAACTATTTTTAAGTGGTACAAATTTGAATCATTTTGCATATTAATACATTTTCATTTTGGGCAGATCATCATAATATCATAAAAATGTATGAACAAAAAAACTAATGAAAATAAGAGGTATATGATTTTAATAATTTTGCACCTTAATACATTTGCATTTTTGAACCTGGATAGCTCATCATATTATACACTGTTGTACAAAACCTTTTTTATGTCCAAAACCAAATTTTGGTCCTGAAGCAAAACTGATAAGAACCACTGACACAACTAAATATCCTGTTTAACTCAGAAATACATCTCAGCCAAGGGTTGTGAAACACTGTTTCATATTGTCTTTCCTACAAAAAGCCTTTAAATATGCTTCAGAATCAGCTGAAATGAAAGCTCAGGTCTCTCTGGCCCAGTTTGTGTGTTCATTTAGTCCCTCGTGAGGTTTGCGGAGATTATGTTGACTGGAAATCAGCAGATGGACAGAAACAGAACGGCTTTTAAACTATTAGTTTATTAATACTCTATGTAATCCCCTCACAGAATACACTCAACTGCTGCAAACAATGGTTGTCAAGGCGCTTTTAAACAGTTATCTAAGCTGTAGATTATAGTCCCTTTCAGGCAACTGAACTCCATGGCTGTCATAAATCCATTATTTCAGGTTTAAAATATCCCTGATAATCCAGAACATGCATAATAGAGATTAAACTTGTCATTCCCCCGGCTGACTGACTCTGATCTGGATGGTCCCTAAACATAGCTGCTCTTTCTGTTGTTGTACATCCTCTCTGTGGAGAGAGCCATCCTCAACAAGGAGCTGCAAACAGGTAACAGTTCATTCAACCAACTTTGTTTCAAAAGTGATTTGAAACCCTGAATGTGCCACTTTATACCTTAAGGGTACCATATGTACCTTTTTAAATTACTTATTGGCTTCTTTTGAAGATAAAACCCTAAATCCCTTTTTGCATATAATCCCAAACGGCCCCAAATATATTTCTTTTCAAGTCCTCTCTTCATTCTGCCACTTTTTGGGATCTGATCAATTACTAATGAATAAAATCAAGTCCTGGACGGTTATTTATTTATTTATTATTTGAATGTTCAGTTTAAATGTACACTACTGTTGAAAAGTTGTAATATTGTGAAATATTATTGCAATGTAAAATAAATGTTTTCTATTTGAATATATTTTGAAACAGTGAAATTTTTTTGGGATTCTTTAATGAATAGAACGTTCAAAAGAGCATTTATTTTAAATGCATTTTTTTGGTAAAAATGTAAAAGTTAAGAAAAAATGAACTCCCACACTTTTGAATGGCAGTGTCCATTGTTGCATTGACATATCATGATGAATTAAATTGAGTAAATTGAAGTAGTAATGTGTTAAGTAACATGAAAAACATTCCAATGACATATTACTATAAGCCCCTTTCACACTGCCATTCCGGCAAATACACAGGTAAAGTGTTCCTGCAATTGTTCCCGAGTCGCTAGATTTTGCACTTTCACACTGCCAGTGATGACCCGGTATATGTGCGTGCTTTCACACACAACCCTTGAAGATCCCGTTACGACACGTGACATCAGCGCGTGACGTGTAATGTACGAGTCGAAAACGCAAGGCACGTTATACTTTCATTGAAGCAAGCAAATGATCTCTGCGTCAGCGCGGAAAGTGAGGAACTAACTGTTCTCTGCTTCATTACAGTTTGCACATATGTTTTCATCGCGAACATTGATCTTCCTTCAAAACAGCCGGTAAAAGAGTCGCGCATCACTTCGACACGGAATTAGATCTGGCTTTTGTTCACACAGCGCTCGTCCCGGGTCGAACCCCCGCAATGTTACTAGGTCCCCGACCCGGGTTTAATGCGGGAATCAATACCGGGACGTGGTTGCTTTCACACAGAAGGCGACCCGGCAATGTTCCGGAAATATTGCGAGTCCGACGTGCAGTGTGAAAGGGTCTTTTTAAGTGTCACATTAAGTATGTGAATTGGGATGCGGTCAAAGTCTTTGTACATTTAAGCCTGTTTGAATCTTACTGCTTTTATTACTGAATAAACATGAAGATTTGAAATTTGAGATTTGAAAGAAATGATTTCGAGCAGCGGCGGACGCATATCCAAACTCTACACTGAACTTTAATTACAAACTTCAGGACTGGAGTCCAAAAAACAGGAACAATGACCTTCACTGGGTAAACAGCAATCACATTCTGTCTTTCTGTCTCAGAAAAATAATACCATGATATTTTTTTAAATACCTTGGGGCAAAGGAATAGTCACCAAAAAACTAAGATTCTGTCATTATTGACTGGAGTTATTATTAAGTACTAAACTAAATAACTAAAAATAATATATAGAGAGTTTTTATTAATTTCTATGTATTAGTTTTAGTATATATCTTGAAATATATTGGCTGCCCGAGAGGGTCACATCACATGATCACAATAGTTTGTACATTCACTTCAGTCTTTGGATATGCAGTGTAAATTAGATTATAATTCAGTAGAGAAGTAAACGAGATTTTGTCTTTTAACAGGCCTGATGTCCAGAAGACGGAGATGCAGGCTGATCTGATCGTAGGCTCTGATGGAGCTTTCTCTGATGTCAGGAAGCATTTCCTGTGGCAAAGTCGTTTCAATTACAGCCAGACATACATTCCCCACGGGTAAATGGAGCTCACCGTGCCTCCAAAAGACGGATATGTAAGTGTCACTGCAATGTTATCTGGCAGTCTTCTTTACCCATCTGCCCTCTTTTTGTCAGCTCACATCTCTTTCTCTCTGTGCTCTCTAAGGTTGCTGTGGAGCCCAATTACTTGCACATTTGGCCCAGGAACACTTTCATGATGATTGCTCTGCTCAACTTGGTAAAGTCATGTCATAATTTTCTTTCTTTTACTCTGTCATATATTTATTTTTTTATTCACAATATTATTGTTTTTTACATTTGTTTTGTGATTTATTATTAAAGAATATTTTATAATTTTAAACATTTTTAATGATCTAATTATTATTATTATTATTATTATTATTATTATTATTATTATTATTATTATTATTAGCATTAGCATTATTATTATTAAATAATAATAAAGAATATTTTTAGGGATGTCAATCGATTAATTGTGATTAATCGCATCCAAAATAAAAGTTATTATTTATTTATTTAAAAGTTAATAATAATAATTATTATTTTTATTATTGTTGCTTATATTATTATTATTATTATTCATAGTAGTATTATGTGATGAACCAGTCATTAGTTGTTTTAATTATTAATATTATTACATTAAATACTATTTTATTTATATTTTTTGTGATTATATTTTAATTACTGTAGTTTTGGATCATTATTATTATTTTCTTATTTATTAAAGTTTTTGTATTGACCATTCATTATTTTTTTGTGATGATGATTATAATTATTATTTCTAATGTGGTTTTCCATCATAAATACAACCTTTGGCGTACAAATGCAAATCATCTCAGTGTCTCTTTACTAGTACTTCCCTAATATTTCAGAGAAAATATTACTAGACTCTCTGCATTTTTTTGTCATATATTCAGGGTTTTTAGAATTACATTTTGATGACAGTGGTTTATGAGTAATTCAAATAACTCAGCCTCCAGAAGTGTTTTAAAGTACATTATAATCTTTTGCTTTGGTTATGTTGTGGTTTCTTTGCAGGAAATCACATTCATTTTGATTTTCATTTTTTAAAGACAGGATGTTCACATGCACTCTTCATGCCCTTTGAAGAATTCGAGAAGATCCGCTCCGGTGACGAGGTCATCTGTTTCTTCCAGAAATACTTTCCTGACTCTGCACCTCTAATAGGAGTGTGAGTACAGCTCGTTCTCTCTCTCTTTCAGTCTCTTATCACTCGCTCTGCTTCATGCTTTTCTCAGGTCTGAAGTACATCTTAGTGAGGTGTGAAATTGCAGTCTAACAGACACGCAGCCCAGTGGGAGGGTTTCTTAATATGAATGCTGCAGGTGATGAGGAGATACAGTACTGAGATGACGGGGTGAAGACAGGGGGTGATTTCAAACCTCACAGAACTGTAAATAAGTTTCAGACAGCTCAATGTGCACTCCAGCATTCAAGAATCAACTGAAGATTTACATTTAGTTGTAAAAATTATTCAATGGTCTACATTACACATATATGAGTACTGAAAGTACCAACAGAAATATGTGATTTTGCAATATACAACCATGCAAAAGTTTAAATTTGATAGGAAATCTCATGTGCTCACAAAGGTTGCCTTTATTTGATCAAAAACACAGTAAAAATTGCCTTCTATTCGAATAGATTTTCAAATGTAATTCATTCCTGTGATGCAAAGCTGCATTTTCTGGATCTAGATGTATTGAATTAATCATATCAGCAAAGTATACTTCATCCAGAAATGAAAATTCTGTCACCATAATTGCTCTTGTGTTTCTTTCTTCTGTGAAACAAAAAGGAGACATTAGACATAATAAGGGTCCCAGTCACATTTGCTTTATGGTATCCAAATAAGATATCATCCAGTGTGAATGGTGACCAATACTCTCTTTCTGTGTTCCACAGAATAAAGAAAGTCAAATGGGATTGAAGCAACAATTAGGATGACATTTAATAACCTTTACCATCTTAATTTAACACTGACCCTTGTATAAAAGAATCAGTTTCAGGCATTAATATATGCTGAATAACTAGTAATTGTTCTAATGAATTGTACAGGTTGTAATTCTCAAAATGTAGTTTTTACTTGAATTAACAGAAAGCTTTGGAGAAGATTGTCTTATATTAAATCTCATAATTAACATAATTAAGCAGTGATTGTGCCCCAGAAGTCATTGTGCCACAGACAGACATGACAGTGATATATAGGCATGTATGTTATTGGCTCCTGCATGCATTCTCTCGGGCTGAGTGTGTTTATGTGTCTTGTGTTTTCACAATGAGGTCTGCAATACTGTATCTGGACACTGGCAACTGTCACATCCTGCAGTCACATGACTCACCCACATCACCTTAGTTTTATTTTTTTTTGCCAAATGGGAATGATAATGAATGATAAATATGTATTCAGATGGATGATTGATGATAATAGGAAATAACATGATCAACCTCATCAATGATAGCAGCGTGAAAAATACAGACACACACATTTGTTTCCAAGAGGTTTAGGATAGACCAAGAGCGAGATCATTAAATGCTGAATTTATGTGATCTGTGATGTAGATGAGAGCACGGGTCAGTTCCAGATATTTCCTGTTCAGAAAGTACCAGGACAGTATCCTTCACTTCATCATGCCTAAAACTAAAACAATCATCCCGCTTTATGATAAGAGCCTTTTTGTGTTCTATTATCTTGATTTTTGTTGTTGGTTAGTTCACTAATTCAAATGCCTGATTATTTGCCTCTTAGGTCACATTTACCAGAACACAGTGCCATGAAGCAGAGAAGCAATGGCATTTGCAAAATAATGTGAAGACAAAAATTTAGTGTTTGAAAGTGCTTGAGAGCAACGTTTGTCTGACAAATGACCTGTGCCAGTGTAAAATCATGAACCGTGAGAGGCTATAAACAAAGTGTTTAAAAACAGCTGTCAACAAAATTATTTTACTCAAAGACTCATTAGCGTTATGGTTATAATAGCACATTTCAAACTGATGGTAGAAAAATACAACCCATTCTCACTCCAAAGGCGTCAAAAACCGAAGCATGGTCAAGTGCCCCTAGCGTCACTTTTATGACGCCAAAAGTGCCTCTCGGCGTCGAATATCGAAGCACTACGACCTTCATTGCTTTCAATGGGAAACTTTTGGCGTCAGAATTCGACACGAGGACATGAGATGTTTATCGCTATGAAATCACGTTCAAGAAGTCTCATTCAGCACACATCGCGATACTTGCTATCAGTTCCACAGTTTGGGTGAGTAGTCGTAAATACGCTCTTTTAATGCCTTTTATAAAATGCATTCTGTCTTATTTATTAATCAAATTAGTGCCATATGTTTAATCGCTGTATTATATCGGTCATCCGCGGCTGTCTTTGAGTTTCATTGCGTTTAAATAAATGAACACAGCTGCTAATTAGTCTGATTAAACTGTCACCTGACGTGCCATAGACCTTCGATCCGTTTTATATTATTATTAATTTCAGGATTAATGATGTAAGTTGTATTTGTAGTAAAATCATGGTAATCACGACACTTACAATAGTAATAAATGAAATGTGAAGTTAAAACACAGTAAACAGGACATTAGTAACTATAACTGTAGTTTTTCTACTATGGTATATTAATAATCAATACAACAATACAATAATCACCAAACCAGCTATGTTTGTATCACTGTAATGTTAGTGCTTTTATGTGCTTTTATATGACAGATATCACAGTAATCATATGTTCTGTACCATGCTTTTAATGTAAATCCCCCCCCTCAAAAAAAAATCAAATTAAAAATAAATAATAAAACATGCATTTTTCCATCTTGCAGTTCTTTCATATCAGTTTATATATATATATATATATATATATATATATATATATATATATATATATATATATATATATATATATATATATATATATATTTTGCTCACAGATCATTATTAACATTCTGTATATAATTCAATTTTATTTACTCTCCCCTTTTTATTATTTTTATTTTTTATTTTTAGCTGAAAAGACGTAAAGGCAGTCAGCCCAGTGGTGTTTCTGGAGAGGGATTCCTTCAGAAATGGAGAAGACAGAAAGCTGCGGAGGCAGATATATGCAGCAGTAAGTCTGTGATAGTTTGTCCCTTTTATCAAACATTCCTGCTGTTATAATTTGTACAGCATTTGTTGTTTCTTAAACTGTTGCACTGTCGAAATACCCACACTTGCCATCTTTGCACTTGACCACTTGATTACTTATTTGAAGTCTTTCCTGTATTTGGCCTAGTGTTCAAGTGAGCATGATGACCACAAGTGTGTGTCGAACTTTTCATGACCTGATGACTGTGTTTCCCAATCCTGATCCTGGAGAACCCCAGCACTGCACGGTTTTGGTGTCTCTCTTCTCTGCCTTGGAGTCTTCACTGATGAGCTGATGAGTTGAATCAGGTGTGTTTGATCAGGGAGACATCTCAAATGTGCAGTGTTTGGGTTCTCCAGGACCAGGATTGGGAGCCACTGCCTTATGGGACACTTATGTGTTTACAGAAATTTTTAATAACTAATTATCAATATTTCACATACTGTACATTGGACAGATTCCCATGACCTCTTGTGAGATCTCGGCAAAAAGTCTGACTATTTATTCCAAAACATGATGCATGATGGGATACACAAAGCTTTGTATAGCGCTCTGGAGCAGTATTGGAGAGGTTTAGTGTGTGTTAAGGACGCTGTGCTTTGGCATTATTAAGACCGGGGACAGTCTCGTTCACACACTGTCATGTACACACACTCTCAAGCGGCCAAGACTGCAAGTGTGGGTATCTGGACAGGGTCAAAGTCTTAAAAATGATCCCTAAACACATCACAGTCTTAATAATCCAGTTTAACACTTGTATGATATTGTACAAGCCCCAGGATGGTCTCATCTGACACTATCAAAAGAATTCATATGACTATAGCTTGCTATTAATTACTTGCTTTCAATAATGGATGCATTTAACATTTAATTATACAGCATCTTTACAGAGGCTGCTTTTATGGTCTAAACAAAACACAGTGTAATGTATAAGTTGAATGTAATTTAATATTTCCTTCCTTTCTGTCTTACAGGATTGTTTGAGGATAACGCTGTAGCTCCATCATGCACAAGGACTCACCTCGTTAACTCTTTATCCCCCGCACACACAGAAATGGTCCCTGGATCAGTGATTAGACTTTGCAGTGGTTTGATTTTTGCAGAAGATGTAACTTTGTTTTAATTATAAGCTCATAATGAAAACATTACAGAACCAGTGATGAAAACAATAGTTAAAAATAGCGCTCCATATTAAAAATATATTGCACACTTGACATGCATGTCTTCATGGTGTTTTTTTGTGAGTTTGAAACATTTACATTGTGTTGTATAACATTTTGGTCACAACACTTTTTCCAGTGTTCTCTGAAAGACATACTGTATTTACTGTTTTGTTTTTTAATAAAAGCATTTTCATTTGCATACTGAAAATAGTTAATGTTTACAACATAACTGCCTTTTTATTCTTTATGGTGGCAAAAATGAGCTTGGTGACAGAGGACGCAGTGTAGTAATTTGGGCATGTTGTCTTTAAATGAGTTTGACATATAAATAAATAATGGAAGATCCTTACAAAAATATGCATGTTATTATGCTTTATGTATTTATTTGTTCATTCATTCATTCATTCATTCATTCATTTATAATTTCAGTTTTTATTCCTAGAGTTCAAATGGTAGAGAATGGTAAATCACAGAAACACAAATGTGAACAATTTTAACTTTAAAACACAATGTAATATGCAATGTAAATTTTAGAAGCACGTCATTTGATTAGTAAATATATTTGTCTTTGGTCAAAAAAAAAAAATACAAATCTTAAAAATGATTCTTATATTTATTATAGAGGAATCTGTCTGTTGGATACAACTGCGACTGCTGGGCATGTGCACATCAATATTGCCCAATGTTTGTCAAGCTGAACAACGGAGGAAGGGGAAGACGTTAATAAAACAGAATCTAATAAGTAGCAAGCTTAATCTATTGTTAACCGAATCTATCCCTTCAGCCGAAAAACGAAAGACGTCGGTCATACATGGATAAGGAAGTGTGACGCTGCTGCTCAGCTTTGATGTCATTGGCTATGAATTTTCAGGACAGTCTGTGGTTGGACTATCTTTTAACCCATATTAAACAGCGCATCATGTTAAAAAGTATGTTTTGCTGCTATCATCACATTAGTAATATATTAAGTCAACAATGAAGTGTTGCTATCTTGACAAAAATGACATCTTTAGCGAGATCCTAATCCTAACCCTAAGCATAACTTCAATGAACTACAAAAAACAGCCCCCTAGTGTTGCCTTTGCATAGATAGAACGACGGAGGCTTGTGGGTAATGTAGTTTAAAACTTTTTATTAACGAAACGAAATAAATTATTTATTTTAAGGAAAACTGGATATCTAAATATGTTTATTGTGCAAACCTCTATGATATATTTGAGAGGCAGGCTGAAATGTGGTATTTTACAGTGAGCAATATTTAAAATGCCTTTATGTCAGCTTTCCATTTATTTCTGAAAACTGAGCTCAACATTATTTTATCAGCATAGCATAAGTAATAATCCTGCCCATTTTCTCTTTGATATGTTAATTGGACTCTGATTTACAGCCATTTGAAAAGTACAGTTTTGGGCTCTTCCGGGGGGTGCTACTGGGCCCCTGGGGGTAGAAGGGCAGTAAAACCTACATATATGTATTCTCCTCATCATGGACAACAAACTGAGCTGAGTCACATTTATATCTGACAGTTTTCACAGTACTCTGTTTTCTATTCTATTCATCATGACTATTATACCTTTTGACAGGACATTGTGAGGCCATCTGATGAAACATTGAAAAATTAGAAAGAAATGATTTAATAATGAAAATAATAGATTATTTATTTGATTTTTGAAGTAAATGGCAAGAAATATAATGGATGAACCTGCAACAACTTGCCTTTATCTATTCCCCACTGTAAAGCAGTAATCAAGGACAATGTATACACATTGTGATACTTCACTATTACACAAGGACAAATTCATGCAGTGCTAAGAATATTAATTTATATATATATATATATATATATATATATATATATATATATATATATATATTATATCTAAATATTTTGCTCACAGATCATTATTAACATTCTGTATATAACATTCTGTCCTCCTCACCCCCGTATCTTGCTCCTCAGGTGCTGGACATCAGTAATGTGCCTGCTCTTGGTTATAATGCAGTACAAGATCCCATTGATCATTCCTGCTACATTCTCAGTTATCCCTCAAGTGTTTGTAACAATAAAGCCCATGGCACCATCTTGTAATGCAGAATAATTAATCTCGTAACTCCCTTTATTTCACTAAAAAATGTGCATATTTGTTACTAAAATATAAAAAAATTACTTTCTGGTGTACTGATGTCCCAGATGTTATTAATCCGATCAAAAATGTTTATGTCTTAAATAAAAAAATAATCCCAATAATTAATATGTTGTTTTTCCAAGTCTAAAATAAACACATATGAGCCTACCTAGTAAAATTATGTATTTACCAAGAATCTTCAGAACACAATATTCACCATTTTCATTTTATTGAAGCATAGACTATAAAGTTGATAAAGTAGCATCAAGACAAATAAGATTCAATGAAAATAATTATCATCAAAAATACATTAACCTCATATATAAATCAGTTCACACAGATGAGTGATGAAATGTCCTTAAAAGTCACACAGTCCCATCCAGTCAACTGTGATACAGATCATGTGATATATATAAGACATGAGATACTGTTCCAGAAAATAATGATTCCCATCATCACATCTAAACTGGTTTCATCTCCCCATCGTGTTCTTCTTCTCTCGTGTCTGGAAACAGTTTGTGGTTGATATCCAGCACTGATGTGGTGTAGCTTGTTCTCAGCCAGAGGATCTCTCAGTCCTAACATCCCAGACCTGGTCAAAGTGAAACAAACAATCCAGATGAAGTTGTTTAATGGACAGAGAGCTCAGCTTATGTTCTGTGTGATTTTAGCAGTGTGAGCAACTATGACCCTTGTAGTACTGTACACTTACCATTCTTCAAGCTGTTTTGAGACCTTTTGAGAAGCTTTTTCTCTGAAGAGAATTTAGCACATCTTCTTCTTTCACTCCTTTCAAGAGCATCACTTGGTCAAAACCCCTCATTTGGCTGATGAGATCATCTGTACAAATTAAAATACTGCAATAAATATGTCATTCTGCAAGAATTAAGAAAAAGTTACAGAGGCAAAGGACTTGCTCATGAGACTTCATTAGCATGTGTAGTTCTCAGAGACTCTAGAATTAATCTATTGTTGCAGTAAATGTGTTTTCTTCCTCTAGAATCTTTCTCCAAAGTTCCTGACTTCTCTCACAAATGTGTTTTAGTCTGTGCAGTGTAAGGCCTGGCTTCAAACCAATCCACTATCAATTCACAATTTATAACATAACATTTAGAAAACAATGAAATAATGTACATTGGTGTTTATATCAACTAAACTAATTTCATGATACTTGTCTACTCTTAAAACAGGTGGTGTGTTTTTAAAAACATAATATTAAAAATGTCCAGTCACACTTTGCTAACATGCTGTAATTGTAATAGTAAAAAAAGAAATCAAGGCTGACATGACCAGTTCTGTGAGAGATCATCATAAAATGTTGTATAACACAGCATTGCTTCAACACACACATACCAGAGGACTTCTGTTTGTTTGAGCAAAAGATGGCTGTCTTCATTTCTCATCCTGAGCAAATCATATCCTTGGTCTTCCTTCTCTTCTGTGAAAGAAGATAATCTCTACTTACTCTCTGTGCAATTAATATTGCTCATTAAACATAATTAAGTTAATTTAAAGTAAGATTCAGACCAGAGCATTTGAGGAGTAAATGTTGATTAAAAAAAATATTCTAAACAAATGTACCTGGGAAGAGCTGATTGTGGCAAGAGTCGCTGAGACTCAGTAATAGCTCTTTTAGTTTTTAGGAAGGTTTGTGAGGGTTGGCTCTTGAGTGAGCTGTTGAGCTTGATATTTTAGACCTGAAAAAGAAGAACAGAATTAGGATTATCTGCAAAAAATCCTGTAAGACAGAAAGAAGGAAATATTATTAATTACGTGCAACTTGTACATTACACCTCTGTAAAGATGCTGTATAATTAAATGTTAAATGCATCCATTATTGAAAGCAAGTAATTAATAGCAAGCTATAGTCATATGAATTCTTTTGATAGTGTCAGATGAGACCATCCTGGGGCTTGTACAATATCATACAAGTGTTAAACTGGATTATTAAGACTGTGATGTGTTTAGGGATCATTTTTAAGACTTTGACCCTGTCCAGATACCCACACTTGCAGTCTTGGCCGCTTGAGAGTGTGTGTACATGACAGTGTGTGAACGAGACTGTCCCCGGTCTTAATAATGCCAAAGCACAGCGTCCTTAACACACACTAAACCTCTCCAATACTGCTCCGGAGCGCTATACAAAGCTTAGTGTATCCCATCATGCATCATGTTTTGGAATAAATAGTCAGACTTTTTGCCGAGATCTCACAAGAGGTCATGGGAAGCTGTCCAATGTACAGTATGTGAAATATTGATAATTAGTTATTAAAAATCTCTGTAAACACATAAGTGTCCCATAAGGCAGTGGCTCCCAATCCTGGTCCTGGAGAACCCAAACACTGCACATTTGAGATGTCTCCCTGATCAAACACACCTGATTCAACTCATCAGCTCATCAGTGAAGACTCCAAGGCAGAGAAGAGAGACACCAAAACCGTGCAGTGCTGGGGTTCTCCAGGATCAGGATTGGGAAACACAGTCATCAGGTCATGAAAAGTTCGACACACACTTGTGGTCATCATGCTCACTCGAACACTAGGCCAAATACAGGAAAGACTTCAAATAAGTAATCAAGTGGTCAAGTGCAAAGATGGCAAGTGTGGGTATTTCGACAGTGCAACAGTTTAAGAAACAACAAATGCTGTACAAATTATAACAGCAGGAATGTTTGATAAAAGGGACAAACTATCACAGACTTACTGCTGCATATATCTGCCTCCGCAGCTTTCTGTCTTCTCCATTTCTGAAGGAATCCCTCTCCAGAAACACCACTGGGTTGACTGCCTTTACGTCTTTTCAGCTAAAAATAAAAATAATAAAAAGGGGAGAGTAAATAAAATTGAATTATATACAGAATGTTAATAATGATCTGTGAGCAAAATATTTAGATATAATAAATAAATATATATATATATATATATATATATATATATATATATATATATATATATATATATATATATACACACACACACACACACACACATATATATATATATATATATATGTATATATATATATATATATAAACTGATATGAAAGAACTGCAAGATGGAAAAATGCATGTTTTATTATTTATTTTTAATTTGATTTTTTTTTTTTTTTTTTGGATTTACATTAAAAGGTATTAAAAGCATGGTACAGAACATATGATTACTGTGATATCTGTCATATAAAAGCACATAAAAACACTAACATTATAGTGATACAAACATAGCTGGTTTGGTGATTATTGTATTGTTGTATTGATTATTAATATACCATAGTAAAACTACAGTTACAGTTACTAATGTCCAGTTTACTGTGTTTTAACTTCACATTTCATTTATTACTATTGTAAGTGTCGTGATTACCATGATTTTACTACAAATACAACTTACATCATTAATCCTGAAATTAATAATAATATAAAACGGATCGAAGGTCTATGGCACGTCAGGTGACAGTTTAATCAGACTAATTAGCAGCTGTGTTCATTTATTTAAACGCAATGAAACTCAAAGACAGCCGCGGATGACCGATATAATACAGCGATTAAACATATGGCACTAATCTGATTAATAAATAAGACAGAATACATTTTATAAAAGGCATTAAAAGAGCGTATATACGACTACTCACCCAAACTGTGGAACTGATAGCAAGTATCGCGATGTGTGCTGAATGAGACTTCTTGAACGTGATTTCATAGCGATAAACATCTCATGTCCTCGTGTTGAATTCTGACGCCAAAAGTTTCCCATTGAAAGCAATGAAGGTCGTAGTGCTTCGATATTCGACGCCGAGAGGCACATTTGGCGTCATAAAAGTGACGCTAGGGGCGCTTGACCATGCTTCGGTTTTTGACGCCTTTGGAGTGAGAATGGGTTGAAAAATAAGATTCAGTGTTTTCAGTTAAATTTTTTATTAAATTAGAAACTTCAGAACGTCCTGTTCAGGAACTAATCAAAGTGTGTTTCCAGCACTGAAACTAATGAACTGATAAACTTTTGGACTTAAAAAGTAATTTAATAATGTGTAATTATTCTGTGGACAAACAATGTGTGTGGTTATATTTTTTCTATTCACTATTATCAAAACTACTACTTCCGGAAACAACAGAAATAATAATAATAGTAATTCTAAAAAAAAAAAATATGTTTACAAATGTAGGAATAAACTACGAATTCAAGAAAAAAATTCTGTCATCTTATAAAAAGAGAGCCATCCTTTAAAATCACTTGCTATAACAACTAATAAAAAGTTTAGTATCACTAAATTCTTGCAAAACTTTAAAAAACATAATTGAAAGAAAAATTGGACGTTTCATATCATAATAAAAATAAAAATAATATTACACAATTATTGATTCCGGTCTGAAAAAAATCTGTGATTTGGCATATCTTTATATTTAGGCCTACACAGTTTACATATGCTGCTCAAATGTGCCGTTAATGAACTAACACAAAAGTACATAATTTATTTTATGCAAATATAACTGATGTAAATGACAAAAAACAAAGTTTAAAGGCTTAGTTCACCCAAAAATTAAAAGTCATTTTTCAGAGTGTGCATCACCGTCAGTGGATTTAAAAAAAATCTATATTCGTTATAAAAGAAAACGAAAAACAGAGATCTTCTCAAGAATAATGCAATTTCGGGTAAACTCACCAAAGCTTAATATTTAGGGGTTTGTTCGCGCCCTTAATCAAAAATTGACTATTAGAAATAGTTGTTTGGCTTGTTTTAAGGACACACACTTCGCTTCCTCCAGGGGGCGCTGTAGACCTGACTGACATTATGTATGAGATGCTGCAGTTTTGACAAATGTCCTTGCACTAAACTGTGTTCCTAATCTATCTGAGCACACTCAATAATGTATTCTGCTCACAGACTGTGCAATCTAAGCTGCGGATATCTCACCAGCTCACGAAACTGGGTGAAGGTCGAAGTTTCAGTGTCTGACACGATGGAGAAAATCATAAACAACTCCAAGTCATTTTCATAAAATAGTTCACACAAGTCTTGATAAACAAAAAAGTTAGTTTACGTTGCAACAATAAAGAAATCCTTGTTTCCATATTTATTTATAAAAAAGATGTTTCTGTATCTTCCCTATGTTATAAGTATTAAATTAGTGTGATGTTAATGAACTCCAGCGTCGTTCTTCTATTTCACTGCGGCAAATGTCAAAGCGGTCGAACTTGAATTACGTTGATGTCTGTTTCGTCATTGCATTTGGAGGTAATATCCAGAGGAT
Source organism: Carassius auratus (assembly GCF_003368295.1). NCBI lineage: Eukaryota > Metazoa > Chordata > Actinopteri > Cypriniformes > Cyprinidae > Carassius > Carassius auratus. The sequence goes on from NC_039255.1 coordinate 6,078,852, forward strand.
GAGTGTCATTGCTAGCGATGATGAATACGATGGAGGAAGAGCTGAAGGTCACTCTCTTTTTCGGCCGGTCGGGACGGCTCTGTGACATCACAATGGGCCGTACAGGATGTTCGATGCGGGCCAGGGGACGGTCCTTAATGCTGTGCTGCACACTGGCCAGACGAGAGCACAGCATCTGTAACATACACCTGCGAAACTGACCAATCAGAAAAAGGTAAGTAAGTCTCATGTACATACACTGTGAAAAAAATATATTGAAATAACACTATTTCAGTCTTTCTATTTAAAGTATTCTGTATGTCCTATTGTGATGTCACAGACCTGCCTATATAATATAATAAACACCCTCACTAAATGCTCTTCCATTTGAATTGAGTGACTTCTGCTGACCTTTCTGCTCATGAAGGCGTAGATGACGGGGTTATAGGCAGTGCTGGATTTGGCGAAGAGAGAGGGAATGATGGCAAAAGTGGGGGAGATGAAACTCTTCCGGCCAAAAGCCTCCAGCATGGAGACCACAGCATAGGGCGTCCAGCACACCAGGAAACAGGTGATCATCATTAGAAACATCGCCGCCACTTTCTTCTCATATCGCAGGATCTTAATCGTCTGAACCGTCTGCAGATCCTGGATAGAACGCAGCTATAGGAAGATATCAGAAGAGATTCGGTCATAAAACTCCTCAATCTGTTAAAGAACATAGTATTGCATGTCCATGTCCACAAATTAGTATATTATTAATAATTATCTGTTTAATAATCAAATTCTCAGATACTGCCCAATTTGATAACAAGACCCATTAAAGCATGTGACATCGAAATCTTACTTAGAAAATACTTGTTATGGCAAAGACAGTAGTATTGGGATCCGTAATACTTTATTTAAAATAAATAAATAAAATTGGAATTTTAACCAAAATTATTTGAAAGAGGTAGAATTTCCCTCATTTACTTTTAATCTGTTTATAAGGAAAGTTAAAATGTCTAGAAAGGGAAAAGCAAAAATTATGATATTCTGCAAACATAACATCGCAATCTCATTAAAGTTAGGTTTTTAAAACATAATAAAAGGTGCTATCAAAAGTTTCAGAATTTTTTATAATTAATCTAGGGAACAGAAAAGACAAAAGGAATAAAAGAATAGAATTGAATAGAACAGAATCACAAGCACCACACTGATTTTCCGTCAATTTAATACACACAATGAAACTTACATCCCAATTCATACATCCATATCCACGAATTCACAATATATTTGTACGTTCATAGAAAAAGCCATAGTCAGACGAGGCTGATATAGTTTTACTGTAGATAGATGGAACATACTGTTCCTGATGATTAAGATATGTACTTTCCCACGGAGACTGGCTTTGGAGGAGGTCATATAAAATACATTGAATTAAGCTATGAACTCGATCATAATGCACAATGTTTCCATCTAACATAGATGTTAGCTGTATTGTATCGCAAATCTTTTTTTCTGATTTTTACATTTTTATTTAAACAACAGACCATTACAGTACAGTTATAAAAACAAAACTAACAAAAAAGAAACATACACAAATATAAATTTTCTTTAAGAAAGTTGTTTTATAGTAAAAGTGTAGTAACATTAATTAATTTTTTGTATAAACATAGTTTTATTACAAATGACCATGGTTAAACTGGTTAATGTAGCAAAACCAACGTGTGGTTAACATGGTTTAACTATCAACCATGTTTATCATTATTTACCCTATTTTGGTTGTATTGTTTAACCATGGTTCATTTTCATTAAGGGATGTATTGCCATGTAAAAAGCAACGACAACAACAAAAAACAAAACAAAACAAAAAAACATGAATAAAGAAAAGAGAGGTTTAGAGACAGGGAACTCTAGCTTGCAGGAAACACTATTAATTAAGAGAGATTTTCCTAGATTCTCTTTCGAGCAATCCAAAGAAAACATCTGTAAAAGAGAAAGAAAAGTCACTTACAAAATGAGATTGGATGAATATTAAAAATAACCTGACCAAACTTTCTCTGTGTGTGTACTCTGACAAACAAGTGAAAGACATCTTCATCAGAAGAGTGACAAAAACAGCACCTCACTTCTTCATTAAGTCTGTTTATATTAAAATTATGTCCATAAGCTTTTTGGGACATTTGGAGTTACTCAGTAATCTGTTGTTCGACCTGTTCATGTTTAAGGAGAGGTCTAGCAATAAATATGGAAGTCAGACATCACTCGTTATGATTTTCAAGGGCATTATCATTACACAGATACTTGATAAAATTAGAGTTTAACTAAGCATCTCTCAGGCATTCTGTAACTAACACAGAACTGGGTCACCACCTGGGGGCATAACGGTGTTGATGTGAACAGCTGGTCTACGCTTTCTCCTGAAATCATTTTATTTGAAGATGGCTTTCCAAACCCAGTTAAGTCAATCTCATATGCTGGAGCATATGTTAAATCCATTGACTGTCCACATTTAAACACATTTTTCTTTCACTAGTTCATATTAAACTGTCCTGTGGTAGAATACGTGCTTTAAAATGTTACATTATTTATTAAATTGTATGTAATGTCTCAGTTTGAAAAACTATCCATTTTACTGATTTATTCGATTCGTGAATGAATTGGTTCACTAATTCATTCATGCATTTATTGATTCCCTAATTCATTCATGTGCTTATTGATTGACCGAATCATTAATGCATTTATTAATTTCCTGATTCATTTATGTATTTATTCTATTCTATAGTCTAGATTTGTGCCTTGCAGGTTTCACCTTTAGTAGTGTTTACTTGTTTTCTGCTTTTTTTGTGAAATATTACAATTTAAAAAACTGCTCTCTGTATATAAATATATTAAAATAATTTATTCATGTAATGCAAAGTTTTCAGCATCATTACTCCAGTCTTCAGTGTCACATGATCCTTCAGAAATCATTTGAATATCCTGATTTGCTGATTATTATAATAGTCTTCTGATTAATAATATATTTGCTAAATAGAAGCATTCATTTCTTTAAAAACAAAAACATACTGTCCCTAAACCTTTAAACGATAGTGTATATTGCAGTGCAGTAGATAGCAATGGATTGAATTGAATTAAATAAGATTTTTTTTTACAGAATGACTGGAGTTTTAGGCAAGTACATCACATTAATCATATCTGTCAAAATAGCATAGTTATTTCTTTGTGTGTAAAACATTTAGGAAAGTTTTACATATAAACCCAGAAGCAAAGGTACACATAAACTGCTTAAAGGTGAAGTGAGATATTTCTGCACCATTAACAAAAATCATAACTGTTTTTAAACACTCTCCCACCCTGCTATTGGTCAGAAAAACAGACAGTCCCGCCTCCAAACAAATGCCATTGGTTCAGCGATGCTGTTGTGGGCAGAATGCTTTTCAGTGGAATCAACCGACAAATAATTTAATTAAAGCAGTCTTTGTACACAAAACTAACAGAAAAGACTGCACACTTCAGTCTGTGGTAAGCACACAATCACTTCTTGTTAGAGCAGTCATGCTCTCCACCATCTGGACGGGACATTGATAAAATCTGATGCACAGGAGCTGTGCTGATGAAAACCACAAGCTATTTACGTGCACAATCACCGTCTCTGCTTATGTACTGAAGGCACTTTCAGACAATACAGCTTTTATTGGATAGATCCCCTCATACAGCAGCATGTCAGCACCTCTGCACTGCTAAATCACAGCAGCTTGACAGTGTGTTTATATAAGAACAAGAGAAAATGATGAAGGTTAAAGAGAGAAAGAAAGTGTAAGTTGTCATATGCAAATCACAGATTGGAAATGAGATGACAAGCAGTTTTGAGAAAAATGTTTAGAGAGGCCAAGGGACAATACTATAATTAATTTTATTTATTTCTTTTGAAAAGATATAGTACTATACTATATGTACAAATAAATATGTTAAACATTTTTGAAACTCTAAGGATCTGCCTTGCTGTCTGTAAGCAGCATCCTCACGGTTTCTACACTGGCAAGTGTGCACTTCACACATACAGCAAGTGACACCCTGACTTTAGTCTACTTCATATGAAACATACATGCTTATGTAACCACTGATAATCTGAACTAGAAGAGGAAGGAAAAGGTTGGTACTGAATAGTCTTTAATATATATTTGATATACAAATATAAATTTGACGCAACCGGACAAAGACAGAGAGAAAATTACACACTGTTGCATACATAATTAAAAGAAAACTGCATTACGCCTGTCCGCCTTACCATTTTAACAGTGTACAAGATGTTTCCATAACAGTAGGCCATGACGCCCACGGGAACAAAGAAGCATCCGAGGAGGAAGAAGAGAATGAAGGAAGCATCGTTGGGATCTTTGGAAGCCCAGTCAAGAGAGCAGCCCAACTGATGGACTTCCAGCGTGTAGCGGTTCCATCCCAGGAGAGGAGCGCCAGTCCAGGCCAAAGAGTACAGCCAGATGTGCGTGATGGCCCTCCAGGCCCAGGGGAAGTCAATGACCTTGGCATGAACCACACGGATGTAGCGCTCATACGCCAGACCGGAGAGAGTCATGATGGACACGATGCCTTAAAGGACAGGAAGAGACATATAAAGACATATAGTTGACTTGAAATTAATAGATAGATAGATAGATAGATAGATAGATAGATAGATAGATAGATAGATGGACGGACAAATAGATAGACCACTCAAAAAATCACACAATGAAAAATTAAATATAATTATATTTTGTATAAAGAAAATTTTAATTCGCATCAAGCCTGTTTAGAGATTTTTAAATTGTAAAATTATTTTAATTGCAGTTTAGCACATTCTGTCCTCAAATTCTCATAACCAAAATGTGTCCAGATGTTTGACTTTTAGTTTGTCTTTCTGATTATTTTATTTAATATTTTTGACACTTCCTCCTCCACCTTTCACTTATTTCTTTATGCACTTCAGTTTTTCCTCAGTTCGAACGCTGAACAAAATATTTCCCATCAGACCCAAATAAATGAAACTTGCTTGGACCAGTTCTCCTCTCTCCACACAACATGCTCCTCAGCAAAGGTAAGTTTAGACTTTTGATTCTTTCTGCTGATAAGAGGCTTAATAGTGTGCATTGATAGTGTGCAATGTTGAACATTTTTTATATAAATAAATATAAATGCAAAACAACATGGCTTCACTCTTAAACAGAATTCAAGCTCCCTGCAAAGAGTCTTACTTTCAGCAGATGATGGAGTATAGCATAATTTCTAGAAATAAATAACTGCATCTCCGAACCTGCAGTTTTTGTATAGACTCCTCTGGCAAAAGTCTCACAGACACATTCCACCAATTACCCAGACATCCACAGCATTGACATGTATTCACACAGACCTCTTTTTTCCCATAGAATTATGTGGAATATGATGCATTATTACACACCAAGCAACATCTCATCAAAACTCGTTTTTATTTAAATGAGTCAATTCTCAAGGAAGCATAAATGGAGGTCATGGACACAAATGCCTCTACAAACAACTGTTAGCAGAAGCATCAAACGCAGACAATTTCACATCTAAATGGGTCAAATGAGGGACTACGGAAGCTATCACGTGTTCCCAGATAGCACACATACATCTGCAATATGTCTGTTAAAGACCGCTTCATCTGGAAAGCGTCTGCTGTGTACAAAATTCTGATAGATGTCTCTGAGATGTCAGTTTTATAAATCATATATTTTATACATTATAAATCGTAAACATCTTAAAGACATTTTCTAAATGTCTATTTGACATCTGATAGGAAATTTCCTATAGACCTACTGAAGATGAGAAAACACACTAAAAATATGTCTTGCAGATGTCAAATAGACGTCTCTGTGATGTACGTGCACTATCAGGGTTATGATAATCTTTGGACTAACATCAGGTGTGAACTTGTGGGAGAAGGTGCATAAAATGACCTTTAAATAAGAAATTGGATTATGTATTCTCCTCAAAGCAAATCCTTTCACAGATGCTTGATATTCTGCAGGATACTTCTGGTGCATTAAAGTATCATTATCTGAATCCATTTGACTTTTATTTCTATAAATGTGTCATAGTTGTATACTTGGGAGCTATGTCTTGCCTTATGATGTAAAAAGTCAAATATTCAAATAAATCAAATAATCATAAATGTTCTTATGACTATGAAACTATCTGATATAATTACATAAGGAAACCACTAATTTCCTTTAGATAATTTGCTATACGCTCTAAATAACTTGAATAAGACTGCACTAAATAAATTAGATGATCATATAAGATCAATTGCTATAGGAAAGATAAAATGATTTTTGTTTGTTTGTTAAAATAGACTTTTCATCCTGAGACTAAGACTCTTAAATCTAAAATCACATGCCACTTCTAGGATTTAAAATATTGTTTCTAAACAATATTTAAACCGTTTGATTAACAAAGATTCCAAAAGTATAATCAACTTTTAAACAATGCAGGCACTTTTGTAGGATGTTTTATTATATATAGGCTACCGCTGAATACTTCCAGGCAAGGGCGTTTGATCTCGGCATTAGTGTGGACATAAATGGCAGACAACAGACATTTAATTGTTTAATCAAAATAATTAAGAGCAATTTAGTAGTCGCTGGATATTGCCTAGCGTCCCTACTAAATTCTACTCATATGCAATTATACAATTTCAATGACAACTGACTGAGAACACGTGTAAAATGACTAGGTTTACAGATAATAGATAAATAAAATAGCCTACAATAGCTACAAAAATGAATTGACGATAATGACCAAACACCATTAAGAGACCATTAAAGAAATGTGTCTTTCTTGATCTGTTCAAGTAAACATTTAAGAGGAAAAACGAAAACTGACTTTGAACTTTTTACTGAATTCTTTGAATCAGACCTATCCAGGAGACTCTATCGATACAAGAGGGACTAAAGTAAGAACTGACCGAATAAACTGTTGCTGAATCCATCCCAAACACATGTGGCAGAATCAAAGATCCATCTTCTCTTCACGCACGAGACGAATGTGAAATTAACTCCAGTGACTGACACCAGCAGATCGCTGACACTTATATTCACGATTAACAAATTAGTTGGTGTTCGGAGTCTCTTGAACCTGTAGTAGAGAATAATGACGATGATATTATTACAGAAGCCCAGGACACCGATAGATCCGATGGTGAACGTCAGGAGTTTAAAAGTCTCATCGGCGAAGATATAATCATAGTCCTCAAGGTTAGTCTCAAGCGATGTTTGATTAAAATAATTCATTTCCTTTCTAAGTGAATGTCCAGCATGGTGACTGAAACGCCTGATGGTCAGTGACCAGATTCAGCAGCCGTCCAGAATCAATCAGGGCAGTCGATGTGACAGCGATTGTAGTTCAGTATGTCACTAAGGTTGAATTCGTCTCAAAAAAAAAAAAAAAAAAAAAGTCACCTACATCTTGAAATAAGCGTGAAAGTTTCACCAGAGACCTTCCAGTGTTTCCTGTGATTGACTGCACTGCCCAGTGAATCATAAGTGAACGCAGACTGTGTGTAGCGCTCTGTTATAAACACTAATCTCATCACGTGACGGTGATAGATTCTGCTTTACTGCGCTGTTTTAAAAACTTCTGACAAGAAGGGTGATAATGTGCATTTAATGTGCAGAGAGAGAGAGAAAATCTAAAAATTATTTGCCGTCTTAAATGCGCTATTAGAGTAAGATTAATAAGTAAAATCACCACCTCAATTTAGACAAAATTGTAACCCATTTACTAGAGCCACTATGCCACTAGAGGGGCCACATACAGTGCTCTTGGGCAGTCAACATTTTCCTATAAATCAGTAGCTACATACTTGGATAGGAAAACTACACCTATAGAACTAAGAAAAATTACATATTTTGCTTCTTTTTTTCTGAATCAGTAGTGGTTATTGGATACAATAACATGTCTTAATAATGTGAAGCAGGCTTGTGTTTTTTTTTTTTTTTTTTGCTTGATTCTGGTTTTTAAATGTAAAGTATTTTATGTTTGTGACTATGTTTGCTGGCATGTTTTTTCTTTATGTACTTGTGGACTTTGGTTTTTAACATCAAACTGCCAGTCGTGAGCCTGTATGGTGATGTTCTGCATTGTGTTTACTGCACTGTTTTGAAAAAGAATGGCGATGATCAGTATTTAATGTGCTGTGAGACAAAAAACGAATAATAGTGGAGGTGAAGCTCAGTATAAATCCTAATGTGTTGTTTTGAAAACTTATGCCGGCTTTATTCAGTATTTTATGTGTTTATACGAAGACTGAATGGTGTTGTCCAGTAGCCTATTAATGTACCATTGTGAACAATCACAGTAATGGTGATGCTCATTATCTATGTTGTTTTGAAAACTTGTGGCAGTAATGGCAACATTCAGTATTTTATATGATTAAATGAAAACTAATAGTGATGTAATGCCATAAAGATGTGTTAGGATGCTTATGATTGTAATGGTAATGTTTAGTATTTAATGCATGTGCTGTCATGAAGACTAATCACAGTGATTGTGATGTTCTATATTCAATGAATGTGCTGTTATGTACACTAATGGCAGTAAGTGTAATATTCAGCGTTTTATGTGCTGTTATGAACACTAACAGTAAAGGTACGTTAATATGCTGTAAACTAATGATAGTAACGGTTATTATTTGTATTGTATGGTTGTTCCATATTTAATGCACCGATATGAGACAGACAACATAAATCAGCTAAAACAAATCAACCTCCATTAGTTATGAAAAGTTTATGAACTTTCATATTTAATTCAAGGGCCAAAGAGAAGGAAATAGGCTATTACAGTAAAACAGAAAAAAACTGAAGTAAATAAAACAGAAGGATAAAATCTGAATCCTTTTTTTTATTATTAGTGAGGATCATTACTCTTTGTTTATCTGCCACTGCTGAAGAAGAATCAGACTTCAAAATTGAAGCAAAAAATCTCTACAAAATCTCAGTCTAATGTTGGAATTATTCATATTTAAAAATACATTTCAACAATATTTTAAGCTTTAAAAACCGCTGTGACCATTTTATGCTGCCTAGGTAATTAGAGCAACCTCAGACAGCCAAAGCGGTGATGCTTTTGCTCCCTTAATTACAAGCATGCAAATGAAGCTCAGGTGATTGGGGATCATCATCTTGATTAATAATGCCCCTGCCGCTTAGCCATGAAGACTGGTTCAGATGATTCACCACTCATTTCATGTCAGCTTTAACATCACGAACATCACGTTCACTTCCTTCAGGCAAGACTGAGACAAAAGGTTTTTAGACCTTTATATAAAGTATAACTAGAGATTTATTTAAAAAAAATGTTTTTGAAAGAAGTCTCTTAGGCTTACTAAGGCTGTATAACTTTTTTGTAAATTGCTCAAAATACAGAAAAAATTTAAATATTATTACAATTAAAAATAATGTTTTCTATTTGAATGCATTTTCTATTTTTTTTCTGTGACATCAAAGCTACATTTTTAACAACCATTACTCCAGTCTTCAGTGTTATATATGATATTTTAGAAATCATCTTAATATGTGTCCAAACTTCTGACATACTTCATGTGCAAATATAAGATTGTAGTATATGCTTTTGAACCCTGCCATAATGCAGTTGACCCATTTTTTAACCACTCTCCTTGTTTATGTAAAGCTTATGATTAAATCCTCATAGAATTGTGGATTCACATGCAGCATAAGAACCTTAATATTGACAAACTGTACAATTATTTCAGCAGCTTGCATTTGAAACTTTGATCTTTGACATGGAAATGTGTTTCCTAAGAGGCTCTTCTCGGTACAGCTCAATGACTGTGAAGAAAATATTCCTTGTTGATGAATTGGGTCACTGTTTTATCCTGATTGTCCTAGAATATTCTTAACATAAATCATCTATCAAATACAAATCTGAGTTCTTATTGGAACAACATCAGATGATTTTTACCAGCATTTTATCTTCCCTGCCCAGTGCATTTTCAAAAGCTCCCATAAGTGTTTAGAAGAAACTCTAGAGATGTGGAGAGAGATTTGATTTATTTACTAGCTTTCTGAGGGCATGTCTCTGGAATCAGCAGGAGTGTGGAAAACGAAACACTGAAGGCGAGCTGTTGTAGCTGTCAGACCTCATTCACACATGTGCAAACTCAAAGACAATGACGTACACGGTCTGATTGTAGATTGTGGTGATATAATAATTTACATTTTAGTCTATTCCTCACATCATATGGCTTGAGAAGACTAGAAATATGAATTAATGTGCTTTTTTTTTGTCAGCTGCAGTACCTATATCTTTGCTGTATAGAAAAGAGCAAGTAATACAGCTTTGGAATTACATAAGGGTGAGTAAATGATGACAGAATTTTAATTTTTGCACCTTATAAATAGAACATATTTTTGGAGCATAATTTACAACTTCAAAATGTCACTTTTAACTTTGTAATTATTTGTGAATTTTACTTGCAATTTCAGAGTGAAAATTGTATGATGATTTTTTTTCAGCATTTGAATTGGATTGGATGTGACAGAATATATATTTTTGATGACCTTATGTGAAACCCCCTTGATGATTAAACTATATGCTGTGTGCTTTCAGTGATTCCCTAGAAAAGACTTTTTTCCCCAACATCCTCATGTCTCTGGAAACTGGGTCATTCGTCCATGCATCTACAACATCACTCTCATAGAATCAGGAAAATGAAAACCATTTGCTGTAAAAACTTAGTTATAGTCAAGAAATCAGAGACAAATTCTGATTGGATAAATTATTTTTTTATGGTGAGACTTAAAATACTGGAACATATGAATTCACTATATTACGATGACATGGTGCATGTCCTGAATAAAAATGTCATTCGATGCTTAATATGATGCATTCTAAAAAAAATAATAAAAAAAAATAGTTAGTCACTATTGTTTCCTGAAAACAGAACTTTATGCACTTCCGTCGTTTGAACCACATTTGTTAGAACATTCATAAATGACAAAGCACTACATGTTGCTTGCTTATTTTGCTTAAGTGCATGATTACTTTAGCTTTATGCTTCACAGATCGATAGCGGTGGTTGCAATCACACAAGTTTGAGATGATGTTCGGAAATAATCGTTAGAACTATGGATTCGTTAGAACTATGGAACTTGCGACCACACAGCAAAGCAGAGTTTCTTTAAGAAAAATCAGTTCACTCAGCGAACATGTTGGATACACCCCCAGGCAGCTAGACATGCACAGCATCTATCTACTTGAATGTTAGAAGATTAAAACCTTTTAAACCCTTTAAGGTTACATTTCAATAAAATCGGACAACAATGACATCATAAATAATATAATATACCAGATCATATACATTCAATTACATTAAAGTAATTATAATAATGTGTTCAATGAACTTTTATATGCAACAAGTGCAAGTTCCTGTTGTGAAAACATCTTAATTCATTGTAGAGCATATAGGCTAACTACAATTACAATTTACAGCATAAAGCCTGCAACATAACTGAACGTTAAAACACTACTGAATTTTTCTTTAATCAACAACATAAAATAATGGACAATTTATTTCTACCTAACTTTAAAATGCTTGATGTTATTTGGTAATACATGTGTTTTTTTTTTGTTTTTTTTTGCACTAATGCTTTTGTTGATGATGTTTTAGGTTAGTTTAAATTAAGAACTTAATTCTGTGCCATTGAAATTTACTTATAAACTGCATGCAGAAAGGTTCTAAATAAATCAACTTTACCTGACATGGTTGTGTTTTCCCATTTCGAAGCAGCCTGTTCAGTGTCATTGTCTTTTCAATTTCTCTGCTACACATTTTATTAGTATTATCAAATACTAATGAGAACATTAAGATATATTTCACTGGATGTTATGGTTTAAATAAGTGCACCCTTGCTTATAATAAAATGCATATATTCAAACATGTTTATATTTTCATACGTGTGTTTTTGTGTACATTGAGATTTGTATTCCCGTGTTTCTAATGATTTGATTTGTTAAATGTGTATTCAGTTGTGCCTCTGAGATGGCTTAACCAGGTTGTGGCACACGAGTCCATGCATTCATTAATTTCTCACACTGAGTAATTGTGACAACAGCCCTTGAGGCATTGTGTGTGTGTTTTTGAATAATTTTCTCCTTCACTGTAAGGTCTTTAACAATGTAGGACACTGAGGACATTATATAATAATCACAATGTTCCTTGTCTTTATAGAATCATGATGTTCTGTTTCTTTATAGAATCTCTTTATATCACTTCAACACCATGTCACCTATCAAGAAAAAAATACTCGCCTCAGGCAATTTTCTCTGCTTGCCTGTATATATATATAATACAGCTAAATTTGAAGGTCTTGCTTGTGTTTCAGTTTTTAGAGTTCTGACTCTGAGTTCTTGTACATTGTAGCTTTGGCACCACTTTGATTATAGATCTACTGTATTCAACTCCATGTATATTCATAATAGCTGTGGTGTAAATGATCTGAACAGTATTAAGAGGAACAGTGTGATGATAAAAGCAGCACTATGGTCACTCACTGGTGGTTTGTCATAACAGTTTAGTGTGTGAACAGAGCAAAACAAATTCTTGTTCAGGTCATTAAAGAGGTTTTTGGTTAGACAAGTTCAGCTACAGACGTTTTTACCGGGGGTCAGAAATGTTTTAGTATTTCGACTTACTGCACCTTTTTTGTGGGTGGCTGCCAGCCAACTGTCATACAGAGCAAAACATAAAAGGATTTTTCACATCGCATTTCTCTTTTTATACAACAGGTTAAACTAGTTCTAGATGCAAAACAATAATAGTAAAAATGCCCTTTAGTCTATATACATGCTTCACAGAAATATTGTCATTTGTCTAAAATGATATATTGTGTTTGATCACATCTAGAAATGACCTTTTAAACATTTAAAACCTTAAAAAAGCTAATTTTATAATATTAGAATTAACTATTTAATTCTTCTTATTATTATTATTTAATAATTACTTATAATAATATTGTTTAGTTTATAGTAAATTTATAGTTTTTGGAAAAAAATTTATTATGGCACCAAAAAATAATTGTGCTCACACTTTTTTTTTTTTTTTTTACCAACCTCACTAACCTTGCTTATTATTTTACAAGAGATTTCTATTTTTAAAAATATGCTTTTTATTTGAACTTTCTGTCCATCAAAGTATCCTGAAAAATAGATAATGTTTCCCACAAAGTATTACAGTAAGCAGCACATCTGGTTTTTCAACACTGATAATAATAAGAAATGTTTCTTGAACAGCTAATCAGCATAGAATGATTTCTAAAGGATCATGTGACACTGAAGTCTGGAGTAATGATGCTGAAAATTAATCTTTGCATCACAGGAATAAATTATATATATATATATATATATATATATATATATATATATATATATATATATATATATATATATATATATATATATATTAAAATAGACAACATATTTGAAATTGAATGTTTTTTTTTCCTGTATTTCTGCTCACACAAATGTATGCTTCTTTAAAAATATTCTGGACTTGGACAGATTTATATTCTGACACAAAGCTTTAACTGAGCTAAATTATCTTGTGGACAGTGGCTCACATGTTTGAAATCTCTTAAATTAAAATTGCCATTTGAAATGTATATGAGATAGTTCACATGGAATACCTTGTGTAGCAGAAACCTAGCTAAATCGAGTAGGCCTGTTCACACCAAGGGCAAAAATCATAATGTAATTTTATAATTATGTAATTTTTATTTTAATTTTCATAATGTTTTTATTAGTCTTAATAAGAAGTTACAATTACCTTTTTTATTCCATGATGTGAATATAAAAATAAATAAATAAACAGAATGATAAGGGGTTTAATAGCAGAATTTTAAGAAAAAAGTCTGAATTGTAAGAGAAAATATCAGTTTAAATCCATATTATCATGCATTGCTGTAATGTAGTTATTATTATAGTCATCTTTCTTGGTGTGAACAGGCAAGTAAATGATAGAATTTTCACTTTTTGAGGGAACTACTTAAGTGTTACCTGTTTTTTCCATTTCTCTTCTCTCTGACAGAGCCGTGAGCACTTACCAGCACACTCAGTTTCTTATTTTCCTCACCTTTCTTTTTTTACCTTGCTCTGTAAAAACATTAAAGAATGCCTGTTCTCTTGTCAACTGTGACATGATGTGCTGCTGAATCTTTGAGCGTGTCTGTCCCACAGTGGCCTGCTCCACCCGACTGACAGCTCCGCTTCCCTAACCCACCGTTAAATGAAAAGCACATTACACACTCCTTCATACTCACACAATGACAAGAACTAGGCCACATTTGCAACACTGGAATAGGAGGCAGATTTATTTGGAACAACTTAAGATTACCATATTAAACTGTCAGCAAGCTGTCAGTAAGAGCGATGATGAGAGACTGAATCTTACAGATTGAGACATTCAGTTCTAAGCTTTGGCAATAATTTCCACATTGAAAAAAGTATCTCTCTGCTAATGCTGTTAATTATGCACGGCAATGTCTCAGTATGATTCAAACCCGTCATTTTCAACTGTTCGTTCAAGAACCAGCTCATAAGTAGAGTCATTCATTTAGAAGGGGATATACTAATTTCAACATTTTGAAAGAAGTTTCTTCTGCTCATCAAGCCTGCATTTATTTAATCAAAAATATAGAAAAACATGTAATATTGTGATATATTATTACAATTTAAAATAATTGTTTTTACATTTATTATACTTTAAATTATCATTTATTTCTGTGATGCAAAGCTGAATTTTTAGGATCATTATCACATGATCCTTTAGAAATTATTCTAATATGATTCATGATCAATGAATCAAATATGATTCATTATCAAAGATGGAAACAGTTCTGCTGCTTAATATTTTTTCAGAACATGTGATACTTTTTTAGGATACTTTGATGAATAAAAAGTAAAAAAAAGAAAGAAAAAAAGAAGCTATGTTTTTAAAATATAAATATTTTGTAATAAGAATAAACACTACTGATCAGTAATTTGGGGACAGTAATTTTTCTTTCTTTCTTTTTTAAAATAAAATCAATACTTTTATTCAGCAAGGATGTGTTAAATTGACAAAAAGTGATAGTAAAGAAAATATATTATTCAAATATATATTATTCGATTTTTAATTTATTTGAATAATAAATCAGAATATTAGAATGATTTCTAAATTATCATTTGATAGACTGGATGTTACATGTGACACTGAAGGCTGGAGTAATGATGCTGAAAATTCAGCTTTGCATCACAGGAATAAATTATTTTTTTAAATTACATTCAAATAGAAAACTATCATTTTAAGTTGTAATAATATTTCACAATATTACTGTTTATTCTGTATTTTTGATCAAATAAATGCAGGCTTGATGAGCAGAAGAAACTTCTTTCAAAAACATTAAAAATGTTTCCAAACTTTTGGTCTGTACTGTATATATATATATATATATATATATATATATATATATATATATATATATATATATATATATATATATATATATATATATATATAGTTGATAGTTTTCATACTTAAGCTGGGAAAGGAACATTTTTAAGGGCTCAACACAACAGGTTTTATGAAGCAGAAGCCACTTTAGTTTTTGATTCTGAATATATTATTCAGGTGTTTTGTTATTTATTTCAGAAATCCTTGTGATATACAATGTTTGTGCTGGTCTGACTTAATCAAAATAGTGTTTAAAAATGTACTTTGTGTTTGTATAGACCATAACACATAAAATCGCATTAATGGGAACATTAAAGAAAGTTATTTTAAAAAGAATAATTTGAGTCAGTTTGGGGATCCCGAATCATTTGAGTCAGTTCGGGAGTTCGGAGCGGGATCGCGAATCATTTTAGTCAGTTCGGAGTTCGGAGCGGGATCGCGAATCATTTGAGTCAGTCCAGGATTTCGGAGTGGGTTCGCGAATCATTTGAGTCAGTTTGGGGATCGCGAATCATCTGAGTCAGTTCGGGAGTTCGGAGCGGGATCGCGAATCATTTCAGTCAGTTCGGGTTTTCGGGGCATGAATCATTTTAATCAGTTCGGGAGCTCGGAGCGGGATCGCGAATCATTTGAGTCAGTTTGGTGATCGCGAATCATTTGAATCAGTTCGGGAGTTCGGTGCGCGAATCATTTTAATCAGTTCGGGAGCTCGGAGCGGGATCGCGAATCATTTGAGTCAGTTTGGTGATCGCGAATCATTTGAATCAGTTCGGGAGTTCGGTGCGCGAATCATTTGAGTCCGTTCGGGAGTTCGGAGCGGGCTCGCGAATCATTTGAGTCAGTCTGGGGATCGCAAATTATTTGAGTCATTTCAGGAGTTCGGAGCATGAATCATTTTAATCATTTCGGGAACTTGGAGCGGGATCCCGAATCATTTGAGTCAGTTTGGGGATCTCAAATTATTTGAGTCATTTCGGGAGTTCGGAGCATGAATCATTTTAATCAGTTTGGGAGGTCAGAGCGGGATCGCGAATCATTTGAGTCAGTTCGGGATTCACGAATCATTTGAATCAGTTCGGGAGTTCTGGGATTATATATCTCAATTGTTTTTTATTGTGTTTTTTCACAACAAAATAAAAAGATAAAATAAAGATAAAATAAAAAAGTGACAGTTACCTTTTTTAATTTTTGGGAAACAGACCTCTATGCCAGGGATCCTCAAATCTGGACCTCGAGGTCCACTTTCCTGCAGAGTTTAGCGCTAACCCTAATCAAACGAAATTTGGCAGACAGGTGACTTTAATCAGGGTTGGAGCTAAACTCTGCAGTGCATTGGACCTCGAGGGTAAGATTTGAGGAAGGGGGTTCTATGCTATTCCCTTCTTGGTGCCCTTTTGAACTCAAGAAAGTGTAACCCCCACAAACCCCCTCTACCCAGGGTTTACAGGTTCTCTATTGGACTAGATACTTTAAGTGGGACAAGATCCAAGAAAACTCAAATACCCAAAACTCCTTGACTAATAGTTTTATTATTTTACAATCATAATATTAAAACTCAGGGGCAGCAGGTTAATGCAGTCATAACAGGTTGAATTTAGTTAAGAAGCAATGAATGATTTCAAAGATGTTAACTTCCAGCATAATAAAAAGTAACAACCAACAGGATATATGCAGCACAAGATTTCAGTAGTTAGTCAATACATGCATTAAATATATTCACGTGATCACCTCTCACACATAAGTTCATTACACTGCAAAACCTAATAGTCATAAATACCACACCAATAAATGTAAATCAAATATTAAATCACCACAAACTGTCAATCATACTCGTGCTGAATATCTAGCCGTCGTCAACTGTATAGGAGGCGTATGGGAAAGGATAACCTGCCCGCCCCCTTACACCCGCACTCACTTTACACACAAATAGCGCCGGGGGACCATTAGGTTCATACATACATCAGGGCCTCCCCGGCAAACACAGCAGGAACAGACATTAACATCCAACACAATAATAAAAACAACATGTACTGCTGGCTTTCTTACCCGCTACCGGACGTGGGTTCCGCGTTCAGTGAACTCAACGGCGGCCGCCAAACGTAAACGGGGAAAACCCCAGCAAAATATCCCTCCCGATCGATTCGCACGGGTCGCACAACAATCCTAAACCCACGTCCCGGCACGGCAGCTCTGGCAAGGAACTCAGCAGCAACAAACCAAACAACCCCCCTGCAACAACAAACACATCAGAAATTTATAATGCTTCCCTCTAATTACTAATGCCACACAGGTGTTCCTTTTCCCCAGCGCATCATGAGGAACACAGAGGACGCTCTCAGTATTGCCACTCCCCTTCTTTAGGCATGAGCAGCTTACATCCGCCCCCCCTACTGTAAATGTGTCCGCACATTCCTACTCGAATAGCTCACATTCTATAACGTTGAGGCAACAGGCCCCTCGTGGCCCGAGTTGACCGTCTGAATTCGGGACAGTTGACCGGTAAAGTGTTCAAACAAGAGGGGCTTTCCTCCTGTGGGGTCTGTAATGTTGCTTCCTCAAGGTCCACATTACCAACAGCCTCTCCATCCTCCTGTGTGGGTCCCGGCTGCCCTGTAAGACAACCCCCCACCCAAGGATACACGCACCAATTACTGTTCATGGGATTAACACCAGACTTAGAATGTGAAACCTCTTTTTCTCTCTCCCCTAAGGACAAGGACATTTCAAACTTACATGGGCTTAACATATTGCGGTGCAACACTCTCTCGCCACCATCACCCCTCTCCCTCTTAACCACGTAAACGGGAATATCAAGATTAGGTTGTGATGTAACTATATATACATCCCGTTCCCATTTATCATCCAGTTTACCCTGGCCCCTGGCCCTCTTGTTTAATACCATGACTCTCTGGCCCGCCAACAATGGTTCCCCCTTGACCCTACGGTCAAACCCCCTCTTTTGATATGCTTGAGCCTTCTGAACTTGCTTTTTGGCTTGATTATAGGCAGTCACTAGCTTCTCATGGTGGTAGTGCACCCAGCTGCCAACGGTGCCTGAGAATTCACTTCCCCGGCCCAGCATCACATCAACGGGCAATTTCGCATGTCGGCCAAACATTAAAAAATAAGGTGTATATCCGATAGAGGGATGGGGTGAATTGTTGTACGCCTGTACCAACTCCGCCACATGCTGATCCCAGTCCTCCTTCTGGTCATCCCTTAGTGTCCCCAACATACTCAACAATGTCCGATTAAAACGCTCACATTGTCCATTTCCTGCTGGATGATAGGGAGTGGTATGTGACTTATTGATGTTGTACAAAGCACATAATTCTTTGATGACTTTTGACTCAAAATTGGGGCCTTGATCGGAATGCAGTTGATCAAACCCCCCAAAGGGCTGTATAAAATGTCCCCACATCACCCTGGCGGTTGTCACTGCTGTTTGGTCCAGAGTTGGCACTGCGACTGCATAGCGAGTAAAGTGATCCATCATTACTAAAATATTGCACATTCCACTGCGTGCAGGCTCCAATGACAGAAAGTCCACCGAAACAATCTGGAGAGGGTATTCGGATCGTATAACGACAAGGGGAGCATTTACTGTATTAACTGGAGTCTTATGGAGATTGCAGCGGACACATTGGCGGCACCACCGTTCCACTCCTCGCGCCAGACCTGGCCAGAAGAAACGTCGACGGGCCGAGCCCAGAGTCTTTTCCACACCCAGGTGTCCTGCACGGTCATGCACCCATCCCAGAACTTGATTCTGCAGAGACTGAGGTACAATTACTTGTTTCCATTTATCAAATGTCTTTGGGTCACATACCTCCCTGCACAGCAATCCTTGATCCACGCAGAGACGGGTCCACTGTCGTAGCAGCACTTGGGTAGGCCGGTCTTCCGCTGCTCGCTCTTTTGGAACAGGCCCTCTTCCTCTGTCCATATAGACCCACAGTCGTGACACCACTGGACAATCCCGCTGTGCCCTCACCCACTCGACCAGCAGGCTGGGGCCAACTCGATCTTCATTCATTTCTGCCCCTGCATCCATCCTTCGACCCTCCTCCAATATGACCTCTTCAACCACCGGAACAAAAGCCTGGACACAGGCATGGACCACTGCAGATGCTACATAGCCACCCTCACCACATGGGGCACTCCCATCCTCTATAGTCCTGGCAGAGGTCTCATTCACAGGCCACCTGGAGAGGGCATCAGCATTTCCATTAGTCCGCCCCGGTCTGTATCGCACTTCAAACTGAAATCCTGCAAGCTGAGCCGCCCATCGCTGTTCCACTGCACCCAGATTTGCCGTATTCAGGTGAGCTAATGGATTGTTATCGGTGAAAACAGTAAAGGGAGACACAGCAAGATATTCCCGGAACTTTTCCACTATAGCCCATTTCAACGCCAGCAGTTCTAGTTTGAACGAGCTGTAGTTTTTATCATTTCTTTCTGCTGGACGAAGGCTTCGGCTTGCATAGGAAATCACCCTCTCCTTTCCATCTTGCACCTGTGCCAGCACTGCCCCCAAGCCTGTCTGACTGGCGTCAGTGTACAACAGAAATGGCAACTGAAAGTCTGCATAAGCCAGTATGGGTGCTTGTAGGAGATTCTCCTTTAATTTTTTAAATGCCATGTCCTGTGCCTCTCCCCATACCCAGCAGTCTTGTTTACCTCTGGCCGGTCGGGTGCGTCGTTTTGATGTCCCCCACATCATAGAGTTCAGGGGTGCTGCAATTTGGGCAAAGTTATTAACAAAACGTCTATAGTAACCAGCTAAGCCCAGGAAAGCCCGCAGCTGGGTGATATTCTGCGGAGTTGACCAAGTCTCCACTGCTCGCAATTTCTCTGGGTCTGGTGACACCCCTCCTTCTGCAATCACATGGCCTAGATAATGGACTTCATTCTGGAAGAGAAAACACTTAGCAGGTTTCACTTTCAAGCCAAAGTTCTCCAAGCGGCTGAAAACCAAGTCCAGGTGGGCAATGTGGGCCTCAAAAGAAGGGGAGAAGACAATTATATCATCTAAATAGAGCAACAAGGTTTCAAAATTTTGGTCACCTAAGCAACTTTCAACCAGTCTCTGAAATGTTCCTGGAGCATTGCACAACCCCATCGGCATCCGATTAAATTCATATAGCCCCATGGGGGTCACAAAGGCGGTCTTCTCCTTGTCCGCTGGATGCACCCCCACCTGCCAGTACCCATGCGCTAGATCTAATGTTGAAAAAACTCTAGATTTCTTCAATGAAGCCAATGATTCTTCAATTCTGGGGAGAGGGTAAGAATCTTTATGGGTAACACCATTCAATCTCCTGTAGTCTACACAGAAACGAAGGGTGCCGTCCTTCTTTCTGACGAGCACTACAGGCACTGCCCAGGGGCTATAGCTCTCTCTAATAATATCATTTTCAAGCATATTACTCAAAAGCCCCCTCATTTCCTGATACAACTTTGGTGGAATTCTATTATACCGTTCTCTAATTGGGGCTGCATCGCCTGTTGGTATCACATGCAACACCCTATCTGTGTACCCATAATCCTCATCATGTTCTGAGAAGACCTTTTGATGCTTAGATAATAATTTAGCAATCCTCTCTTGTTGTTCAGTACTAAATTGTAGTGGGTCTAAAGGAACAGTCACCGGCCGCAACACCTGTTCTTGTTCTACATCCTGCACCGTATTCTGCCTCACCCCCACTTCCACGGTCTCATCATCCAATGGTCTTAGCACTACATCTCCTTGCTGCCTTGGACACAACTCAACATCAAAAATCTGCCCTATTCGACAGCGCTGAAAAAGAGTCACTGGAACTGGAGAAAGATTTAGAATTCGGACCATAACTCTTCCCTTTGAAACTGTGCTCAGTGATCTAGCTACCAACAGCTGGCCCGGCAATACATCTTTACAAGGTTCTACTAAGCCCACATAATCCTTCCTGTCAGGTCGTAGACGTGCACATGCTTCTATCACCACCTCTGACTGTGCTGGAATAGTCTTTCGTCTTCCCTGCGGCCAGTAAATTGAACTTATCTGTCCTACCTCATCACCAAAATTTAACAGGTCTTCACAAACCGAAAACATCTGATGCCACACCTTAACCTGCACTTCACCTTCTCCTACACAACTATCCCCAGTCTGTGTCATCAGAAAGTCTCTACACTCTTTAATCACATTCATGCCGATTAGTCCTGGGTACAAAGATCCCTTTGAGTCTTTAACAATCAACACTCCCCTTTTTGGTATAACTTTCCCACATATATTCAAGTCCACCTCAATATATCCTATATATGGAATCATTAACCCATTAGCAGCTACCAAATTGAACTTTTGTATTGGTGGGTATACTGTTGGTCCGCTAGTCACAAAATATTTTTTAAAGTAGCTTTCGGTTAATGTGGTTACTTGTGACCCCGTATCAATTAAACAGGGTGTTTTAACCCCCTGTATCACCACCTCCACCACTGGGCATTGTCCTATTAAATTATCTTTCTTTTCCGATTGGCCACTACCCAATGTACCCACTGATCGGGCCTGTACAGTGGGTTCTAAAAGTTTAAAGGCCCCTGTCCTCCCTCTACAGCCGCACACCGTCTTTCAATATGCCCAGCTTGTTTGCACCGTCTGCAAATAGGTCTTCCCTGCTGGTCAAATTGATCTGAGCTTCTTCGACCCCTCCCTAACTCATACCTAGGTCTTGCATTATCACTACTAGGCAATAAGTGCTGTACTCCTTCACGAACTTCTTTAATCATTCCAGCAACCATTTCCTTTATTTCTCCTTTCAACTGCAACACAACTTCTTGTTTAATCTCCTCAACCAATTTTGTTGCATCTGGGGCTGGCTTCAACTGGACTGTTGCAGCTACTGCTTGCCTTACCTCCCCAAACTCCTCTGCTCGTAGAATTGCTTCTTTTTTTACTTCTATAAAAGAACTATCAGGGGCTCCTCTAACCATACCCCGAAGTTCCCTACGCAATCCTGCATCACAAAGTCCCAAAATAAATTGGTCACGTAAAACATTACCCATAATGGTACCATCACCCCGATTATCCAAACGATTACTCAATTCTTGCAGTGCCAAGGCAAACTGCCTGACATTTTCATCTGTCCTTTGTTTACGAGTAAAGAATTGGGCACGAAGGGTTGCAAGGGGGACCGTATCTCCATAAATGCTTTTCAAAAATGACAATATCTGTTCAGCTGTCATGCGCTGTGCTGATGGTAACGCTAACACTTCCCTTTTTGCTTCCCCATCAAGATTACTTATTACAGCAGATACTTTTTGCACTTCTGAAAAAGGGTAAATATTGAACATTGATGTCTGCATATTATACCAATCCTGAAAATTATTACCCTGCCGACTACGCCAAGTTGTAACCCCCACAAACCCCCTCTACCCAGGGTTTACAGGTTCTCTATTGGACTAGATACTTTAAGTGGGACAAGATCCAAGAAAACTCAAATACCCAAAACTCCTTGACTAATAGTTTTATTATTTTACAATCATAATATTAAAACTCAGGGGCAGCAGGTTAATGCAGTCATAACAGGTTGAATTTAGTTAAGAAGCAATGAATGATTTCAAAGATGTTAACTTCCAGCATAATAAAAAGTAACAACCAACAGGATATATGCAGCACAAGATTTCAGTAGTTAGTCAATACATGCATTAAATATATTCACGTGATCACCTCTCACACATAAGTTCATTACACTGCAAAACCTAATAGTCATAAATACCACACCAATAAATGTAAATCAAATATTAAATCACCACAAACTGTCAATCATACTCGTGCTGAATATCTAGCCGTCGTCAACTGTATAGGAGGCGTATGGGAAAGGATAACCTGCCCGCCCCCTTACACCCGCACTCACTTTACACACAAATAGCGCCGGGGGACCATTAGGTTCATACATACATCAGGGCCTCCCCGGCAAACACAGCAGGAACAGACATTAACATCCAACACAATAATAAAAACAACATGTACTGCTGGCTTTCTTACCCGCTACCGGACGTGGGTTCCGCGTTCAGTGAACTCAACGGCGGCCGCCAAACGTAAACGGGGAAAACCCCAGCAAAATATCCCTCCCGATCGATTCGCACGGGTCGCACAACAATCCTAAACCCACGTCCCGGCACGGCAGCTCAGGCAAGGAACTCAGCAGCAACAAACCAAACAACCCCCCTGCAACAACAAACACATCAGAAATTTATAATGCTTCCCTCTAATTACTAATGCCACACAGGTGTTCCTTTTCCCCAGCGCATCATGAGGAACACAGAGGACGCTCTCAGTATTGCCACTCCCCTTCTTTAGGCATGAGCAGCTTACAAAAGCCTCTTGTGCAAATGCTGTGAAACAGAAACTTATTTGGTTGGTTATAAGGATTTGCACTTTGTGACTTAGATTAGCACATGGGAGGATGATTAAAAAGTGTGTGAACAGGTCACTTGAAACATAGTGAGATGGTGGAATAATATCCTGCAGCACCTCCAGTAGCTCAGCTCACTTTCTAAAAGTCAGGTAAAGGGCAGGGAACAATGGCAGAGCGGATTCATTGACGTGAGCTTTGTGTTTAGCTGAACAGATCCTCCCACCCATGTTGTTTCTGTGATCGCTCTTGTCTGAAAATGCTGTTTTATTTATGAAGTAGATAAAGTGATGTTTATGAATCAACATTCATCACAAAAGGTTAAAGGTCTTTTTTTTATCTCAGAATTCTTTCTTTCTTTAAATTTTGAGCTTTCAACCTAAGTAAAGAAAATATTGGATGATGGTGATGATATAGTTTAATCCATACCAGTGATCAAATAAGCAATGGTCCAGGACCAAGAAAGATTTTTAAATAACACTCAATGTATACAGTAGCGTATAGTCATATTATTAGCCCACCTCACACAAGGCACACAACAGACTTCAGCATCTTGAATGGCTTTAAAAAAAAAAAAATTCACTGTGATCATTAAATTTAATTATGGGATTGCTTTATGCTGCCAAAAGAAAAGTACAAAAGAAACCTCATGGAACAGCATGCCTTTGATGCCTTAAAATTCTGCTTACGTAGAGGCTTTGTTGTGCTATACATGAGCAGAATGGTACATGATATGTTTCAAAAGATCTCCACTGAATGATGTTAGATGAAATATAAATAAGGGCTAAAGAGGAAATCCAAGCTGGGGTTCATCATGCTAGTGACTCAATCAGCTCTAATGGGGTTGAGTTGAGGAGCCCATTCTTGGTATATTATTTATTAATAGTTCTACATTTTATACATTTTGTCATACATGTATACAAATACATTTAAAGGCCTTTTTTTATTGTGAATTAAAAGTTGCACTAAATATTTTTTATATTATTTTAAATATTTTATATATAATTTATGTTTTATTTAATTTCATACATGTACATTATTTCATACCTTTTGTCTTTTTAAATGTTTATTTAAAGGTGCACTTTTTTATTAAAAAACCCTTCGATTGGGAGTCCGACTCTCTAACCATTAGGCCACGACTTCCCCCACGACTGTATAGAAACTACAAGAAATAATACAGTGCAAAACAGCCAAACAGTGAGTGTGTATATATATGGATGGATAGACGGACGGATTGACAGACAGAGACAGATAGTGACATCATATTGATAGGTAGATAGATAGATAGATGTTTTTGAATATATTTGCAGATATTTTTAAGAATTTGACAGAAATGAATCTGTTATTTTTGCCTGGCCTGAAGGCTGCGATGTTTTCTACTCTTCTCACATGTCAGAAAAGTTCATCTGAGTGTGAAGAAAGCAAAGTGCTTTGTCTTGTCTAGTTTGTCTCTGACATTCATGCTTCACTCTGCTGTCTGAAGCCTCTGTGACCTCACGTGGAACTAACTGCATAACGGAGCATCAGACATTCACAGTAAGATATTAGATTGAGCCTGATATACAGATGTTGTTTTATTACACCAACTCATTCTCCTCTGTCTCTTAGTATTTTATTGATTCATGTTCTCCATTTGGTTCTCATTTCCCTGTCCCCCTCATCTCATCTCAGCTCAGCATCATGGATTACATCCCCTCATAATAACGTAGGGAACTGCCATATAGAGCACTATTGAGATGCAGAGGATGGCTTGACATTAGGATGATAATCCATACAGCACACTGACTCGGTTCCCTCCAGAGGCATTGTGGGAATGATTTGCCTGCTCAGCTTGCCGGATTCAGTTCTATCCACCGGAAAGCATAGTAATGAGGAATTGACATGCACAGGCCAGATGGGTAACCTGTCCTTTCTGCATGCCAATTGTCCTGCATTAAGCACGAGGAAACATTGCAAGGTTGTTCGTTGCATGTATATGCAGCTTTTTTTTTTCTGTTTAATCTATCATGCCATGCATGGTTTATTATTAATGTGATTAACAATGCTCTTATTCTTAACCTGCAGTGCACGGCATAATAACTGGGTTTGTTTCAGACAGCTGTAAGCAGTTCTTTCATCATTGATGGATGGTGCACAGGATTTTTTTTCTTCACCTTGATGCAATGTAATGTATTTGGTATTTCTCTCAACTTATCACAAGGGGTCAGGTTTTAAAGAAATTGTGAAATGTAATGTATTTATTTTTTTGCAAGGTCTTGTGGGCATGTACAAAAATTAAAATATGTCAAATACAAATTTAAGTGGACATTTTTTAATATTAGTTTTCCTTTTTTAACAAGAAAAGGCACTTAAGAATAAAACCATATGTAGACATAATATGCAAATTAACTATTTTTATTTTAAAGATTTATTATTCATATGATTATTGTCTTATTTTGCTTGAGGAGCAATTAAAATTTTAAATCCTTATTGACTTTCACATACACGTTTAAAAATTTATTTTAAAAGATGTCTCACTAAGGGCACATTTCTGTCATTTAAAATAAAAAACAGTAAAAACAGTAATATCATGAAATATTATAACAATTTTAGATAACTGTTTTCCATTTGAATATATTTTATAATCTAATTTATTAGTTAATTAATTGTATGATGACAAATCTGAATTTTCATCATCATTATTCCAGTCGTCAGTGTCACATGATCCTTCAGAAATCATTAAAATATCCTACTGAAAAAACAGTTCTCATCATTATAAATGTTGAAAACAGTTTTGCTGCTTAATATTTTCATGGAAACTGTGATTTTTTTTTCAGGATTCTTTAATAATTAGAAAGTTCAAAAGAACAGCATTTATTTTAAATATAATGCAATATTTGAAACATAATGTCATATTTGTATCAACTGTATACAACAATTTTTGTATAAACTGCATTGCAGATGGTTATTTTAATAGGAGGTCCAAAATACTGTAATAACTTTGAGAGTCTAATCAGCTCCGAACCCAATTTCACAGATCGGCGATCAACAGGCAAATTGGGCAGTATGCTGATGTAGTAAACTTCAAAGAGCGTCAGTCACATAGTTCAAACGCTGATCCAAAACATCCAGGAATATTTCGCCCATCAATTATGCATCACTGCTTTTGTAATTGCATTTTGTGGGTCTCAGCACAATGACTGTCAGATAACACTCCCCATACAATCACAGCACAAGGCATTATTTATGCAATTTTACTGAGGATTTTTGACTGGGTAAAAAAATCATGACTACATTGTCAGAACTATAAAAAAATAAATAATAAAATGTTACCTTAAGGGGTACGACAGTTTGTCTTATGAACTTTTTTACAAAGATGCCCTTTTGAAGGTAGTCACAAAGGTACAAGTTTTGCATAGTTTTTCTGAGTGTGTGCCAAGGCCAATGATAAAATTTAAATGCTCATGGTGAAAACAGGGACGCAATACGTGATTTCGTGTGATATGCACCCTAATAAAACTATCAAAGCAATCTGGGGTTCTCTATAATAGAATGAAATAACAGTTGTATGGTGTTATTATGTTGGGTTGCCGATATTGTCTGAGCTTGTGATATTGGGTTTGAGCATATTATTATTATTCTGATGGCTAAATATATTATTATTTCTCCTAGAGCTTTTAGGTTACAGCCAAATTCATAATATCAACAATAAATCACATCTGTCTATCTAGTAACCTCCCTGGAGGAAACATTACTATGAATTATGGACTCCTGTTTTGTCTAGCAGTTTTGTATAGTAAATGGAATAATTTTAATATTAAAATAATGTAAAGAATTGTACATGGCCCTTTTCCAGATAAAAAAAAAAAAAAAAAAACATTTTATTTTTTACAAATATACACATTTTTGCTTCACAAGATGTTAACTGATGGACTGGAGTGGTGTGGATTACTTGTGAATTATTGTGATGTTTCTATCAACTGTTTGGACTCTCATTCTGACGGCACCCATTCACTTCCGAGGATCCATTGGTGAACAATTGATGTAATGCTACAGTACATTTCTCCAAATCTGGCCTGAGGGTTACATAAAAAAAATCGTTCTGTATCTGTCTGTAAGCATCTTTTTGGTAAATAAAACCTCCGTTTTTCATTCTTGATCATGAAAAACTATAGCTTACAAATGATATGGACAGGAATTAAAGATGGATTTCTGAAAATGCGCTAAAACTGCTAAGCAGATTTGGGTCAATTCTTCTCCTGTTAAGACTTTTTGATCTAAATGAGTCCCTCAGGGAAAACTAACTATTATCATTTTCCATAAATGCTATAAATACACCCCCTTCCCCCCGATATGACTGAAAGATGTTTTAAGTAACTAAAATATTAGCATACATTTTTTAATAAGTTTTAAAACTTTGTACAATTTAATAATGAAGATTCTTCTAGGCAGCAATGATAACAAATTAAGAGTGGATTGAGAACTTAGCTTGAGTCTCCAGCTTCTCAGGGTTTAAAGGCCTCAGTAATCTCATATCTGCCTCCTTTGTACTTTTATGATTTCAGTAATGTCTTAAACTGTGCTTAGATTAGCAGGGGTCCCAAAATCAGCAATGAAAAGTCAGAGATTTCCTCATGACCTCTTTGAACTTTCAACATTCCTCCTTGCATTCATCCACAACCAAATTATCTCTCCACATTTATGATATAGCTCTTTGCTCTTAGGTCAACAACTCCATTTGTGTGTGTTTAAAGAAAGAGATTTAAACTAAGTTAAAACATAACTGAAAACTTAATTTAGTCTCCTGAGCTGAAAAAGAAGGATTTACACAAGGACAGCTACTTAAAAGAACAGTTCAATCTAAAATGAAAATTCTTTCATCATTTATTCACTCTTACTGAAGTCAAACACAAAATAAGTGTCATTTTTTTCCCCCAAGCTGGAATTGTAGTTTTTAAACTTCAAAAATGATGCACTATAAAGGTGTTATTAATATTCATGTGATACATTTCAAGTCTACTGAAATCAGACAGTTTTTTGTGAGACTTAGATGTTTAACTCTCGGATGAATCCATGGTTTTTCAACAAATCATTTAAGTGAATGATTCAATGACTCTTTCATAAAGACAGTCCCTGTGTCCCAGTGTGCATTCTATCCATCCTAAATAGTATGTGAGATTAGAAGAAGTGTGCCTCTAAGTGTAGTATGTTGAAAAAAGTATGCTAAAAGTCCCCCGATGGTCTAAGGCAAAAAAAAAAAAAAAAAAAAAATATATATATATATATATATATATATATATATATATATATATATATATATATATATATATATATATATTTTTTTTTTTTTTTTTTTTAAATATATATATTTATATAATTTGCAGGGCTGGTGTAGTTTTCCAGCTTATATTACTTAATTATGTTTACAGTGTACCAAGAAAAATGTCTAACGTGCAAAATGATCACAATTGTTTTCTCATTACAGAGTTAAAGTTCTGAGCTTGACAAGGTCAGTTTAAGTGTAAACATAATGAAATACTTACAGCTTAATCTAATTGTAATCAAAAACATAGAGTACTTTAAATATCATTTCAGAAAAATCATGAATTTAAATATGGGGAATAGCATAGCATAGGGTTGAAGAGAAAGTGAGTGTAAGAAAGGCAACTTCATGGTTTTCATAATGATCCCAAAAGCACATACAATAATACTTGTGGGTTTCAAATGAACAGTTAAAAAGCCTTTCATATAAAATGATCTTAAAAGTGCAAATGTAAAATCTAAATAATTAAACAAGCAGGTAGAAATGAAGGATGAAGGTCTCCCATTCTTTCACGCTGTGCTTTGTTTGCACTTCAGCAACTCATCTCATGGTATTTTTAATATCCAAGTTTGATTGACAGCATCTCATTGTAAAACTTCCCTGCACCTGTGGCCTTCAGCTGTCTTAAATAAAACACTTTCAGAGAATGTGTGGAACGGTGACATAACTGAATGAATTTTTATTTGCCCTGAAGTGAGGTATATTCTCTCAGGGTTGCATGCCAATGTCCTGTGCATGTGATTGGGTTAAGCAGGCATGGAAGATTTCATGATGCATATTTAATTGGACTGTTTTACCTCAATGCATTTTTTAAATTACATTTGGCACTGGTCCTACACAGAGTCATGAGATCTTCCCCAAATAACCTTCATCACTTTATAGAGAAAGGAAAAAAGAGACTGAAACAGCACAGTTCTTTTTTTCATGAAAATAATGGAGTTCCACTGTAAGTCCTTCGAACATTTAGATTTTTCCTGTCCTCTTTTCTCTGTAAGAAAAGAACATGTGAGTGGATTATTAAGTCAGAGGTAACTGAAACTGAATCATTTATCATGTAAACATTTAAAATGAATCACATGCACAGAACATCGGCATGCAACACGTACAGTATATTGAGAGACATATACTGTATCCTTGCGCAATCTATTTTTACATTTTCTCTCATTTATAGTAGAGTACCTTAGTC
This sequence comes from Carassius auratus, assembly GCF_003368295.1. Taxonomy (NCBI): domain Eukaryota; kingdom Metazoa; phylum Chordata; class Actinopteri; order Cypriniformes; family Cyprinidae; genus Carassius; species Carassius auratus. The sequence goes on from NC_039255.1 coordinate 6,109,214, forward strand.
CCAAATGGAACAACTAAAACAAATAGGAATGCAAATATTGTTTAATTTCAAGATTCATTAACAAAAAAAAAAATTGAAAGTGAATATTAGACGAAATGACGAAGCCTTAATTTTTTGAGTTTAAAAATAAAGTTCACCCCAGAATGAAAATTTGCTGAAAATGTACTCACCCTCAGGCCATTTAAGTATACATGTATATGAATTTATTTTTTCGTTGGAACAGATTTGGAGAAATGTAGCATTACATCACTTTCTCACCAATGGATCCTCTGCAGTGAATGGGTTACATTAAGCTGATTGCCAGTCATCAGTATGCAACTATAAGAGGCCTTGTTACCAAATTGTGCAGATGTAACAACTATGTGAAGCTGAAGTTCTCTTCCTTTAGATTCCTAGAGCTACAGGATTTCTGTGGCCTACATTTCTGACATTAATCATTTTGCAAAGGGATGCTCATAGGCTCTAAATGCTCTCAGATGATCCTGATGAAAATCTAAGCTTAATAAGAGAAGATAAGTGCAGACTAGCAGTTGTGTTGACATTCATGTGTATAATCTACCAACAAGATACTTTTAATGACAAAATATATAAGGGATGGAAAATGGTCTGAAATGCATGTGTTCATGGTTGAATATCATCTGTACCATCAATGCAGTATTCTCCAGTAGTTTCTTCTCAGTTGCTATAAATATGCATAAAGGTGCATAAAAGGTTGCCAGGTTTTTGTGAAGCTTCGCTCTTTCAGCCAAAGAGGCAGGCAGCAATTCTGAACATAAATTCATATCCTCTACGTAGTAACTTGTTCTTTAGAAACTAGTTGACTTTACATCTTTAGCTCAGAATACGGTAACGCCACAAACACTTACAGAAGAAAATGTGATTTATATATCAAACAGTATTTAATAGATAAATTGTTATGCAAGTAATATTAAATACATTGATATGTGGCATTTCCATGCAAATGGAATGTACTGGTATTAGATTAATTATTTGTTGTGGTCCATCTTCAGAGCTTCGAGCATGGAAGTGTTGAATAAATACCAAGAGAACAAATTCAAAGTGGAATTTGTTTTTCTTCAGGGGGATGTTTGAGAAAAATACGTCAGAGCTAAAATATGCACATTGAAATCTAGGCCAAAATTCTAGGAAAAAGTATATGTTTTGTTTCCACTTCTCAAATAGCAGAATATTTGGTCCATTTTGACACACTTTCAGTAACTGTTGTTCCAGCCACTACATTCTTAATCTTTTATTTGATTTCCTAGGCTTTGTGATGTATCCCAGCTTACAAGGAAAAATTCTTTGAACTTTTGCTAGTGTTCTTTCAATGTTATGAACAAATTTTCTTCCAGTAGCATTAACAGAATGTTTGTTGAAAGTCATCTGGTCTCTAATAATGTTCTCAAAAAGTCAGCAGAATTCTTTTTTATTTTTTTATTTATCATTAATTAAATGTTTTTCTTCTAAAACGTTGGATGTATATCATACATTTTCTAAATGTTGTTATTAAAATGTTCTGGAATATGCATAAATACAACGTCGCATTCTGTTTGAAACATAGCTGTTTTATGCATTAATGAAATATTATATTAAAACTGCCAATAGCTCTAAATGAGTGAGTATTTAAATCATCATTAAACCATTCAAAAATCCATTCAAACTGCGAACTTTTTCAGTGACACTGAACGAAGCATGACTTGTTTTAATGAATGGCTCATCGAATCATTCACTCAAAACATCTGCTCAGAAACGCTGATTCTCAGAACCGCTTCGGCTTTGTTTTTCTGAGTTTTTTTCACACAGTAAAACGGACAGCATTGACCATATTGTGTCTAAAATGTAAGTACTCACTTAATATTAACTATTGTTTTGTTATTGAACTGCTGTGTAAAATCAAAGTCATAACATAATTCTGCACTTCTGTCTGTACCTCCCTGGCTCCCTGTTTGAAATGTCATGCAGAGGGGAATGAAACATCTTAATAGTGCTTCCCTTGCTCATCATTAAATGACTTCTCTCTCTCATTCTCCAGAGGTGCGCTGTCTGGGTCTGCTGACATGAGGGGTGAAATTAAATAGAAAGAAAACCAAGGCCAGCACCCCTGAACCACGCTGCTTTTTATCTTCCAGAAAGCCGGGGTGTCATCAGCCATTTAATTTAAGGCCTCAGTCCACACCAATCAGCATGCATGTTGTGTCTCAGAGGACATGAATAGTTTGTAATGAAAGGTTAGTGTCTGAAAAGAAGTCCAGAGTGTTAAGGGCCTTAAAAGAAAGAAAAAATTAACCTTTGCTATCGATTTCATGCATCGACACCCTATGTTTTTCATATGAACAATTAAAAGCTCATCGAATTTGTATTTAGACACATGTATTTAAATTAATATTTGGCTCAAGGGCATTCAAGGTATACATTTTAATTGTAACTTTACCCAATGACCTTTCTAGTGGCATTGAGGAAGGAACTTATCATATTTAACAGTATCTTGTAATTAGTGGGCAGACAGACGTTCATTAAATTTGTATTTTTGCACAAAGCCTCTGATGATGTATTGTTTTGCAGTTTATCAGCTGCAATAAAGCATGTTGCTGCACACATAAGCTGATCATCTTCATCATCATCAAGTGAGACAGCTAAAAAGAATGAGAATCATAAACGTAATTATTAACATAAACAAACAGCATTCAGTAATGCTTTGACGAGCTATGTAGACATCTTGTGTTGCACATATTTTCATAAACTTCATATTTGAATGCACATGTACTACTTATCTTTTGGACATTATATAGTGTCCAATTTAGATTTATTCTGATGTGCATACAGGCTGGGGCTGGGTTTCACTTTTTACTTCAGTGAGTATTTCTAAGGGTTTGTTAATTTTTTTCAAGTTTGTCTGCATAGACACATTAAACAGTCTATTTTAGGCATTTTAGCTAAAAATAAAAGTTACGAAACTCAAAACAACACGAAACAGCACAAAAATGTAACTTTATAGTATTTTTTTAATATGCTTTTTAATTGTAATTGTGTTTTTTTTTAACAGTTCCACCACTAAAATATATATTGTACGTAAATAATGTGATATGCCTTTCCATCTTCAATAAATGCCACACAAATTATTTTTCTTAATAATGTATTTTTAGAGTTTATGAAATCTGACCCCTGTTTTCACGCTTATAACAGAATGAGACTCTCTCTTGCTCTTACCTTGACTTCATTTGTTCATTTGAAAGTGTCCCACACATATGTGGTTGCCATGGAAACATGACTACTGGAGTCAGAGGCAGCATCACTTCACACAGGAAATTGGCCTAAATGGTCACAGCTGTAGCATCTGTATTGATCTGGTTTCATCTGTATTCAGCCTGCAGATCAGGAATAATTGCAGAGAGCCGCTGAACAAGAGATAAACAAGGACAGACTGACCCTCTGGACCCCAAGAGGCAGTTCAAAGGAAAGTGAAGATTAAGGACACATTTGATCATCGCTTAAAAGAACATGAGGTAGTTTGTTTCTCCTTCTCATGTCTTGTAATGATTACTGCAGGTTATGGATTTGGGATCTTGTTTTTGTTTTTATATTGGAGGACTGAGTTTGTAAACTCGTTTAATATCTATCAGATATAAATGAAATAACCTTTTAAGGAGCAAATGAATGAAAGCTTTAGTTCATTAACTTATTTATGCCACAAGGTGGCGCCGGAGTTCATAGAATACATCACATCATTCATTCACACAGTATGTTTTTGCTATTGAGCACACATTTATGATTTAATGTTTCATATACACATATCTTTCGAAAAAGTAACCATTTAAGGTTTATTTTTTATGTTATGTTAAAATAGGCCTACTTTCTCTTATCTATACTATGCAGAAAAAAACATTAGTTAGACAAATTTCAAGATGGGGAAAGTGGTCAGAAAATATGAAAATCATTTGACAGTTTCATTTGACGTGGCACAGAAAGTACAGGGCTTCTTGTTTGAGTGATATAAGTTGAGCTCAGTTTGGAGAATGTTTTTGTAAAGCTCAGAATGGCTTTAAGAACAGTGAAGATTTGTTAGATTGTGTTCTTTCTGGCAGCAGGGTAAACTCCTTTAATAGGATTTATGTCAAGCAAAAACGTCTTAAAACATTCTGGCGCTTAAAGGGATCATTTAGCATGCAAGGTGTAATCGTTGTTGTTTGTTTTGTTTTTTAACTCCATGCACTATTATGATATGTGCAGAACCACACTACAGAATGCAACATAAAATCAGCATAAAAGACCTTGCAATAACTTTGGACTATGCATAAAGTGTAATCAAATTGACCTTTAGTTGCTATCCTTTCTGCTTACATTCAAGTTTCAGATATCTGAAAGTAGCAATAACAAGCTAAAACAAAATTCAGATATTAAAGGTTAACATTTTTACTAAGAAAAATATAATATGCAAATCTTTGAAGTAGTTAGATATTAGTTTATATAGACTACAGGTCCACTGCTATTAATATACTGTACACAGGAAATTATTTAACCACTATTGGTTTTGATTGTATGTCTTTTAAGCATTTTAATACAGTTAGATTATTTTGTCTGTAGATTTTTATGTGACTATTAATTACATAAATAACATTATGTACACTATTGCAGTTGATATTATCATGAATTATTATTAAGATAGTTATTAAGATATTAAGATAAAAATGAAAAATAAGAATTATTTTGCTGAAATTTTAACATTTTATTAGAAATTTGGATGTGACAAATTTTAACATAACATTTTAACATTTTTCATTTTTCAACATTTCCTTATGAATGCAAGACTTAAATTCTGTATGAACATATCTTTCTCATGTCTCATGTCCCTGGATCTCTATAATATTTTTTAGTAATATATAAATATATATATATATATATATATATATATATATATATATATATATATATATATACAGTAGAGACCAAAAGTTTGGACACACCTTCTCATTCAAAGAGTTTTCTTTATTTTCATGACTATGAAAATTGTAGAGTCACACTGAAGGCATCAAGGGCTATTTGACCAAGAAGGAGAGTGATGGGGTGCTGCGCCAGATGACCTGGCCTCCACAGTCACCGGACCTTAACCCAATCGAGATGGTTTAGGGGTGAGCTGGACCGCAGACAGAAGGCAAAAGGGACAACAAGTGCTAAGCATCTCTCGGGGAACTCCTTCAAGACTGTTGGAAGACCATTTCAGGTGACTACCTCTTGAAGCTCATCAAGAGAAAGCCAAGAGTGTGCAAAGCAGTAATCAAAGCAAAAGGTGACTATTTGAAGAACCTAGAATATGACATATTTTCAGTTGTTTCACACTTTTTTGTTTTGTATATAATTCCATATATAATTCCACATGTGTTAATTTATAGTTTTGATGCCTTCAGTGTGAATCTACAATTTTCATAGTCATGAAAATAAAGAATAAACTCTTTGAATGAGAAGGTGTGTCCAAACTTTTGGTCTGTACTGTATATATATATATATATATATATATATATATTTTTTTTTTTTTTACACACATAGTATAATAAGTATGTAGTGCATTTAGAATTTTACTGAAAATGCATTTGAGTATTCTGTCATTCTAATACCATATATAGTACCATTTCCATTCTTAATAAATTTGTGCTTTTCAGCTGAGCAATCAAAACTCTCCTTTGAACTCTATTCTAATGAGTTTAATCTCTTTTTCTGACTGTCAATCTGGTTTTTCTTCAAACTGCACTCTCATTTAGAGTTTTTTGTGCCTCACGAAAAAAAAAAAAAAACACAAAACATGTTTGTAAATCTGTCCATGTCTGTGTGATTTGTTCCATTTTCCCTGGAGGCTTCATGTTTTTTTTTTTCAGTTTCCATGCTGCCATCAGGCTCTCAAACAGGAGTAATTGTTTCTTTTTCTGCCTCTGCATTAATTTAACTGTGTTGTGTTCTCTCACCGCTAATTCAAATTCTTCTTGGCTTCTGTGGGTCTGATCTAGCTTACATTATGCTGTGAGGTAGATGACAGGTCTGAACGGGGCAACCTGGACATGTGACAGACACAGGACAGCCGCTGCCGTCTAAAGATCTGCTGGCACGCAATGTGGTCACTAACTAGGCTTAATTAGCAGGTTGCATGCAAAAAGTGTTGAGTTTGAGCCAAATCGACTAATAGCATTTTTTTTTTCTTCTTGCTTTTCAAACACTTTCTTTCCCCTAGGAGGCACACGATCAGATAATCTCATTAGTCTAAACAAAACATTTCAGAGAATGTCAAAATCTTTGCCCACAGATTTTCACAGAGGCTTAAAGCTGCAATATGTGCCTTGCAGTGTTTCAAATATATAAACCAACTAAACCTGTGACCATCTGAAATCTGTGGTCCAGCCTGTTTATATTGATAAGGTTATATATTCTTTATGTGCTTATGGATATTGATTTAGACTTAGAAAACAGAATACCAAATATCAAGTGGTATTTTCAAAAATGCTTTTGCCTTTAACTATTTCTGAATTTTAACTTTACTTTTGAGGTTAAAGACAGAGATTGAAGTGTGTTTCAAAACTGACCAGTTCAAATATACAAAAATAATTGCATTCAGATGGTGCAGTTATGTGTTTTCCATCTTAAAGCTGCATGCCTACCTTATAGTGACCTCTAAAGGTCAGCATTTAATGTCAAAGAGGGTCATGCCCAAGGTCAGAGTTTAGCTAACAAAGTGGGACTTGCTCAGAAGACATTCCACTGGCTAGGAAAGTCAGAGACAACACTCTAAAAACTGCTGGGTTGAAAACAACCCAATTTGGGTTATTTTGACAACCTAGCGCTGGGTCAAAAAGGGACGAACCCAGCGCTGGGTTATTTTAACCCAACCAGTTGGGTTATCATATTTAACCCAGCCTGCTGGGTTGCCTTTTTTATGGTTTAAAATGACTATATTGCAGGGTTTAAAAAAACAGAGCGGGTGTTTTTTTATCACTGTATTTCAGAAGGAAAACTACTGTATTTAGAAAATGTTCGATATCATTTCGCATATGCTTGATAAGGCAGCGTTTGAGAGCTCAGCACCGCTCTGCAGCCGTTACCGGAGAAACCTACCTCCCGCTCTCAGCGCCTCCTGCTGGCAGAAAATAAACTCGCAGAGTGCAGCCATGTGGGGAAACAATGCATTTCTACGTTAAAATTAACCCAAATTGAGCTAGGCATTAAACCTACAAATGTTGTTCATTTTAAATATCACTTTTACACACAAATAATAATTATCAAAAGGAAAATATTTATTAAAAACAAGAGAAAAGTCAAAAAGTAACATGTTAGAAGAAATGCAGAAAAGGATGGCATTAACAGCTACAGAGTTCATAAACAAAGCATTGAACATTTGATGAATATAACTTAAGATCAAATTGGACTTTGTTCAATTGTATATATATTGTATAAAAATATACGAAAACACATACAATAAATTTACAATTAGTTAGTTTTTTTTCCAACTATTCTGGCATGACAGTACACAAATAAATCACAACATTAACTTTGATATTATAACATTTAACAGACGCATGTGTGTGTGTGTGTGTGTGTGTGTGTGAAAGAATGTGAGCAGGTGTATGAATGACAGAGTGTAAACTCTTCTACTAAACAACACAGAAAAAGCATTTAACTTTTTTTTTTTAACAAATTATACACTTACAGTTTGTTTCATTGTCCATGAATACAGATCATGCATCACGGTCAATTTTCATGATCTCTTTAGCATAACTGATGTAATCATGAAGAAACCCCATCAGCACAGCATCTGACATCTTCTACATCATCCAGGGCAGCGTCCTCCTTTAAAACCAGTGCTGTTTAGGGGAAAGAAGATTCTCCTCTCTGACCAGGATTCATCCCAGTCACCGCCTGCTCTTCATCAGTGGCCTAAGAGAAACAAATTTGAAAAAATTAAACATTTAATTAAACCATCCATTTTCAGGTAGAGGTGTTTTCACATCCGTAAGGATAGGTAAATAATCTGTGTTAAAGTTTCAACACTTTGTGCGGTTGTTTAATGTCTCAGTCCACCACAGCGCTCCAGAATGCTATAATGGCAGCACTAGTGTGAGGACAGGCGATATTGTTTGAATAAATATTGCTTTCAGAAAGCTTCTTTACTGAAACATTAAAACAGACATGACATTCAAATACCTCACAATATTCATGTACATGGAGGGCTGCTCTTCAAACCGTTAGTTCACCAAATAATTAAAATGTTCATAATTTACTCTCCCCATGTTTTTCCAGACTCATACAAACTCATACAAAATTTTTTGGAAAACATATGAATATATTTAATATTCTCTTTTTGTGTCCTCCATTGCTGGTCTGGGAGACCAATATTTTATTTTGAACATACATGTTTGCTATCATATAATTTAAGATGTATTCATATATAAATATCAGAATTTACTTCTACAATAACTCTATATTTATGAAGCTTGAAAATACTGATTATCTAAACTATAAATGGATTAACAAATATTATGAGAAAACTAAAAATATATTAATTTATGTTGTAAAGACAGACAAAAGTCTAATAGGTTTGGAATGACTTGAGGGCAAGTAAATGATTTTTTGTGTGAACTTTACCTCTAAGAGCGCAGACCAAGAATAATGACTCTCCAAATCAGACAACTCCAAAGATGGTTTGAGTTCTGCAATAAAAAACACAGACATCAATGGTCTTAATGAAATGAGCAAGTAATCACACTGTTGTTGCATCAAAATGTGAAGTAAACTGGCAGGAGACAACAGAAAATTTTATTTTCTAAAAATAACTTACATAAAATCTCAAGGGAATGATGATCTCCCATGTCTCTTGCTTTTAACATCTACAAAAACAAAAAACAAACATTATTTTACTCTTAGTAAAAAAACAACAACTGATAACATGAAATTATGAAGTTTACTTGCCTTATACGATCTTTCCCTCTCTTCAGAAGAAGCTGAGAAAACCACCTCCTCACACAAGCAGACTTGTGTGTCCTTAACTCCAGTTAGTTTGAGTTCTGCAAAGAGGGACATCAATGGTTTCAATAAAATATTAACATATACATACATACATATATAAAATCACACTGTTTTGCATCAAAATGTGAAGTTAACAGGCAGGACACAACAGAAACATTAATTTTCTAAAATTCTATAATTTAACTTAAATCAGTCTCAAAAGAATGAAGTTATCTTGTCTCTGGATTTCAACATCTAAAAAAAACACACACATTATTTTAGTCTTAGTAAAAATAAAGATAACTTGATGTTATTCTGAAGTTTACTCTCCTTAAACCGTCTGTCCCTCTCTTCAGAAGAACACCTCCTCCTCATCCTCACACAGGTCTGTGACTCCTCACACAAACAGCTTCTGTGTCTTTAACTCTCAGCGCGAAGACAATGAAGACAGGAGCTGGACAAGTCTGAAACATTACATGTAAAACATACTTTTAACAGTTACCACTTCAACAGCCTCAAAATAATTATGCTAGTCTTTACTACACAATGCCGTTTCCTTTATGAGACAAACATACATTCAGTTTAACCGCGAAAAAAAAAAAGACAAATTCACATGAGCGTAACCGTGACCATAACCGTCTGTTAACGCCTCAAAGAGAACAGATAATGTAAAATCTTATGTAAATATGACAAAATACATTCACAGACGTTATATTAAAAGTACATCCTCCGTTCAGTAACGTTACATGAGGCAGTTAAGACCTCCGTGTCCGAGGCGAAAACCGTGTCCGTTTTTTTTTTATATAACGTTAGATATAACGTTAAGCTCCTTTGTTTCCGCCTTTCATAAAACCTTCCGCCTTTCATACAACCGGGTAAACAATAAAAGATAACTTTACATTTTGAATATTTAACGTTACTTACCATAGTCTTTCACTCGCTTCTCGCTTCTATCACGCTGAGAAAATGGCGGCTGCTCGCACTGGAGAGACGTACGATTTTGACGTGACGTGCGTGCTCTCCTTCACGTCCGCGTCCTCAACCCACCCCCGCTGGGTTAAAAAAGATAGTTATTTTCAACCCAAACTTGGGTTAAAACATCCCAAAGTCCTATCCAACGGCCTCAACCCAGCAGTTGGGTTGAAAAAACAACCCAGCGTTTTTTAGAGTGAAAGGTTGAAGATCACGGTCTTCTCTGATATAAATTCTTAACAGATTACACTTGAGTGAATGCAGTTTGTCTGGCAAAGAATTGATGTATATTGAAATATTGTGTATATGTCGAATAGATATTCTGAAAATTTGTACGAAATTTTAAATGTCGAACTTAGATATCCAGATACTCTGTCTCTATACTATGTCTAATGATTGTAAAATGACATGACATAATTCACGGACATCATTTTAGTACAAATATAATTAAAGATTCCTACAAAAGGATCCATTTTTTTTTTTGCTTCTAATTAAAAAATAAAAAGACTTTACATTTTCAATGAAGATGCTATTAAATCCCGATGCGGATGTAATACCCATGGAGGGCTCATGTGTTCAAATATTAAAAGTTTGGATCTTGTAAAACAAAAGTAACAGATCCTTAGTCTGAGTGGCATTTTGATCTATACTGCAAATAACATGGAAAATATGAAAATATTACCAAATTCTTGTACCTCCCTATAAGGACAAAATATTTCTAAGCTTACAATGCAGGAATGAATACTCTATAAGACGGGGTTTCTCAAATCTTGTCCTGGAGTTTAGCTCCAACCCTGATCAAACTCACCCACTTGTGATTTTCTAATGATCCTTTAAATATTGATTCGCATGCTCAGGTGTGTTTGATTAGGGGTGGAGGTTAGAGCTAAACTCAACAGGAAAGTGGATCTTGTGGACTGGATTTAAAGATCCCTGCTCTTTCCCCGTAATATTGTCTTCTTTGAATGACTTATACTTGCGTCTTATACTTTCTGAAGGAGTTCTGCCTTAAATGGGTCTATTTAGTTGTGTAGTTCATGGCCTCAGCTCAGGATTATTAAAATGGTTGAAACTTCTCTAAACAAAACCTAAAGAGACATGCTGGCAGCTGATCCAAAACGTGACTGTATAACAAACCGTTTACAGCTTATTAAACTGGAGAGAGGAGCACTAATAGCGAGAGAAGGCTCCAGTTATAATGGAGATGAGAAAACATTCCTACATAGAGGAGTCTTGGTGGGGGGTTCAGGCTCAAGTGTCGTCTGGTCTGTTTCATGCTGTCGGATGTGCCTCTTCTTCAGCCTGGAGGCCTGTGACCATTGACCTCTCCTCAAAACTGCTGCCATGTGACAGACTTCCTTGGACTTGTGTCCAAGGAAACAGTCAACAAACATCAGTAAATGTTTAAAATTATTATTTTTTTGACATGCTCCACACATTTCACACTCCACTTTTATGTTTTCTTTTTCTTACCAGTGTGGAATTTTTCAGGAATCATTCAGGAAATCAAGTCGTTAGCGTTCCAACTTACACTTAATAACGATAATAATAGTACACTACTGTTCAAAAGTTTGCAGCTGGTAAGATTTTAAAATGTGTGCTCACCAAGGCTGCATTTATTTGATCTAAAATACAGTAAACTGTACAATTGTGAAATATCATTACAGTATATCATTATATTTATTACAGTACTGTCTGGTTTCTATATGAATAAATTTTTTAATTTAATTTATTCCTGTGTTGGAAAGCTGAATTCAGCATCATTAGCCTACTCTATGACAGGATCGTTCAGAAATTATGATTTGCTGTTCAAGAAACATTTCTTATTATTATCAATGCTGAAAACAGTTTTGCTGCTTTTTAGTTATATATTTCTTTTGTGTGTGTGGAAAGAGTGATAATTTTTTCTCTCTCCAGGATTCTTTAATGAATAGAAAGTCCAAAAGAACAGTATTTATTTGAGATAGATATCTTTTGTAACATTATAAAATGACTTGCCTTAACCCTCTGGAGTCTAAGGGTATTTTTGGGGCCTGGAGAAGTTTTGTCATGCCCTGACATTTGTGCTTTTTTCAGTTTCTTATAAATATCTAAATGGGTAAAGTCTAATATCACTGTAATCAGCACAAACTGGGCTATAATAATATGTGAAATGCATGCATGTACATGATTGTATTTTTGAGAAAAAAAAATGTTATGCATGGTTAGTGAAAAACTAAAAATGTTAAATCACTTGAATAAGGCAATAAAACACATACATAAAATTGGTTGCCGGAAAAGTTGAGAACTGGAGCTTGTAGCCTAGAATTTTTCTTTCTGAATGATGTGAAAATCATCTTGTTTACTCACTCACAGAAAACAATATATTGATTTAAATTTTCTAAAACACTTTTTGTTGGTAAAAGTCATATGCGAGTAGGCGTCAACTATCATGAATATCATTGTGATTTACACCTGAGAAGACAAAGGCCTGCATAATGAGCTGCATAATGAGCCTCTCATTCAACTGTGCCACTCTGAGGGAGGACTTACAAGAAAGAATGTGAGAACAAAATAAAAGTATATAATTTTATGTTTGTAGTTTATTAAGAATATATTTAATTATCCTACAACATAATTTAATATCCACTTGGGGGAGCAGTTAAACAGTTTATTAGGGACAATCAAAGCTGACTTTCAAATTTTTTGGCATCCTTTCTCTAGTCACACAATCCTTCAGAAATCCTTTTAACAATCTTATTTTCTACCAAATAAACCCCATTTATTATCATCATCATTATTATTATTATTATTATTATTATTAATGTTGAAAAGAGCTGATAATATTTTTCAGGTTTTTTTAGGGGGAATAAATCGAAAGAACTGCATTGTTTTTACATTTGTTAGAGTTATCTCTATTTGTCACATTTATATTATTTACATCAAGCTTTTGAATGGTATAGTATTGTATATTGTTATTGAAACTTCATAATGTTTCACTTGATTATACATTTAGTCAGGAATTATAGTTTGGAAAAAGTATTTGGAAAAAGTCTAACTAGTAAAATGTTTACACTTTATGTGAAAACTAGTACAAATAAATAAAAAGAGACTTACTCATGTTTATGATCTCTGCTGAATAAAGCGCTTCATTCTTTTTTCTGAGGAAATCCATTTCTCAAATCCTCAATCACATCACATCTTTTTGGGGTGAATTATGTCTTATTCCTCTCATCGCGAAGCAAACAGTAAAATAAAATAAAAACTTGAAGAACAGTCTTGCTGCTTTTTCTTCTGTGTGGGCGTATTCAAGCCGCGCGCTTCAGTTTGAATCTGAATAGCGCGTTCAGCGCGGGGGCGTGGTCACATTAGATATAATGAGCGGAGATATGAAAAACAGACATTGCGTTGTTTTCATATGGATTACTTTATCTCAGAATATTTGTTTTCGGCAGCACTTGTTTAGTTTAAAAGTAGACATTCCAGGCTTTCTATGGATATCTCTCTCATGTCTCTTCGTTGAGTATTCACGGAGTTACAGTTCATTTTAATGAAATGTTTGTACATGACGATCAGCGGAGATAAAAACTGTAGACAGCGCACCTTGTTTGTTATCTTTATTTTATAAGTGCACAAAGGTTTTTTGTTATTATGTCTGTATCCAAAAAAAACTAGACCCTTTACAGATTCGATTGATGTATTGCTCTTATCTGTACGATTAAAACTGAGAGTGTAATTTAAGTTCTTTTCAGGGTTATCAGGTGAAAATGACTCAAAACGCATATATGCGTTAATCGACTCGAAAGGGTTAAAAGTGACTTCAGATTTAGCTGAATCTATGTGACTATGTATTTAATTCCCGTCATCTCTCCATCATAACAACACCGTGTGTCCTTCCTGTAACCGGAACACTTGGATTTGAATTATGCTTTGGCATCTCTGTATCATGAGCCAAAGTATATTTATCAAGAGTTTGACAGTCTCACCTTATTCCAGGAAATAGAGGTTTTCTGCTTTTGTGCTTGATAGTATTTGTCATGTTCATGTGTTGGAAACCCTAAGTCGATAATTTAGAAAGTGTTACAAAAAAGAAACATTAATAATAATTGTTTAAAACCTCTTAAACTCTGCAGACCCGGTACCGGGTCCGAAAATAGCATGCCAGATGTTTGTGTCTCATTTGCATATCCTTCCTTATATGGCATTTGCCCAAAAATGGGTTCATTTGAAAGCTTAGAGTGTTTTCTTTACAAAGAATACCATTAATTGGGGTTTTATGATACATAAAGTAGTCAAATTAAGCTAAGAAATATATTTCCCCCCCCCATAAATTTCCATCTAACGATTGCGAATACGTTTTCGTAAGAATGTGTATTTAAAATATTTTTCACAAAACAGTCAAGTCATATATCACAAGAAAGCTCTCATTCTCAGGAATCTTATTGTGTGACAATCACAGATCGAATGATCTTCAACAGAATCGCGATGTAAAATTTCTCACCTTATTATTTATACATTTTGCACCGCTTCAGTCAGCCGCAAACAGCCACGCATACCTATATACTCGATATAATCTTTTAGATTAGAATCTCTTCTTTCAAACAAGACCATTTTTACGTTTCTGCGTGCTTCCATTGCTGAGATATAAAGCGTTTTGTACAAGTGCGCAAAAGAGCTCCAAAGGCTGTATGGTTGACAGATCTTCAACTCATATTGATAGGGTGCAAAAGCCTTTCTTCTGCTATAGACATCTGACCTCTTTTGTGAAGCGCTATTTGTCCTAATTGCTGCCATTCACAAGTCGTTCCCTCCAATCGAATGTGTGATTCAGCACCGCGGGGGTGCTGGAACTGGACAGCGACTGCCCACTCCTTTCCGCTCGTTTGACGCACTGATGTCTGGGAAACTGAGTTTTTTGCTGCTTCTAAACAAAGGCCACGCGAGGCAAAACTACAAATGGCCGAATCTCCGGATTTATAATGCATAATATTCATAAAACAAGTTATGGGTGGCCAACTTCGCCGTGGAGAGGTCAGGACGCGCATCTGGTAAGCCTATACGCGTGCTACTCGCTTTCATACATCTGATTCTTTATTCTGAGGCTTGGAAGCTTCGCTAGCAATAAGCTAATATGTTTATTTTCATAACTGTGCAGTGTTCGACCGCATCTCAGTGAATGTACAGTAATCCGTACAGTACTGGGGGAATAAACATAAATTAGTTTGTTGACGCTCCGAAGTTCGCGCAAAAGCTTCGGGGAGCTTGTTTACGCTGTATAAGAACTGAAACCAACATACACGCTGATAAAAAATCAAAATATGAAATATGAAAGAGACAGGCGAGGTCTCCCAATCTCTACACGATGCAGAATAGACATAAATGAAACGATATGAAGCTGGAGATTGTGGATTCTATTTTAGATTGTGATAGACCAGATATTTTTTATAATTTTATGCATGTTGCTATTGTGTAATTTGACTTATTCTCTTTCAAAGACTGTTCAGAAAACCCACACACAAAAAAAGCACATTGTATTGAGATGGTTCATCATATGTGAAACAACATAAATAATACTATTTGTCACAAACAGCAGCTTTTTATGTAACTTCTGAGTGTTTTCTGTAAAATAATATACAGAGATCACATTATTCCATACTGCAAGTGTGCAAAAGATGACTTCATACTTATTTAGACAAAAATGTTATACAAAAATGGTATTATTCCTTCCTTCAGTTGGAATATAATAACTTTTGCATAGATTAGGATAGAAAGAAATTTCTGTTTTCCTCTAATAGCTGACAAGTTTAACAAGCACAAGACATTTGTCTGAAGTTGCCAGCCCCTTCAATGCCTGAGTTATACCATTTCAAACTTCAGTTTACACAAATAAAATAAAAAAGCGCCTTGTTTTTTTCCCTATTTATAATAACACAGACAGCATATATTGTCATTTTTATCAATTTCAACAGTGTTTTATGTAATTTCAAAGGGTTTCCTTTGAAATTATACCAAACTTTCTGAGCTTACACTGTAGCATTAGTATAGGCAGGCATTCAAAATTAGGTAGGAAAATGAAAAACGGAAATCCCCAAAATAGCATTTGTGCTTAAGAGTAAGCAGCAAATCAGAATATTAGAATGATTTCTGAAATATTATGTGACACTGAAGACTGGAGTAATGATGCTGAAAATTCTGTTTTATCATCAAAGGAATAAACTTTAAACATTTTAAAATATATTCACATAGAAAACAGGTCAGTTAAATTGTAATAATATTCCACAATATTTCTGCTTTTACTGTATTTCTGAAAAAAAAAAAAACCTCTGATGAGTATATCTTATAACAGAGGACCTACTGTACATCATATAAAAGATGTTCTCCTGTAATATTTGCTCAGATTAAACACTTTGAGGTGTGTGTGACGTGTAAAATAAAAGCCCATCTGTCACTGCATGTTTTCCTTCATTAGTTCAGCATGAGTGAGACAGAAACAGCAGAACGGAGTGATAGTGAGATATTTTACAGAGATCTGATAAATATGAGAAACATTTTGAAATGCTTTCTTTTGAGATACAGTATTTTTTTTCTACAGCTTGTAGATTTATTAAAATGAGGATCTCAAGCTTAGCTGTTTTGCGCTCTGGATAAAACTGGAAACTTAATATAACATTTTCACCTTTTCAGATTTAATCTTAAAACTATGGGGAGTAATTCCATTCAGCACAACTTTTATTGCTGTGTTTTCACAATTATCCAAAGTCCTTTTTTTGTCTTGTTTTCTTCCTCCTCTTCTCAGAGGCACAAACTTAGAAACCCTGTGGAAAATGAACATTATGTTCTATATGGTGTCACATTTACTACTGCACACAGTGATGCAACTGCTACACCCTAAGTAGAAATGTCATGATAACACACTGTTTACCTGAGTGCTGGTAAATACAGTTATTTACCAAACGTCACAACACAGACACCAGCCATTTCTCACTGAGTACAATCTCCAGGGTGGATGACTTCAGCTGCAATGTTTTTGCCTAAGGCATGACCTTTACAGGTCTTCTTGGAAATTTCCAGTGATTTCCAGTCCAGTCAGAGAATAGGTCTCTTTTTTAGAGACAAAATGTGAATTTCTGTCCCAGTGAAGGTGGGGGTGATCTTTTTTTTTTTTTTTTTTCAAGATTTTTTGATTAACAGAAAGTTAAAAAGAACAGCATTTATTTGAAATAAATTATTTGTTAACACACACACACACGCACACCGACACACACACACACACAATCACACACACACACACACACACACACACACACACACACACACACACACACACACACACACACACACACACACACATATATATATATATATATATATATATAATTTGTCATTTTTTATGATGAATTCAGTGTTTGGAGGGAGTGATTATCTATTTTTCTGACCAATGACAGACAGTGGAATTGTTCAGGTAGCGTTCTGAAAACAATCAACCGCTGATTTTGGAATATATTTATTTGGCAGAAATGTAGGATACTACTACGCTATTCCAAATTCAAGGGGTCATTTGATTCTGATAAAAAGAACATTATTTTGTGTATTTGGTGTAATGCAATGTTTTTATGCTATTTAAAAAAACACATTATTTTCCACATACTGTGCATTATTGATTCTCTTTTATGCCCCATCTTTCTGAAACATGTCGATTTTCACAAAACTCATTGTTCTGAAAAGCTTTTTTGCAATTCCATGTGCTGCCACTAGTGGTGCCGAAATTTCACTTCACCTTTAGTGTGGGATCAGTCAAAGAGCAGAGACTGGTTACTACTTTCTTGTGGGCAGTGGTTAGGGGGAAGTCGTGGCCTAGTTGTTAGAGCGTTTGCTTCCTAACCCTAAGGTTGTCGGTTTGAGTCTCGGGCTGGCAGTACCACGACTGAGGTGTCCTTGAGCAAGGCACTGAACCCCCAACTGCTCCCTGGGCACCGCAACATGAATGGCTGCCCACTGCTGTGTGTGTGCACTTTGGATGGGTTAAATGCAAAGCACGAATTCTGAGTATGGGTCACCGTACTTGGCTGTATGTCATGTCACTTTTACTTTGAACTTATGTGGACTTCTGCAGAAGCAGATTCCATGCAAAGTTTAAAACCTGATTGAAAAAGTGTTATTTTCAAGGACAAAGCTGAATTATGTTGGAGCTATATGGGACTCAAAATCTTCTGTGTTGCTGCAAACAAACCTCTGTGTCACCAATACACTGTAGCCGTCAGATCTCCTTGTACAGGACAAAGTTTGTCTCCAGGCTGTTAGCTTTTACGACTATGTAGAGCATGACCCTCTGCCTCAGTCTATTAGCTTTATTTATGGCCATGCTCTTTGTTTTTCTCATAGGAATGCTGAGAATGCTAGAGGCTGCTCATTCTCTGTCTCAACAAGACACAAACGAATGGTACTGGCATTTCCTTTTAGACAATCTCACCCACATGCACTCCTACTACAGGACAGAATCTGAGGAATGTAAGATGCTGACAAGACAAGTCAATTTCTCTTTGTTTTTCTCCGTCTCCTTCATTTTTTTGCTGTCAACTTACTGTTATTGCAATATCTGACTGATTTTATAATTTAACAATGAAGTGACACACATTGAACAACATATAGGGATCGCTCAGTATGGTAAACTGGGGAAAGTTGTGACACCTTTTACTCTAGTGAATATTTCACTTGGTAAGTTAATTGCTGAAAGTTAGTTTCTGTGCTAAATATCTTCAGTTAACACATGCTAGCCTTTTGTGACAACATGCCCCATTGGTAGATCATCTTATCTTGCTGTATGGGGCAAGTTGTCACAATGGGAATCTGCCATTAAATAACGTATAACAGGCTTTCAGCAAGATTTAAACAGTAAAACATTTATAAAAAACAAAATAATATACCAAACCACAGATACGTTTGAACTTCAGAGCTTCTAGTTACTAATGTGTAGTCTTTGTGAAAACTAGCCTGAGTCGTCCTTATTCTGAAATAACAAAAAAAAAAACAAAAAAAAAAACAATAAACTAAAAGAGAATTGTTTATTCATTAATTTATTTCATTTTTAGCCTCACAATGTAAAAACATAAATGCTGTAGGTATGTGCCTTTAAGATTTGGTAGTGTGGTTAACAAAATTGTCATTATAAATATATCTGTGTGCTAAGGACGTTGTGATAGGAACATTGTACAGTATATGTTGGCAGAAATGCACGTTATCACACTGTCTTTTATTTGATGTTGTGGATGAACTACAGTACACAGAAAAAGCCTTGTTTGATTTGCATGTACATCATAAGAAACAGTGTAAGCTTAAGCTTAACTTAAAAGGCACAGGGACATTGTGATAATCGTGTTATTTTTGCAAAACAAGGTGTGCAAGACACTCCGAAGCTAAAGACAAAAAACTTACTTTGGGAAAGAAAGTGCAGCCTCTTCAGTTCAGTATTGTCATGTCATGTTCATGGGCTCAAGACAAATAGATTCCCTTTTAGTTCTCAGTAAAAGTCACTTTCTAAGACACCGACTTATTCATGATATTGAGTACATCATCCAAAATGGATGGGCCCAAGTCGAGTTCAAGAGAGAATAGGGATCCCGTGATTTGAGTGAGCGACTCCTGCGAGTGGCTTTTGCTTTTGGAGATTTCAAAGTCCGAATCGCAGCGACCCTCTTCAACACCACTATCTCTGTCTGCCCAGTCGCCCTTGAAGCCGAACATCTCCTGTTCGTACTCAAAGACCGAATTGCCATTGTTACCATTGTTAAAGTTCCCACTGGCACCACTGCTTCCATTAACAAACACAGACAAAAATGTTTCAAGCTCGTTTTCACTGCTGTGCATCTTCTTCTTCGCAAGTGATTTTTCAGACATCTCAGTGCGGTCAATCAAGGGTTCATCCTCCTCTGGGACAGGGCTAGGGTCGCTCCTGAAGGCACTGATGGACTGAAGCAGAGTCTCCATCTGTAGGATTTCCAGATCTTCAGAACCAGTTGGAGGTGTAGATGGCTCAGACAGGCGATCCTGGGTCACGGTGGAATCAAAGGGTAGAGTCAGTGCTTGGCTGCCCCCGATGGTTGGGAGTGAGATTGCGTTCTTCAGCACCGGCGATCGAGTTTTAACGTAAAATGCATCTGAGGCACTATTAGCTCTCATAAAATCCCCGTGGATGCCATATTGAGGTCGGTTACGACCACCTTTCCCTGGTAGAAGCTCAAACTTTCCTTGCAGGAATGACATGTCGCCGAAGGCATCGCATTCACCGCCCGTTCCAATGTGGATAGTGTGTCGAAAGTCCCCGAGAGGCGGGCTGATCATATCCGGGGATAAAATGTCCCTCAGACGGCATTTCTTTCCCTTCTTACTGTAGTTGGATTTCAGGTAGATGGGTGTTTTGGCAGGCATCCCTGCTATAGAGTCCCGCAGGTATGGAGAGGAACAAGGAATGTTCTGGAAGTTCAGATCTCCTCGACTGTGCGATAAACTTGCTGGAGTCTCGCAAAGTAGAAGTGCAGGGGTTACATTCTCAGAGAGCAGCTGTTTTAAATGCGTCCTCAATCTTCACTGAAGATAATCCAGCTCAAATGTTTGGATTAATGTTCTTCACCTGGAGAGATGGAGAAATCATTAAGTTTTTCTTTGTACTCAGCATCAAAGATATCGCTATTGTGTTCATAAATCCAATACTGAAATTCATTTAAATGTCAAAGTAAATTTCACATGTATCTTTAGCATTTACAGAGAGAGAGATCAAAGAAAATGTTTTTCTCTGTCTGAAACCATCTTTTGGAGATTCTACAGACAGACAGACACAAATTCACATTGGGGATTTTGAAAAAAAAACAAAAAACAAAACCTTACTCAGGATAATACAATAACAGTATGCTTGTTTGTGTAACCAGAATAATGAGAAAATCTGTTGTTGTCATTTCAAAATGACTGTATGTTTACATATTTGAATTAACACCACAAGCTTTAAAGATAAAAATAAGATTTCTAGAGATAATGTATAAATTGCAGAGAGTTTTATAAAGGCTTTAGAGAGAGGAGGGCCATTAGAGAGAGAGAGAGAGAGAGAGACAGACAGAGACAGAGAGAGAAGGGTAACCACAGAACATAAGAGGGAGAGAGACTTCTTGCCCATTTATGGACATATTTCCTTTTGAGAGGGCTTTAAACACTGACCCTCTCTGACAGACTGCAACCAATCTCTGTACTGTACCAGCGACTGGGCCATTGCTTGCAAAATATGCATGACTGAAAAAACATCCACATTTCCTTTGCAGCAGAGCCCAATGTCCTCTGGCTCCTTTAAGACCTGCTTCACTAAACCGTTGAAGTGAAAACATAAATATGGTAATGTTAACTAAATGTTAAGTTAAAAAAAGACTGATTTAGTTTACAACATCCAACAGATGATTCAATCAAACTTTTTTTCTTAACTTACTCCAAAAGATTCGACCAATAAATATATATTTTTTAAATGATTGCTGAAGGATTATGTAACACTGAAGACTGTAGTAATGAATATTTATATTTCACAATATTACTGTTTTAACTGTATTTTATTTTATATGAAACTTCTTAACAACGCCTCCATGTGACTTTATTAATAAAATAGTTTTCCAGCTGAAAATTTCTTAGTATAAGGGCGGTAGACATTGCTTTTCTTGAAACAGTGAAACTTGCCTCTGAACAACCTTTGTAAGATGTAACACTGTTGTCAGGTAATTCATATAGACTTCACACAAACACAATCTCTCTCTCTGACTATCTGTAATAACTGCATTAGACTAATTCAATAATATTATTATCAAATGCTTAAGCCTCCATTACTGTAATGACATTTTGGAATTAGCAGCGGAGGCTTGAGATGAGATGCATAAGAAAAAAGTCCTAAATGCAAAACCTGACATCTTAACAATGTCTTGAGGTGTGATGTGGTATTAGCAAAATAGTTGACTCCAGGCTGTTCAATTACTAGAAGAATAACACACACTGAGGTGTGAGTGCTTTGTGTTGTGGCTGCCTTACCATCTTGGGTGTGGATTATTTTTTCTAATAATTAATTGGCATGTTGTCAGTTATTCCTTACATATGGTACAACATCATAAATATGTGTCCAAATATGGTTTGAGGCCATTGTATATTAAAATACCATGCAATAACCATCTGATAACATGGAGCCAGCACAGTACTCGAAATGACAGTCTGAACGATGTCACAGCTCACTGATCTACATCCCCTGAAGATCCTGGTTAGAGACAGCCAGGGAGGACACTGTTTACAAAACACCAGAAATTCCATTTCCTAGAGATAAGCAAATCCCCTGTTGTAACGTCTTAACAAATCACACAGCTGATAAACAACAGAAGTACGATGAAAGTGAGCTGCAGTACAGTCCTTGACAAATGAGTCTTTGTGTTTTCTTATGCGCATCTCTTTTTGCACCAGCTCAAAGGACGCCTTGTGAGTTCATAGGGCTTTTAAAAGCATTTTTGGATTCTGATGCATTGAAACACAAATAAATCTCAATGGAGCACTGAACAGAAAACTATTTTTAAAGGTGACGAGCATCATCAGGATGGCTGAAGAATGTGTGGATGCATGAGTTTGTTAACGATAAAGGAAAATGTGTGTGTGTGTGTATGTGTGTGTGTGTACAGAAGAAAGGCTGTTATTGTCCCTGAATATGCCTAACACTTTATTTAAGGACCAAATCTCACTATTAACTTGTTGCTACTTAGTGTGTATATTAGCATACTGGCTGTTTATTAGTACTTATAAATCAAATAGTAATGCCTTATTCTGCATGACAATACTTTAGATCCCTTTATCCGACTCCATACGTAAACTTAACAAATACTTGACTTGCTATTTATCAAAGGAAATTAGGGGTTTATTTAAGGAAAAATTCTCAATTAATAGTGAATATGTGTTCCCTTTACTAAAGTGTTACCACCTTTTCTTTGCTACCTTATTATCATATTCTTTATAAAACCTGTCCCTCTGTACTTCATTCTTCAAATCAAATCATCAGTGTTGTTAAAGTTAACTAAAACTAAAACTTAAAAAAAAAAGTTTTATATTTATATTTTAGACACCAGTTAAAGCTAATTTTATTTCAAGTAATGCAATAATATGTTATATAATATGCAATAGCATATTGATACAATTAAATTAAAGAAATAACAAAAAAATGAAGTACATTTATAAGACATTAGAATTAATTTAAAATGTATACTGATAATATCAAAATATAAGCAAATACAAAATATTAATCAATGCTAATAGTATATAAATAATATTTAAATAACACTAAATCAAACCCTTTGACTTTAATCTTGAATGTTTCGTTGCATTTAAATAAACAGTAGCATCTTGAAATTTGCTTGTTTGGTTACGAGGATGAAAAAGTTCACATAAGTCCTGCTGTCATGGCATGATCAAAGCAAGCAAGTGTGCAAACCTCTGAACTGGGTGAAATAAATCTCAAATAAAAGCCCAAATAATACTAAGGGTAGGGTAAAGGGTTAGGGTTTAAGGTTAAAGCTATGGTTAGGCTTCAGCTAAAACCCAAGCAGGTGTGAGATGCTTTGAATAAATTGTTCAATGCCATGAGTTGTTGAACAATGCCATTCAATGCAACAATCAACCACAATGAGTTTAGAGCAGCTGCCTCTCACACCCTCTTGATATTGCTTTATCTCAGGGCCATATCCTGCCTAATGAGTCCAAGGACAAATGCTGCACTTCCAAGTGCGTTGACGCCCTTGTAGAATGTTGAGATAGATCTGTCTGTCTGCCCCCTTTCCCTGGGGGACTGTATCATCACACACCCCTCAGAAGTGCAGGATGGCAGGACGGCTCCCTTCTGACAGACTGAATAAGCCAAAGCCTTAGCTCCATCCAGCAAAGGGACAAAATGGGAGTCAATTGAGAATGAAACAGGATAAGGTAGTTTTAAATGGATATTCCGGCCATAATTTACTTGCATCTTAAATCTATATGCACTGTATGTCCATTTAAAGTTGTTGTTTTGGAACATGAAGGTGAGCAAACAATGATTTAAGAGTATCCCTTAAAAAATGAACAAGACAGACTGAATGTGGTACATTTTGCTAAATGTGCCAGAATGAGACAAAATGAGAAGACAATAGACTGAAAGGGATAGTTCAACCAAAAATGAAAATTACCCCATGATTTATTCACCCTCAAGCCATCCTAGTTGTATATGACTTTCTTCTTTCAGACAAAGCACTTTATTTTGCTTCAAAATCTCGACCAGCATTCACTGCCATCATTAGGACATATCTAAATATAACTCTGATTGTATTCGTCTGAGAGAAGAAAGTCATATACTTTGGTGTCATACACTTTTTGATGGCTTGAGTGTGAGTAAATCATGGGGTACATTTAATAAGTTATTGAACAAGCCATATTGAGACTGAACTAGTTAGAACTGAATAAGACTCAAGACAGAAGACAGAATGTCATTTAGGTTTGGAATGACATGAAAGTGAGTAAATTATGACGGTGGACTATCCCTTTAAGACTAATCGAGATGCAATTCATGAAATAAAATAAGACAGAATGTCACTGAAAGAGACTAAATGAGAAGAAAACAGACTCTGAAAGTTATTAAACAAGACTGAACTAGGCAAGATAAATGAGTGAGAAAAAAAAGGCACCAGAATGAGACTGTATGTGGCAGAATTAGATTGAACGATATGAGATATGAGGTGAGAGCAGGGACTGCAGCCGTGGATCTCATTGCATTCTGCTGGCATTCAGAAAAATAATTCACTTTTGAGGTATGTGGGTCATATTATTATTATTAGAGCAAGTGTGAGTAGTGATCTAAACAAGTGCAATGAGGCCATTCCCACTGTACACAGAAATGTGTTAAGCCTCTACAGCTCAGCAACTGCGCCAATTTTGATTCTCCCTCTGATCTATTTGGCCGACAACCTGACCACCCTGTCCTGTCTGAGAAGTTGCTGTTGCTGCTGCTGTATTTAAAGCACATCGGCATCATTTGCATGTTTGTGGCTGTTCGTTTTACAGGTGCAGTATCCCAAAGCATGCATGGCTAGATTTTCTGGCCTGAGGTCAAGCTCTCCTCTCTTGGGTGGTTGGGTTTTTCCTCTTCTCTTGGGTGTTTAAGGTCTAAGCTTTCAATCTTTTAAATTCCTCTGACCACAAATTACCCAGTTAGACAATGTTCAAAATGATTAACGACAAATACCAAAATTGGCCCAATTTGAGGTTTCCAGTGTGTTACATAAAGCAACCCTTAATTACACTTTAGGATGGCTGCTGCATTTCGAGGAACCAGTGTGGAGCAAGGTCTCTTTCACCTCAACTTCATGATTTTTACACCTAGATATCCACCTCCAGTGCTTCTGGCTTTCTGTAAGAGTTGAGTTGACTTTCCAAGTTTCCATGGAAAGTACCTCAGGAATTTCAGAAGAATTTCTGGTCAAACAGCTGAGCATGTGCTTGAAGAACAGAGAGGAACCAGGTGTCAGGTTGCTTTGAGCTTCTCAGCTCTTGTTTTATGGTGTGTGGGAATTTGCTCGACATATTCTGCAGCACTAAATCTCAAATGTCATAATGACAGCCATGTGCATGAGTGGAAAGAGGTTTCATAAGCCCAACCAGCAAATAACATCCACATGGTTCATGAATACAACAATTTTTTTGATCTTATGTCATCTACACTCTTAAAAATATTTTTTTTTTAACTGGGAGAAATTGCAGCAAAGATTAGAAGAACAATTTTGGTTCCTTAAAGAAACTTTCAGCGAACAGTTATTCAAATAACCTTTTTTTTTTCATAAAGTGAAATCTAAAGAAATGTTTTCCACTACAACTACAACTAAAAACGGTCGTTCATTTACATTGACGGTTCTATGAAGCACTTTTAACATCCATTGAATATTTCCAGTGGACAAAAGTCTGTTTATATCATATAAGCTTCTTTAGATTACTAAAATGTTATTAACACTATGAATAAAGCAGTTGTTTTAAGAACCACTCATTGAAAGGTTCTTTGGGGAACCCAAAACGGTAGATAAATAAAATAACTTTTGTGGAATGGAAAGACTACATTGATGTCAAAGGTTTTTCATTGAACTATAGATGCTAAAAAATAACCTTTATTTTAAGAGGTTGTAGAAAATACACTATTTGCATGTCGTTTCAATAATCATTTGTTATCATGCACATATACCTGCCAAAAATCATCAGTATCTAGTTTTACCTGCTCCTGTGCCTTTGCAGATTAATGTCCCTGTTTTCTTCAGTCTGTGGTTGCAGTCTCGGAGGTAGCTTGACCTAAACTGTTACTCAGCTTCTGGGTGGTGCAGCGTGTTGCCGTTTTCGTCTTCTCTCACTCTCTCTCTTTCTCTGCCCTTGAGGGTTTACTTCTTACATGCAGGACGTCTGCTGGACAGCTGTTTCAGAATCCCTCCTATGAAGCAGTGTGGCATGTTTCCGCTTTGCTTTGCTCCTCCTTTCTCCGCATGCAGCACCTGTCCCTGCCTGTCTGCAGACGCTGGCGTTGAAATCCAATTCTCTCGTCTTCTGCAGCCCTGACCCGCCGGAGCTGCGCCAGTATTTCCTGGAGAGACGGACAGCGCTCACTCAAGGAATGAGGAAAATGAAAAGTGTGGAGTCTCTCCTACTGTGCCTCTCAGCTGCTGAATGTCAAAGTCCTTCTCCACAGAGTGGAAGAAATACAACGTCCCTCTGCCTCTCTGTTTGTCTTGTCCCTCCCTACCTCCCTACTCGTGCTCTCTCACACGTTTTTCCTTTTTATCACAGTTCTCACACTCATTTACCTTCTCTGAATCCTGTTCTATTTTGTCATTCTGCAATTTATTTCTGCCGACTTAAGCATCTCTACCTCATTTGTTTGCTCAGCATTTACTGTACCAGACACAATTACAACACATGAGAGGTGAAATGCAACCTTGCTATAAAGAAAGAAAGATTGTAGATAGATAGATAGATAGATAGATAAACATACATAGATCAATTGATGTAGAGCAAAGCTGTTTCTCTTTGCAGCAGCACTGTAAACCTCTGTGGAGCTTCTTGTCACCCTCAACCTAAAATAGGTTTCCTAGGCAACATAAAGTGCTCTGCAGTGAGCTCAGGTTTGACAGGATTAGGAGGGGGTGAAGCGAGTCTATCCTGCTCTTGTGAATGTGTGTGTGTGTTTGTGTGAGAGAGGAAGATTGGTGTAAGCTCTGTTCCAAACACTATATATAGTGAGCTCCCTGCCTGGACAGGAGAGACATTATAAGCGTGAAGCTGTTCCTAAGAAAGAGATACCATATGGGCAACTTATAAAGGAATATTGAATGATTGCTTCAAAACAACACAATCCTACAATGAATTTAGATTTGCACCATGAAAAAATAAATAAATAAATACATTCAAGATGGAGGTCAAAGTAGGATAAATGTTGATCACAAATTTGCCTAATTTAATACAATAAATAAATACAATATTAAAATGTTAGAAATAACAGTAGTATAATCTAGGTAAAACAGTATATTCATAAAATCGAATTAAAAAAATAGCATATCACGGCATGATAATACGCTCAGTTTCAAGTGAATTAATAGTCTAGTGATGCTTGGCGTGACAAGCGTTATTCTTGTGGTGCGCGGAATAACTGCTTATATACAGTGTTCCAAATCAGTATCGTATGAGTTTCCATATCAGTTTAGATGCTGCCTAAGAAGGCAGCTGCCTACGTATTTATGCAATTGTAGCAATAGTTTAGCAGAAGACAAAGATCCAATCACTTTCTGATTGAAAAAATCTAATCTTGTTTTCTGTTTCAACCTGAATTACCAACCTGATCTCACGGCAATTCGTACATATTTCACAAGGTGGCTTATTCGTACGAATTCGTACGACCACACTCGTACAATTTCATACGATTTTTGCCAATTCGTACGTATTTTACGAGTTGCACAATTCGTATGAATTTGTACGAATGACCTTCACCTAACCCCTCCCCTAAACCTAACCGTTACACAAATCGTATAAAATCGTACGAGTGAGGTCGTACAAATTCGTACGAATAAGCCACTTCATAAAATACGTATGAATTGGTCGTGAGATAGCGTTGGAATAACATATCATAGAGACTACATAAAAAAAATCATTAACATCTTTTTTTTTTTTTTTTTTTTTTGGAGTGTAGGTTTTGGAATAGAGTGGTATAGCCACTTAAAGCATCATATATAATGATTAAATTTTATATTAAAATTCTGGGGTCTGTTAAATTTGTGCAATTCAGTTAAGTGAAACAGCCACTGTTGGACAACAAGCTTTCTGTATGAAGTCTTTTTGTGTTCATGATGTCACATGTGGAGAGCACATGGTCTCAGGAAGAATACTGAGTATTGTCCTCATGTTTGCCAAGCT
The DNA here is from genome assembly GCF_003368295.1 of Carassius auratus. Taxonomy (NCBI): domain Eukaryota; kingdom Metazoa; phylum Chordata; class Actinopteri; order Cypriniformes; family Cyprinidae; genus Carassius; species Carassius auratus. The sequence goes on from NC_039255.1 coordinate 6,137,615, forward strand.
GCAATCACCATATAAATGCTGTGAATGTGCTTGTAGACACTAGCGTTTAGAGGAATCTCAGAGGAACACCTCCAGTTCTTCCCACCGAAAGAGACTATTTGAGTTCGCACAGATTTAGTTTTGGAAATGATGTTTATGAAAGAATTACCTAATTTTCCCAGTTATTAATTAGCTTGTTTTGGACCACATAATAATCAGAGCCTGTGAAGGTATGTGTGGTCACTAAAAACTCATAGAGCTGACTAACTGCTGCCGCTGAAGTCACTTCCTCTAATGTCAGAGATTTTGTGTTACATAGACAGCGATCAAGTAAGAAATGTGAAAAATAAGGAAAAGCAACTGTTAGAGCCATTTCAGTGAGATGTATGTATCATGAACACACTGTTCATTTTTTACTCTGGGTTAGTAATTCACACTAATTAAAGGGTTAGTTCACCCAAAAATCTAAATTATGTTATTAATAAATCGAGAACGAGTCAATCTTTTGTTCGTTATTTGGCTCGGCTCATCTTCGGTTCATCTTCATCTCTCTCTTCACAGCAGTTCAGTCAGTGTACTGTTTGAGTACATGAATTACTCTGGGATATTGGTTTGTTTGAACTCAGAGGGAGTGTCAGCCACATTAAAAAAGTTAACAGCTTAAGTCATTTGTGGATTAATGCGTATTGGAGACACCGACCGTTTCAAACGATTCAGTTCGTTTTGGTGTACTGGTTCAAGAAGATCCGGTTACATCGAGTGATTCGTTCGCGAACCGGATATCATTGAACCGTTGTGTTTTGAACTGTCTCACAACATACACGGAAGAGAAGAATAGAATGAATGGTGAATAAAGTCGTAGTTTTTGCTATTTTTTGACCAAAATTTATTTTCCATATTTAAAAAATTCTAACTGATTCTATTCTGATGTCACATGAACTACTTTGATGATTTTTTTCTTACTTTTCTGGACATGGACAGTATACCGTACACACAGCTTCAATGGAGGGACTGAGAGCTCTCGGACTAAATCTTAAATATCTTAAACTGTGTTCCGAAGATAAACGGAGGTCTCACGGGTTTGGAACGACATGAGGGTGAGTTATTAATCACATAATTTAGATTTTTGGGTGAACTAACCCTTTAAAGGTGGTGTATGTAAATTTTGTTTTGCTCTACTAAAGCTTAAAAATACCATAATATGTTTGCAGATATTTAAGAAACATGCTAAGTTAACATACATGCTAAGTTAACATCTGAAAAACAATGCTACCGTAGGTTATTATCCCTTGAAAATGTTTTGGTTTTGTTTTGGTTTGTGAAACCTGCCCACTGCCAGTTTACCCAATTCTATTTCGGCCCCCTGGGTGCCAGTTGACGGAAAACACTGCGGATTTAATTTCATTTCATTAATCGTCAAGCAATCTACATGCGTCAAGTCTGAGGAGGAGGGGTCGGGTGAAAAAAAAACCCTCCAATATTTTGAATTTGGACTGAAATAAATGTGTTAAATAATGTTGCTAAAGTAGCTAAACCTTTCAAATAAACAGTGTGGACATTCTCTTGGGATTTTTTCAGGTGGCTGTGGTTAATGCACTTGGCACTGTTCTCCCTCCTCCTTGTTCCTCTAACTTAGCAAAAGCAAATATTTACAAAACTTCACATCTTATTTTCTTTTAATAAATTTTGAATTTCTGCATTTCCAAGCAGTTTCATCACACTTGCTCTATTTATTATAAGCCAGCTCAATGTTTGTAGTGTTTTAGTTCTAAATTTTATTCCAAGCACAGTATAATAGTTTCTACCCAAAAAAAAAAAATAAATGCTTTAACCAGTCAAAGAGTTTTTGATTTTCAGTAGGTTATCAAAATGTTTGGGAGCGTGTTTGCGGTTGACTCAGGAAGACCAGTTGTTTCTATATTATTACTGTATGTGTAAAATGTACTAACAAATTCTGAATGAAAATTGTTTCAGTGTAGGCACTCCCATTTCAAATAATGGAGGCTAATGAAGGGAGCCAGTTCTCTATTCCCCCCAAAAATGCCAGTAGCTACTTCCTGAACATGTCGTCCTCTAATCAGAGTGTGGTATGGTGAAAAGAACTGGCCAGAAAGAACACATCTATTTATTCCATGAGAATAGGTGGCACACACAGAGTTTATTACAGGGTGTGTGTGGTCACAGAGTGGGAGCCTGCTGATTAAAGGGTCCGAATGCTGTCAGTTCCCAGAATGCACTTCTGCAAGAGGAGGACACAACATTGTATTTTAGAATAAGGAGTTGGAATATATGTTAAACATTGTATAGTTGAGGTTAGGAGCATTTTTGTCTAACCTTTATAGTGGCCAAACATGTCTTTCAGAGTGGATTTATATTTGCTCTGTATCTTTGTGTTCTGGGGTCATTCCTGAAATGAAGTGCCTTTTGAACTCTTTAACTTAAAAAAAAAAAAAAAAAAAAAGTTTGTGTTTATATAGAAGAATAAACCAGATTTTCAGAAATATGCTCTTTTAATTGTTCAGACATAAAAATGTTATTCATTATAACTTGATTATTTAAAATTGGCAAAAAAATTCATTTAACCCTTTGTTAATATTTACTGATATTTGTGCTGTTGTTTACCCTCTAAAACGATGTCACTTCCTGTAGGATGATGTCATTAAGGAGCTGTTTTTAAAGGCATATTTAAAAAATGTCAAGAATTCAGACAGACAAAATGAAAGACAGACAAATGTATTTTAAACATTATTCACAAGAATATGAAAACAATATAATGTAAAAAAGTATTAACAGTATAATTAAAATACTGTAAAAATACTTTTTTTGGGGGGGAAAGATAATAGAAAAAAAAGGAAAAAATAGTTTTTGATATTAGAAGTTATGACAAAAATCAGCTGAACATCAGCTCAAACCAAAGTGGTGAATTAATGAATATTTATGCTATTTTAATTGTGATATTGTGATTAAAAAACTATATTAAAAACCCTATATTAATGAACTATATTTATATATTATATCTTCTAAATCCTGAATCTAATATTTTATATTAAGACATATATGATGGGAACATGAAAATGTAATGCACAGGAATGTCCCTGGTCCTGGAAGCAGTCTGGTTTTCATTAGATCAGGTCTGGGATCAGGTTATGGTCAAAGGACTTGGAATTGCAGCTATGTTTATACAAAATATTTCATAACTCATTCCTTTCACATACTATTTATTGTTTATTTTTAATTATTTCATGTGATTTTTTTACCTACATTCTACCCATGTGCTGATCCCTGCAATGAGGCCATTTTTTTGTCTTTGTATGCCAAGAGGGATAATTAGTTTCCCATAATTATTTATCAGTCATTATCTGTAAATTCCAAATGTTTTCCCCCCTTAGTCCCATAGGAAAATAGTATGTCACTCCCTTCAGAAAATTTGGAAAGTCACTCTTTATCAGTATAGTCAGTAAATAACATTCCAAGGAGGAGCAGATGGCCATCAGAAAACTCCCATCCCACTGGTTTCAAACAGTGAGCGTGATTTCACCAAGTACAACATGTTCCTGGATCAACATCCTTGTTGATCCTGGAACAAAATTCCAGTCAACCAATCAGAATACATAACTTTTCAGGAAATATCTGTTTTAGGCTTACAATCAGGGTTAGGTGCTTCTACACCCTTGTTGATCAGCTATCATTTCCCACTGATTTTAGGAATAAATTATGGTAAGGTTAGGTTTGGGGCAGGGATGGGGTTCATTTTGGACAATAATGTTGATCCAGGATCATCAGAAGATGTTAATTTAGGAACATGACTTACTTGGCAAAATCACTTGGCAAAATCACTCATAGGATTTCCAGAGTGATTATCCAAATCCATGTCAGTGCCCCTTAGAGCCAACCATGTTTCCCACACCTAAAATGAAAGAAATCAAATGAAATAAAATATTAGATTTGCAGTGAAGCAAAGACTAATATCGCTTCTACATGCCCTTCGAAAAAAAAAATTACAACCAAAAGCAGCACAATGTGGTATTTCATGGGTTTTCTACTACATATTTCAGCCAGAGGACATATTTTGTGTTATACTTAGCTATTCAAGTCTTAATACCTGGTGTTACCTTTAATACAAAATATTTGTTACAGTATTTATTCAACACCCCAAAATGATAATCTGCTGAAAATTCACTCACCCTTAGGCCCTTGATGGAGAAGTATGGATTACTTGTGGATTATTGTGATATTTTTATCAGATGTTTAGACAGTCATTCAGACGGCACCCATTCACTGCAGAGGATCCATTAATGAACAAATAATGTAATGCTACGTTTCTCCAAATCTGTTATGATGAAGAAACAGACTCATTTACTGTACATCTCGGATGAGTAAATTTTCAATTTTGGGTGAAATTTTCTTTTTTTTATATTTTAATAATTCATTGGTAAATGTTGAATAGCTATACATTTTGTTTTTAATAGTTAACTAATGTAGTAAATTAATGTTAACAAATGGAACCTTATTGTCAAGTGTTACTGAGATGCTTGCCTTTAAACAAGCAAGCACCAAGAAAAAGGACATGTGTAATCTACAGCCTTATGATTTAAGTCCCTTCAGCTATGAATTCAGTTTATCTGTGTCTGATCAAGACTCTACACTTAACTTGTAAAATGTATGTGTGCATGCATGAGGGGTTGAGGGCAGGCTGCATGCCACAGATACTTGAACATTCACTGTATCAACGGTCACTGAGCGTTTGTCAGGAGCACACGCATCGCCACAGAGCGCGTGCGAGACAGCTGCTCCGGAGCGTGTGCGGTCGAACTGAACATGTGACCGCACGCAACCACTGGATAAGAACATCTTGTGCGTCAGTAGAATAGAAGAACATCTGAACATCTGTACAAAGAAGTCACATGGTCTGTCACAAAAATGCTTATTTCATCAGAAATTGTGTCTTCATTGTACTTCAGAACATTATTATTATTATTATATATTTTTTTGAAATATTTAAATGAACTCTTTCATACAAGTGCAGAGAACTTCCTATGGCGGAATTCTGTGGGAGTTTAAAGTACTTCCAGACTGATTTATGACCTTATTCTCTAAATGAAAAATGATGGGAGATTTTCTGACTAAAACAGCGCATAGTTAAGCATATGGCCTCAACATACTGAGGAAAGTAAATAAATATGCCTGTCGAGCATGTCGTTAACATTCCTTTAGTGTTTGTAAAAGTTATCATGTGTTTTAAGAGGGAGACATTAGATTATCATAGAGCCGTCACCACACAAATTAACCAATGGACTAGTCATAAATGGAGATTTGAGCTTTTTGTAATAAGTATCTCATCCTATTTGCCAGATTTTTTTTTTTAAACATTCTTAAAATGATGAGTTTTCAGATAATGCATCTTGAATCATTGTTTATTTAATAATTGTTTATTTAATAATTAACATTTGTTTATTTTTCTCATTCCATCTGAATTTTTTTTATATAGTTTTAAGTGCAAACCTTTCAAAGTTTTGTTAGATAAAAAAAAAAAATTCAATTCAATGAATTCAATAACTGCTTAATTCATTTAATTACACAGCTGTTTTCTGTATTTACTTTAAGTTGCAGCTGATGGTTTGTTTTTCTAAGAAACTATGTTTGCATGGTAGAAACAATCCAAAGGGGTCTAGATGTTTATGGTCTAGCCTGAATTGCATTCCTGTAATCTGACATATTGTTTATGTCTGTCCACAGCATGAGCAGATCACCTATGCTTTTCATTTAATGATGAACTGTAAACAAAATCTTGAAATCATTACTCCATTCTCACACATCTGGCCACCACTTACATGCAAAAGTCATTGATTCAGTGTACGTACAAATTCACATTGACAGAAATTCACATTGAAACATTATTTAAAAAAAATTGCATAATCAAGTAAACCTAAGTTACAGTACTTAGGTCTTCAGTTACTCACTCTCATGTGATATGCTTTGCATCTGTTACATCATCAGGAAGCTGCATTCTGGATGGCGTCGGGTCTCGTCTGCAGCTGTTCGGTGTGTGAAGCACATTCCGATTGATCCGTCAGACAGTGTTCATGTTAAAGAAAACAGATGCTTTACTATGTGCGAAATCCATGCGGCTCTTTTTTAGGACAGGCCAACCGCATAAGAGAAAAATCCCTGTAGCATATTATATTTATCCACTGCAAAAGACAAGTCTGGTGAGGATTCCATCAGTCCTGGATATAATCATGTGATTATTATGTGAAAGAAACATTGGAGTGGTTTTAAAAAATGTACACATACTCACTTAATTACATTATATGATAATGGTCGTGGAACACTGGACCAGCTCTATACCCTTTCCAGGGTGCTGGAGGGTTCATGGGAGTTTGCCCAACCAGTCCACATGTGTTTTGTGGACTTGGAGAAGGCATTCGACCGTGTTCCTCGCGACATCCTGTGGAGGGTGCTCCGGGAGTATGGGGTCGGCGGCTCCCTACTTAGGGCTGTTCGGTCCCTGTACGACCGGAGCAAGAGCTTGGTTCGCATTGCCGGCAGTAAGTCAGACCTGTTCCCGGTGCATGTTGGACTCCGGCAGGGCTGCCCTTTGTCACCGGTTCTGTTCATAATTTTTATGGACAGAATTTCTAGGCGCAGCCAAGGGCCGGAGAGTGTCCGGTTTGGGGACCATACGATTTCGTCGCTGCTTTTTGCAGATGATGTTGTCGTGTTGGCATCCTCAGACCAGGACCTTCAGCGTGCACTGGGACGGTTTGCAGCCGAGTGTGAATCGGCTGGGATGAGAATCAGCACCTCCAAGTCCGAGGCCATGGTTCTCAGTCGGAAAAGGGTGGATTGCCCACTTCAGGTTGGTGGAGAGTTCCTGCCTCAAGTGGAGGAGTTCAGGTATCTTGGAGTCTTGTTCACGAGTGAGGGAAGGATGGAACGTGAGATTGACAGACGGATCGGTGCAGCTTCTGCAGTAATGCGGTCGCTGTACCGGTCTGTCGTGGTGAAGAAGGAGCTGAGCTGTAAGGCAAAGCTCTCGATTTACCGGTCAATCTACGTTCCTACTGTCACCTATGGTCATGAGCTGTGGGTCATGACCGAAAGGACAAGATCCCGGATACAGGCGGCCGAAATGAGCTTTCTCCGTCGGGTGGCTGGGCGCTCCCTTAGAGATAGGGTGAGAAGCTCGGTCACTCGGGAGGAGCTCAGAGTAGAGCCGTTGCTCCTCCACATCGAGAGGAGCCAGCTGAGGTGGCTCGGGCATCTATTTCGGATGCCTCCTGGACGCCTTCCCAGGGAGGTGTTCCAGGCACGTCTCACCGGGAGGAGGCCCCGGGGAAGACCTAGGACACGCTGGAGGGACTATGTCTCCCGGCTGGCCTGGGAACGCCTCGGGGTCCCCCCGGAAGAGCTGGAGGAAGTGGCTAGGGAGAGGGAAGTCTGGGCGTCTCTGCTTAGACTGTTGCCCCCGCGACCCGGCCCCGGATAAGCGGAAGATGATGGATGGATGGATGGATATACACTACAATTCAAAATTTGGGGGTCATTAAGATAATATTGCAAAAGATCTCTATTTGAAATTAATGCTGTTCTCTGAAATTAAGTGTTTAAGAGCTGCTCAGATATATAAAAAAAAAAACGTTGTATTGCACAGTAGAAGATCATACGGATGAGGGTGAGTTAATGACTTTGTATCTTGTGTCTCACTGCTCTTGCTGTGTTTTAAATGTGAGGCTGGAGAAGAGCAGAGCGAGGGAGAGACAGAAATATCTGAGGGTGTGTAGGCCAAGGTCTAACCACTGTTATGCAGCTGGAAACAGGCCTCTCTCTCTCCAGCAGGAGGATATGTTAGCTTGTCTTTAAGACATGAGAGGCTTGTGATTGCTCCAATGATTCACAGATGACACTGTCATACATCTTTTCTGAAGGCAAATGATCCTTCAGAAATTACTGTAATATGCTGATGTTGTATTTTAATCAATATTATATATATATATATATATATATATATATATATATATATATATATATATATATATATAATATTGATTAAAATATATTTCTATCTATCTATCTATGAAAGATTCAATATTTTATTTGTCACGTACAAGTTATGTAGATATGTAGATATAAATGCTATTTTATATATATATATATATATATATATATATATATATATATATATATATATATATATATATATAGCCTACATTTAAACAGTACAATTAATTACTTTTTTATAAAGCAACGCAATATTGTAATGTATTACTTTTATAAGTAGGGGAGAGCGGGGGCGAAAGTAACGTCGGATGAAAGTAACAAAGTGATTTTATCCGAGCCTCTTTCTGCATTTGCATTGCCAGCTATGACAGCATGTTCAGCATGCAGTCCTTGACAGAGCTGAGAAACATCACTTGATTTCCTCATCGTTTCCCGAAGTTAGGTCCGTAAAACTGTTTTCGAGTACAAAAAGTAAATTATTGAAGCAGTAAATTTTTTTTATTAGTCATGTTGTTTTTCTTGTTTCATGTGTCACAGTAATGATCAATCTACAGGTTATTTAGTGCTTTAACACATCCTAAAGTTTGCATTTTCAGATTTTTTTTTGTATAAAATTAAATCAAGGTTAAATGTCAGGAGTTCCTGTCCCGCTACAGTCACAAAAAGTATTTATTTTGTTCCAGTGCAAGCTATATTGTGAATTTCTGTGTCTTGCATCAATTTTTACAAATGTTTATGTCATATTATACCAAAAGAATATGTCTTAGTGAGGGTCAGAAAGACAGACAGAGGTCTGGTTTTATCCAGATGTTTTTGAGAGGGTGTTTCTGGACATAGAGGAACATCTCTCTCTGGGCAGCTGCTACGTCACATTTATATTTAGTTTTTAGCCGTATCTTAGCCTTTACACCTCCACCTGTGAATTTGCAGTGTTTCCAGATGTTTTAATGCACATTTTCAATTCATGCATAAAAACAACTGGATGGAAACATAAATAGGCCTACTGTTACATTATGTTTAGAGTTAAAATATGATTACATTTTTATATTGTGCATTCTATTTTTATAATATAAAAATACATTTAAATTTACAATAAAAAATACAGTCAGGTTTTAAGACATCTGATGAAACTTAAATTTAAAATGAAAATATGAAAATGTAATTTAATAATTTTTTTGCAAAGATAAAGGACAAAATATGTTTGCAGTTACTTATTAACAAGGTCACAATCAGGAATACTTAAGAAAAATAAGACTAACAGAAAAAAATCTAGCTTATATTGTTGTGTTACTTTTGACCCACCTGTGTGTACTTTCGTCCCAACCGATGGGGTTGAAAGTAACAATGTTCAACTTATGTTCAAAGTGAAATTATACTGAAGTCTTTCTAAATTTATACAGAATACCACCTGGTATTGTTAGACCACACTTCTGAGTTACTGGCCACAGCAGAAATATATATCTGTATACAACATTATCTTTTAAAAGGATGTTTTTCTGAAAAATGGTACTTTCGCCCCTGCTCTCCCCTACTAAGTATTTTTTTTCTGACACAAAAACAATATCTTGCTGCACTGCGTAACAACATTAAACAAATGCATTTATACAAAATAGAATTCACATTATTAGGAAAAATAACACACAAAGATGAACCTCTTTATTTACAGTTTCTGTTCGAACAAACCAATTCACTAAAATGAATCAGATTTTCCATCATAAACATAACAACAAAAACAAAGAAAGGACAGTTTAGTGGAACACATTTGATCCAACAATATGACAAAATTTTGCATTTAGTTACACAAGTATTTGTTGGAAAAGGTAGCTTGTTAACTCACTGGAAAAACTACTTTATTGAATTATTAATGGCACTGGGGAGTAAAATATTAAATAAAAAATAAATGCTGAAATTCAAAAAAACTTTGAAGTGCTTTAAAGTAAACATGAGTTTATATTATTTAGGAGTCATTTTAGGTGAAAACACCACCAATCCACTGACTGATCCACAAACGCTTGGCTCTTCTTGGTAGTATGAGAGTGGTTTGGGCTTTCTAAATCCAAATGACCTTAAAACTAAATCAGGGATGGTCATAACAGCTCCATTAATAGAATCCATCCCTCCTACGACTGTAGACACATGTAAAAAAATAAGAACAAGCATTCTTTGCAAATGTCAGCATCTGTGTACAACCATATTCCCGCCAAAATAAGTTTGTCATAGTCATTCACAAACAAATGCACACTCATGCTGGGTGGATCTCTGTCTGGTTTTCTGGCAGATGAAGCATTTATTTCTAAACTGAGCTGACCGCAGAAAAAACAAAACAAAAAAACATTACAAAACACAGCAGGATCTCTTGGCAGCCGGTTTAGCAGAGATGAGTCAATGACAGTAATGTAAGCGCCCCCTGCTGGGATATGTCTGCATGTGCATAAATTTGATCAAAATGAAACAAAAATATCAGCCAGTAAAAGCACTATCATGCACTTAGAAAAAGCAAGTTAATTTAAAGGGAAAACATTGTGACATATATTTGTTCTTGTTCAGAAACATCTTAATTTTGTACCTTAAAGTAAACCTTGATTTAGGGATGTTTAGATATTTGTATCTGAAAACAAAAGACAAAAATACTGCTGAAGATATACATTTTTAGCAATGCATGCAGCATTCAATTCCATGGCTTAATCAATTTAAGACTTCCATTTAAGGCTGTAATATGTGAAATGGTGCATTTTAAAGACTTAATAAAGTCCTGCAGACGGAGAACTCCATTATGTTTCTTGACTTAAAGAGCACATGAAATCATATGATCCTATTTTGAACACATAGCTGTTTCACAGGCTTATGCAGCACTGATGGGTATCTTCTGCTGCTGGTATGTGAGGCCACTGACATGTAGCACGTACAGTTTCCCCTCAGTTATCGCATGGAGAGGATAAAAGGAAGGTTTTCTTTATATATATAGTGAGTTATAACATCATGGGGGCACTGTGTTACAGAACAAGGTCATGCAGAGGTCAATCAGTAGTGTATGAGAAACCCTATTTTGGGGGCCCTGTCGCAGGTGAATCTAAAAAAGCATTTCCAAGTCTCACAGAATGTGTTTTTGCTTTGAAAAATGTAAGACATGATAGAGAGATCTTTTATTTTAAAGCTTTTAAAGTTCTTTTGACTTCAGAGCTGTGTTTCTGGAATGCCGTGTATTGCTCAACAACTGTAAAAGACGTGAGAGCAAAGGTAGCCCAGTGGAGTGGAAAAGTGCGTGAAAAACTCAACATCAGCCAGGGAAGATCAATGTTTCTCTCTTATTTCACTTGTCATACACTATACACCTATGACCACCACACTGTAATTGAAGTGGATATTTTTATGCTTAACGTTGCCTACGTACAGAACCCCATGACATGCAGGAATAAATAAATGTAAAAAAATTTGTAAAGCAGGCACACAACGTAATTCTTTCCCTTGTTTTACTAAATAGTGTGCACAAACTTACTAATTTGTTCCCTTGTTTTAAGTAAATTTTTCACAGTATATAACAAGTTGTTCACTCGATTTTATTTTATTTAACACACGTTTTAGTAAAACCAGGGAACAAATTATTTTATAGTGCGCACAATTAATAATTTTTCCTGCATGTCATGTGTGGTACTCCGTATGTATATATATGCATTAAGTAACAGTAAAAGTTACAACTCTGTAGAATAGCCCAGAATATGAATGCAAGCATTTATTTACCATTATATAGGATTTATATAGCAAGCATTTATCTCCCACTGTAAAAAAACAAAAACAAACTCAGAAAATTGCCTATGTTTGAGAGGTAACTCATCTTATTCTTACCATAGTAATAAAATAATTTTATATGCAATTTAATAATATGAATATGATAGATTTAATGAACTACAGAGAAATGGTGCTTTATCGTGAGAAATACCTAAAACAGATGCTGAATATAGGCTAATTCTGTCATGTGACAGCTGTGTATAAATGCTGAATATGTTGCTGTTTCTCACATTTTAAAAATAATACAACTATTTTTAAGATGTGAGAAAAAATTAAACTAATTGGCCTTTTTAATCAGTCTGTTTTTAGTTAGGGATGTTCACATTAACCGGTTAACGTTTATTTATAGTTTTGACCATTTAATACAATCAGCTAAACTGCTTAAAAGTCATTTCAGTATTTTTAAAGTCATTTTTCAAAACATTTTAAACGTTTGTTGCATGTTTAAAAAATGTTCTGAAGACATCAGGAATCTTTAATATCAGTGCATCGGTTTGTTCATGTATGTCTGGCAGTTATTTTATCTCAAAATGTGCAGCTTTGGAATGTGAAAAGTATTCCTGGTCCTAATTTTTTGTTTGTTTGTTTTGTCTCAGAAAAATATCCCTAGGAAGCTCAGTGTTGGTTTTGACTGGTGCTGAGATCAAGTAAAACCTGATGGTTCTGATTAACATTCGGACGCCCTTACATGCATGAACAGACTATCAGATATATCAGATTATATGTACCTTTCTAAACCCATTACACAAACCGGAGGCCTTTGTGCTACTGTAAATGAGATCACTCTACATGCAGATTGTCACAGCAGTTTAGTAGCAACTGGAGGATAAATTGTGGCCTAATGGTTAGAGATTTGGACTCATAATCCAAAGGTTGTGAGTTTGAGTCTCGGGCTGGCAGGAATTGTAGGTGGGGCGAGTGAATGTACAGTGCTTTCTCCACCTTCAATACCCAATTGAGGTGCCCTTGAGCAATATTGAACCCCAAACTGTTCACCGGGTGCCGCTGCCCACTGCTCCGTGTGTGTGTTCCCTGCTGTGTGTGTGTACACTTTGGATGGGTTAAATGCAGAGCATGAATTCTGAGTATGGGTCACCATACCTGGCTGTATGTCACATCACTTTAACTTTTTCACTTTAAACGACATTAATAGTCAATTTACACACTATTGTAAAGTTTGGGGTCGGTGTGATTTTATAATGCTTTTGAAAGAAATCTCTGAAGACTCATCAAGGCTGCATTTATTTGATCAAAAATACAGTAATTATTCAGTTAAATGCTGAATAAAAGTATTTTAAACACCCTTGAACGGCAGTGTATGATCTGTTTTCTTTCTTGAGTTAAGAGAAATAATATGTTTAAAACTTGATGTGGTTCAATTATCTGATATTTTTGCAAGCACTTAAATTTAACCAGACAAAAAAAAAGAAAAAAGTCTTTTTTTAAAGGGATAGTTCACCCCAAATTTAAAAATGCAGAATTTATTCACCCTCATGTTGTTCCAAACATGACTTTCTTTCTTTCTTTCTTTCTTTCTTTTCTTTTCTTTTCTTGGATAGATAAAACATTGATTGAAATGTTATTTTAGGTGGACTATCCCTTCAAATTTGTCTCTTAAATTTTGCGTCATAACATGATTTCAATTGTTGAAAGTTCTGACATCTCTGAGATGATCAAATGCTAGACAACAAACCTGATCGCCTTGATGTAATGTAAAATTAGTAAACATGTTCACAATTTTTAGAAAAACAGTATTATTATGTAAATATGATGTAAAAATATCTAAGCAATAAAAAATTTAAAGTGAACCTCAAAGCCAATATATGAAATGTACAAATCCAGTGCAAATCTTTTGGTCATGCATAATAATTAGTTGATGAAGATTGATGGTTTAAAGCAAGGATGGCAAAACTCGGTCATGAAGGGTCAGTGTCCTGCAGAGTTTAGCTCCAACCCTAATTAAACACACCTGAACCAGCTAAGCAAGGTCTTTAGGCATACTAAAAACTTCCAGGCAGGTGTGTTGAGGCAAGTTGCAGCTAAACCTTGCAGGACACCAGCTCTCCGGGACTGAATTTGGACACCCTGGGTTTAAAGGAATAGTTCACCCAAATGAAAAAATCCTGTCATCATTCACTAACCCTCAAGTTGTTCCAAACGGGTGTGAATTTCTTTCATTTTTGGGTGAACCATCCCTATAGACCGAATTAACATAATATTTATGAGCAAAACTTGCACTGATGTCTATATGCAAACAACTGATCTCAATTAAATATTACAATGTAAGTCTTAATTGTGACAGTCAGAATCTATAAAAAGAGTTGCAGAAGCTGACCTTCATGCTGTGGTTGCATATCTATCATCTTTCAAAACCACCACGAGAGATTCTAGTTATAAAAAATATCCTGGATGGCTTTATGCAAGAGAGCCTTTATCTACAGTATCTATCAGCCTTCTATTCATGCCACAGGCGTCTGATGCTCAGATAGCTGTTGATCTTTATATAGCACTTGAATACAGTCTCAGCATGTGTGTCTTTGAATAACATGCCGTGACTCCGAAGATGGCGATTAATCTGGCAGTTTTGGCCTGATCAGAATGAGGTGTTGGTTGGATGACAACTATCATTCAATCTCATGTGAAGCAGTACTTTCCTTTGCTTTGGGTTGGTACGTGTGTTTATAGGCTGAGCAAATGCAGGTTAGTTTGGAACAATGCAGTGTTTTGATGAAAAGAAGCACGTCTGTGAAACTGCACGTAGCAATTGTAGCCATGCATGCAGGCTCCACCTCGCATGCCTTCATGTCACCGTACTATGTTTAAATTTGGAGGTACAGGCCGGGATCATAGGTGACTGCATGTTTTTCCACAAATAGCCCATGTTACATAAAGAAATAACATCTGAAATAGAACTGTGTTTGCACCCTAGATTGATTTCAGTTGGGAAACATGCATAAAAGATCACACAAAATGTAAAATTCTGTCATGATCTAGTCACTCTCATGTCATATTGAACCCATAAGTTTTATATTTTAAGACACAAAAGGAGGAATTTTTATGCAGCTTTTCCAACTTCTCCACCTTACAAATGCTGCAAATCATATTTTGTGAGAAAATGTGATATGCTACAGCAAAACAGTGATTTTTGTAAACAGAACCCCAAAATTAGTTTGAAACAATCATTGGATTTCAATCCACAAACATGATGCAGGTGGGTGTTATGAGTAAAAGGTTTATGGGTGATAATGATACTCTTGCTTGTCTACAAAAAAAAAAAAAACCTTTACAGAGCATTCCTGATTAGGAAAAGAAATCTTTCTGAGAACTGGTTGATTAAAATCAGTCACGTTTAGAAATGGATTTTAATCATGCTTTTAAAACTGCTGTTGTTGAAGGTGCTCTATGATCATGAAGAACAGAGACAAGATTGTAGCAATGATATTGAGCTATATCATAAATATAAGCAAAAGACAAATAAATATAGCCTAAGTAAAATAAATGGTAAAAGTAAAATTGGCACTGGCAAAATCTCTAATTATCTTTGCATAAAAACAAAACAAAAACAAAATTGCATAACTGTTACTGTACATGGGTCTTCTCACCTGAAGCAAGTCTGATCAAGCAGTACAGATCATGGAAAGATCCTTTACTGTACATAAAAGAGCTTTTATATGTGCAACGATTCGTTTCATATTCAACCAGTCTGGGAAGCCAGCTGTCATCAGGGAGAGGCGTTTTTCACTGCTAAGGGTTTGGTCATCAGGATTTCAGAGGTGCCAAAAAAATAGTCCATATGAGACAGACAAGTACAATAAGTGCAAAGTTGATTCAGTTTCTTTAAAGGCAAAACTGCAAATCTTTTCTTCCGAACTCTCTAACTCTTAGCAATCCCGTTGTCATCCATGCTCCTAAAATAAGACTGAGGGTGTGGGATGCACAGTAGTGTTGCTGTAGAGAACCTACCTGGTATCCATATTGCACTGAATTTCATCTAAGTTTCAAAAGGTGACCTCATCCCCAAAGATTTCCTCGGCTTCAGCATCTGCTTAAAACATTATAAATGTTACAAGGTGACATTGTATGTGGTTTCATGTTTTTTTTTTTTTTTTTGCAGTTTTGTGGGCATGGAGGTCAGTGGAGATTGGCCAGCATCTCACAGCAGCTGAAAGCGCACATTACAGCAAAGCATAGATGGGAATGGATAGGCTACAGCAGCAAATAACTAAGAGTATATAGTGAAAATATGCATAAAAAAAACTAGAATGTTAAAAATCGTGAAAATATTGCATGGTCTGACCAAGGGGTCAAAGTTTCATTACCCATGAGACGCCTGCTGGTAGATGCTGTTACTACACCATCTGGGTGCAAAAGAATCTTAAGAATATCAGTAAACCTTGTTTGTATAGAAAAAAAAAAAAAAAAAAAAAACCCCGGTCAGTGGGTTCCAGTCTCAGTACTGACAGTAATTGTGGGTGGGAGGAGTGAATGTAGTGTTCTTCTGTCTTCAATGGTGAGTGTTATTTCTCCAAGTTCCTGGTGAACATGGTCCGAACAACATTCCAATCAACCAATTAGAATTTAGATATAACTTTTCAGGTAATATCTGTTTTAGGCTTATAATCAGGGTTAGGTGCTTCTACACCCTTGCTGCTCAGCTATTATTTCCCACTGATTTTAGGAATAAATTATGGGAAGGGTTAGGTTTGGGGGTAGGGATTGTGTTAAGACTATATTTAGGACAATAATGTTGATCCAGGATCATCAAAAGATCCAGGAACTTATCTTACTTACCAAAAAAAAAAAAAAAAAAAAAAAAAACTTACTTGGCCCTTATGACATTGAACCCCAAACTGTTCCCCTGGTGCTGCAATAATGTCTACCCACTGTGTTATTACTCAGCGCTGTGTGCGCGCTGGTTGGATTAAATTCAGAGCACAAATTCATAGTATGGGACCCCATACTTGTAAATATTATATGTCATAAAATGATGACAGAACTTTCACTTTTGGGTGGACAGTCCCTTTAACATTTATTGAAATATAATCAAGAACAGAAATACACATACAAATTATTTTCAAAATTATGAATCTTCTCAAGAATGTTTATAAAATAACAAGGCTAATAGATATACAGTGAATTGTATACTTTATTTAAGTGAAGTGTCATTAAGTCTAGACAAAGATGTTGATAGACTAGAGAAAAGCATACCAAAGCACTGAGCATACTCATCAGTAGACTAGTTCATTCATCCACCACATTTTACTAAATAGTAATGTCTAAATTCTACTCAGTATTAAACATCATTCTTGTTTTTACAAATGGTTTTGAGCGTAAGCTTAAACAGAAGTGTATTGTAGCCCTGTATGGTTGGATTATGCGGGCGGAACCTTCAGTATCAAGCACTGGAGCGAAGCGGACTGTTTTTGCAGACGCACCTTCGCTCAGGAGAGTTTGAACAGGTAAAAGCTGCTATTTTTTAAGAATGTCACCGATTTATGAGTTTGTTTTATGTTTTTACTGACGGGGCCGGCTCTGATGCTGTTTGAAGTACAAATGTATTCCCCGCTACATGTGCGTTTATAGGCATATAGCATAATTCTGTAATGCCCTTGACAACAGATTGGTATCTTTCTTTTATTTTCTTTCCACTGCTGCGGTTTAAAATGTTTTCTGAAGGTGAAGGTGAATTGAGAGCTTGTGATATAATATTTATATCCGTTTATTATTATTGCTGGTTTTCTTGCTGATCTTGTGACAATAAAGTGCCAATTTTATTAATGTATTTCTAATTAATATTCATTTTCATTCATATTCCAAAATATGGGTATATTTTTGCTATGTAAAACCTTGCAAACCTCATGGCTGTGTTGTAATCTACGACCTTATTATATCCTAATATTATTATTATTATTTTTTTTTTTTCTGCAAATCAAACAGGATGGAATGCTTAAGAGTGAAATATATACCACAGAATCTATCCACTGCCAATTACTGATGTTTATACAGTTATTTTCCCTCCAGAATGATGTAACTTCCTGTAGGATGATGATATATATATATATATATATATATATATATATATATATATATATATGTATGTGTGTGTGTGTGTGTGTGTGTGTGTTTGTGTGTATTTCTAGAATAAATATTTATTGTAAATAGTTTTATTTTCAATAAATGTAGTTTATTAATATAGTTTTGTTTGCAAGAATATAATGCTATAATAATGTTGAGACTACTTCATTATTACTTTCTTTACCTTATTAAAATTTAATTTGACAGTGCAGGACGATTTAATTGAATTGCACAAATGCTAAATTACGGTATTATTATTATTATTATTATTATCTTACTAGTTTGAACCTAAAGTTTTGATTTACTATATAGATTCTTGATGTGGCATTAACATTAGCATAACAATTCTGTGCGTTTGCTGTGAAGTGTTTAATCAGAGTATTCTTTCGCTCTTGTCTCTGCAGTTTAGGATGGCTCAAGCAGACAGCAGGGCTCTGGCTTTGGGAGTTCTGGCAGGAGCTGCTGGGATCACCTTGGCGATTGTCTGCTTCCGTAAAATAGGAGCGGGCAGTGGCAGAGTTCTACACCTGAGCAGAAGCGCAGGCAGTCTGGGTCTGCAGACGAGCCAGGCGGAGGTGCTGGATCAGCTGGGTGCTCTGATCCACTGTGTGTCTGAGCTCAGAGAGGAGGTAAAAGCCTTGAAGGATGCACTTCCACAGCTGCAGGACAGTGTCAGAGATCAACTGAGGGGCAGGAGGGGGGACGATATCAGTGCTCACAAAGCAAGTCCCCTTCATCAAACTCCCAGTAGGAGAAAAAGAGCAGGAGGAGGAGGTAGAAGTGAAGGACAAAGCTCAGAAGAAGCAGAGAGTGAAGGAGGGTGAGTTCACTGAGATGCCAACTTGGCAGGTGTTTCTATTTTAATTTATAGAAGGCAGAAAATGCTTCTTCCTGACAGATATTGATTAATTATATGTCACAAAATATCATATTTAGTTTGGAAACCAGTTTTAAATCCACTTTCTGGATTTATTTATTTTTTTATTTTTTTAAAGAAGTCTCTTATGCTCACTAAGGCAGTATTTACTTGATCGAAAATGAAGTAAAAACAGTAATTCTTTGAAATATTAGAGTTTATAATAACTGTTGTATTTGAATGCATTTTAAAATGTAATATGTAATATATTTTACAAAGCTCAATGTTCAGCAGCCGTTCCTGCAGTCTTTAGTGTCGCATCCTTCAGAAGGCATCGGTCAAATCAAGTTAAAGCATGAATATGATACAAATAATAAGATTATGAATGAAGTAATTGAAAATTATCATAAACATAACCAGAACGGTTCGTTTTCCTTCCTTTCAATATGTAAGTATTAGAAATCAAATAATTATTTTTATTTTGATGCTTTTATTTATTTAAAAAAATTTTTTTTTACTGATAGCTATTCAGCAACTAAACTAATTCTGGTTATTGCTATAAAATAACAAAAATCAAGGTTTCAAATTGTCCCCTTAACTAATGTCATAGAAACCCAATTTTTATTTATTTCATTTTTGACGTCTCCTACTCTGGGCAAGTGTAACATTAATTGAGTGTTTAAGAAGGATTAGAAGAGTGTGCATAGCTGAGGAGTGATTCAGCGAGAGAGCCGAGAGCGTTCCAAATCATGTGTCGTCTGAACTCTACTGCCTCCAGTCATTCATTTGAACAACTGCTCACTAAATTCAGCACTAAGCACTTTACAAGTCCATTCCAGTCTTAATAAATTCTCCTTCCAAAACCATTCAGAAATAATCTGCCTTGTTTTCCATAGCATTAAACTTTAGTTCTTGTTATGTTTGAGACATTATGTTCTTCAGCACCTTAAATGTCCAAAATGATTTGTTATTTTAAGCCACTTGGTCTGTGCATCTCGCCTCCTAATATTCCAAGTGTAAAAATAAAGGAAACACTGGAGGCGTTCAAGTTTTCATAAGTTGTTTTTATATGTCTCTTTGGAGCGTTTCTAGACCATGACTGGCTTTTGTGTTGCTTGGTTTTTATGGTTTTACTTTGAGCAGGCAGGATGTGTTTTGACACAATATTCTAGCAAAGGACGTTGATTCAAGAGAGTGTGTGTAGTTTGATCCTGGAGCCTCTTGGGTTTCAAAGGACTGTTCATCTGTCAAAAACCGTTTCCTCCTTTCCGTCTCTCTTTAAAGCACCGGCTGATCAATCTGAATGAGTGACTGCTACGTTATCACAGCCTCATTTTTACTTTCTCATGCAGGAACTTGTAATTTCTGTCACCGTTCCTACATTGCTTGAGTACAGTCACGTCACAGCTTGCCTTAGTTGCTAAAGAATGTAAATACATGAACATTTAAAATGATATCATTTATTATGTTTGATTGCTGTAGATTTAGAAAAAAAGTTGTTGTTTACATAGAAGCAGACAGGTCAGATCACAGATGCGTAAGGACGGAATGAGTCTATAAAGGATGCATTTCTTTAATCCAAATAATAACAGTAAAAAAAGCAGTACTGTGCTTTTATTTACAATTATATACATTTTTACAATATAAAATAGTTCTCCATTATAAATTATTAAAAAATGTAATTCAAAGCTGAATTTTCTGCATTATTACTCCAGTCTTCATAACTCATTCCAATATGATTCGCTGCTCAAGAAACATTTCTTATTATTGGCAATGTTGAAAACATTTGTATTGCTTAATACTTTTGCGGAATCCATGATACATTTTTTTTTAAATTCAAGATTGTTTGATGATTAGAAAGTTGTCTTGTCACTTTTGATTAATTTAATACAACTACTACAAAACTATTGTGAAAAATGATTATAATTTACAAGAACTGTTTTCCATTTCAAAATTAGAATTAAATGTAAACAATCAAAAACACACAGGCAGAGTACTGAATAAAGATTAGAACGAAGCTCAATCCCTGGCATTCTTATCACCAAGCGTTTCTTTGATTCCTGGGCTGTGGGTTATTTCCTTTGACTGTCATGAGCGGCCGTCTTGTATGTAACTTTGAAGTGCCCTGAGAGGTTCCAGCTCCAGCACATCCCTGCAGAACTATCGCTCGAAGTCTCAAATGTTCTCATGAACCGCCAATGACGCAAATGCTTTAGGTGCCAGCTCTTAATGGAAGCCTTTTATGTTTTCACTTTTTCTCAGGTCTTTCATTTGTCCATGAACCTGTAATTAATGTTTTTACACTCATCTCGGCTGCTGAGAGTGTAAGTGAACGCCTACAGTCATTGAAAAGGGACGTTTTTCTAAGGCTGTAAAAGTTAGGCAGGTATTGCCATTGCGTGCCTTGTAAGGAAAGTAAACAACCCTCACAAGTGTTTTTACATGAAAGCCTTCAGGTGTCGGTCTGAAACAGGCAATCCCAATAAACAATTAATTCGCTTGCTACACATGCGCACAGATTCTGTGGATATTTTGCCTGTAAGCACTTTATGAATGCATATCCATTACTGACTGCACAAGTGACAATTTTTGAAAACACCCATAGGTTTGTACATTCATTACCAAATTTGTGCTCGGTCTCCAAAGGGAATTCCTTCATCTTCTGTCTCTTGTGTGTGAAAAAAAAAAATCACTCATTTTATGCAGGTTATTTTGGCCTGAGCTTCCAGATAGGTATCGTTTAGGTAGAATATGACGTAAAGCATTATAAAATCCACTTTGCCTCTGCAAATTTACTGAAAATGATTCACTCTCAGGCAATCCAAGATGTAGATGAGTTTGTTTCTTAATGGGATAAAAACATCACAATAACCCACACGACTCTAGTTCATAAAATGGGAGTCCATAAAAACACCTCCATCAACAAGTCCATCCTCTGTTGTCCTCTCCCATCAAAACCAATGTTTTTTTAAATTATTATTATTGCTTGGGACTGGTTTTGCTTAAAGCAATACTTAATCTCTGCATATGTCTCTCCTGATTCAGACAAGACAAAAAATATGATGATGGATTTTTTTCTTACAAACACCGCTTTTTGCTTCACAAGATGTTAATTTATGGACTGTGTGATGGAGGCTCTCATTCTGATGGCACCCATTTCCTGAGGATCTATTGATGAGCGATAAAATGTACAATTTCTTCAAATCTGTTCTGATGAAGAAACAAAATCATCTACATCTTGGATAGCCTTATGGTGAATAATTTCTGGGCTAATTATTCCTTTAACCCCTTAACTGTCACTCACATTTTTGAACATTGACTTTGTAGTGCACAATCCAAACTTAAATTTCCATTCATTCCATTCACTTTCATTCATTGCAAAGACACTTGAGTGAGCTGTGTTCAACCAGCTTTCTATGTTCCTTAGACAGAACAACCTCCTGGACAGCAACCAATCTGGCTTCAAAAGTGGCCACTCAACTGAGACTGCTCTGCTCTCGGTTACTGAAGCCCTGCGACTAGCAAGAGCAGCTTCCAAATCCTTGGTACTCATCTTACTGGACCTGTCTGCTGCTTTTGACACTGTTAATCACCAGATTCTCCTGTCCACCCTCAGAAAGATGGGGATCTCAGGAACTGCTCTCCTGTGGGTTAAGTCCTACCTCTCTGACAGATCCTTCAGTGTGTCTTGGAGGGGTGATGTTTCAAAGTCACACCACCTTGCTACTGGGGTTCCTCAAGGCTCAGTACTTGGACCACTTCTCTTCTCCATCTACATGACATTTTTAGGATCTGTCATTCAGAAGCATGGCTTTTCTTATCACTGCTATGCTGATGACACCCAACTCTACTTCTCATTCCAGCCAGATGACCCGACGGTAGCTGCTCGCATTTCAGCCTGTCTGAGTGACATTTCTAGCTGGATGAATGACCATCACCTTCAGCTTAACCTTACAAAGACTGAACTACTGGTGATTCCAGCTAACCCATTGATTCATCACAACTTCTCTATACAGCTGGGCTCATCAACCATAACTCCTTCGAGGACAGCCAGAAACCTAGGAGTTGTGATGGATCATCAGTTAAGCTTCAAAGACCACACTGCTACAACGACCCGGTCCTGCAGGTTTGCCTTATACAACATTAGGAAGATTAGACCCTTCCTGTCAGAGCAAGCAACCCAACTTCTTGTCCAAGCTCTTGTTCTCTCCAGACTGGACTATTGTAATGCTCTCCTGGCGGGCCTTCCTGAATGTACTGTCAAGCCTCTGCAAATGATCCAGAATGCAGCAGCGAGGGTTGTCTTCAATGAGCCAAAAAAAGCTCATGTTACTCCTCTCCTCATCAGGTTACACTGGCTACCAGTAGCCATTCGCATCAAATTCAAGGTACTGATGCTTGCCTACAAGACAACCACTGGCACGGCACCAACTTACCTAAACTCACTGGTTAAATCCTATGTGCCCTCCAGAAGTTTGCGCTCTGCAAGTGAACAACGCCTTGTGGTGCCATCCCAAAGAAATTCAAAATCACTTTTCGCAAAGTTTTTCACAAACGGACCTTTTCCTGGACTGTGCCCAGCTGGTGGAATGACCTCCCAATCTCAATTCGTACTCATTTTCAAGAAACATCTAAAGACTCATCTTTTTCGCCTGCACTTAACCTACTAACACCAGTACTTTTCCTTTTCTTGTCTTTTTCATTTAATAAAAAAAAATACCTGGCTATATGTTCTATACTAGACTAACTGAGACTTGTTCTGGCACTTGTATACTGTTGTTGTTCTCTTGTTGACCTGACTGCTTCTATTGTTCTCAATTGTAAGTCGCTTTGGATAAAAGCGTCTGCTAAATGATTAAATGTAAATGTAAATTTGTATAATTCATGAATGAAAATATTTTGTAACATGATATTGATGTACCATTTACATGGTAATGCAATGTCTGATTTTAAAATGGGTGTTAAAGGATGAATTTTGAGATTTTAAGTTTTCAGTCGATATATAATTTCTGATGATTTCTAAAATGTGATAGAGGAAAAAGGCAACAAAGAAGTCTCTTTTTTTTTAAACAAAGGTCAAAACTCAACAAAAGTTATAATTTAGATTTTTGAGGGTGCACTCTTGTCATAAATTAATCGATTACTTTTCCTAGATAATTTTTAACAAAAAACATTGGTAAAATATATATTTGGGAGTCTTAGACCTTTCCAACGATATATAGTTTGTCAAGATTAGATTTAATTGTAATATAGTGAAGTAAATGTAGGCGTCCCACAGGGGGGACGGGGTGACAGTTAACAGGTTAAAGAGTCACTTAAGTTTTCCAAAATACTTTTAATACAATAAACTTGTAAATTACATCCTTGTTTTCAGGAATTGATATTCCAAAAGTAGATACTTGCTCACTGTCTTCTCTACTGTGTGCTACAGGTATATAACCGCACTGACAGATTCTGAGGAAGAGGAAAGTGGCGAATACCAAAAACCACTGCAGGAACCAGTGGATGAACTCACAGCTCTGCTGCGGAAAGCAGACCGACTGCACAGCTGTAACGGGGCAGAAAAAGCACAAGGCCTGAATGCTCTGCTGGAGAGGAAAGCAGAGGTATGTAAATTACTGCTCAAAACCTTGGGGTCAGTATGATTTTCTTAATGTTTTTGAAAGAAAATAATACTTTTGGTCAACAAGGATGAATTAAATTGATTAAAAGTGACATTTATAATCTTATGTATTATAATAACACGCGTCATTTATGTGCTTACAGTTCGATCAGAAGTGCCAGTACCTTTGGCGGTTGTCCAGAGCCTATGCAGATGCACATGATTTTGCTCTAGACCGTGCAGAGAAGAAGAGCTGTGCTGAGAATGGTAATCACAGCTTTTCGTAATACAGGTTGACGTATTTATACAGTGCAGACTTTTGTGTCAGAATTGAATAATTTGACATAATGGTTCAAATGTAATCCTTGCTTTCGGTTACCATGAAATGTCAATTAATTGTCAGCATTTGGTTGCTTTTCTCTGCAAATAATTTGTTCATAAAATTAAGTGTGATTTATTAAATTAATTAATTGCCATTTAATTTGATTTATAAAAAAAAAATTATTGACAAGCCTATTGAATTTATAACCTATCTTGACTTATTCATGAAAACACAACTACCTCTAATCTGTAAGTGTATGCTGTCTTTAGGTTGTGTCCTGTATTTTACTCTTAATCTGTTTGCACTCTCTATTCTTTTTTTTCTTTTTTATTTCTTTTTTTTTTCTCTCACTGCCAAATTAAACACAATAGCCACTCAGTCCTTGAGTACATGGGGGGGACAGGATCAACTAGTTTGGTTTCCGAACTGCCTTTACTATTGTCTTTAATAGCTTATCTAAAGTCACTTTCTTTAGAGTCAAAGACTTCGGAAGCAGACCAACTATCACTTCTATCGAAATCTTTAGAGGAAGTATGTCTTATTAGTCCAGTGGTGAATAGGTGTGTGATCATCTGCTGAAAAATAAATGTTTTAATTCTATTTTTATTTAGGTGTGAAAACAGATTGGATGCTACTGGTCTGTCACATATTGTTTAGTTTGTTTGGGTTTTTTTTTTTTTTTCGTTTTAGGAAAAACAGTTGGTGAAAAGGTGATTTCCATCAATCCACTGTGTGCTGAAGGTCATCAGTGGTGAGTTAGTTTCATATTTAAAAATGTCCATTTAATATTTTTATTTCATATTAGTATTTTATTTTATGTCAGCTTTATTTCAGTTAACAACAAATAGTTTTAGTAGTTTTGATTTTATTTTTAGTTTGCAATAACTATTGAGTATTGTTGTTAATCTCACTGCACAAATTAAAAAACACTGATACATCTATAATGTTGGAGTTTTTGACTAATGTTGGACAATTTGACTGAGAAACTTTAAACTTATATACTATATAATCTAAGTCCCAGCCTTTCACGTACCTCTTACTGAAAACTTTTTAACATAGCTTATACTTTACTGTGATATTGTGGGGCCCATTTATTCAACAAATCCAATGTGCTCAATTTAGTTTCAAGAGTTTTTGCATTATTCAAGATCATTTTGAGAAATCTGGCCTTCATACGTAGAGAAATACATTTGCATACTTGGTTGTAGCACCTGGACTCCTGTGTGTTTCTGTGGATGTCTGAATGTATATGTGGGTGTGCGTGTATGTGGGTGTCCTGCACCGGAGGTGTTTTAAAGGCTTGCAAGCTCACTCATCTTGCAAAACCCTCTAGATAGCATCACAACACCCTAGGAATGTAAACACATGCAAAGACAGCCCCAAGCTAACATATAAATATGCACGCACACACACACACACACACACGCACGCACGCACGCACGCACGCACACTCACACATACACCTACTTAATTGCTTGAAATTTCTATGTTTACTATGTTGCAGTATTAATGTATATACACTCCCGTTTAAATGTTCGGGGTCACAAAGTTCTTTTTTTTTTTTTTTGAGAATGAATATAATATTTATCAGCGTTAAATTGATCCAAAGCGGTAGTAATGACATTAACATAGTTTCAAAATAGTTCTACATTTGAAATAAATATATAAATATTAACACTGATAATAATTATTTATAATAATAATTATATAGATTTACATTAAAATGAAGGATAATATGTCACTGGAGACTGGAGTAATGGCGGCTGAAAAATTCAGATTTGCATCACAATAATACATTTTAAAACACATGAAAATATACTATATTTAACATTATAATATTAAATGGTAAAAAAAAAATGGTTTTAAATGGTTTTCATCAATTTATTCATACTCTATTCATTAATTCATCATGCTTATCAACCGTGAGCATATAAGAGGCTTTTTTTTTTTCAATTCAGATGGTAGAGGCTTATTTTGGCACATGGCATAATTTAGATGACTGACTAAATGTGTGGATGCTTTTGTGCTTGTCCATCTGATATTGTTTATAATGGTTTTTGAAATGCGAGAAACAGACATTGCCTTACATTGAAAGACACATGATAACACGTGCTTCATAGCTTCATGTATTGCATAATGATAATTATCACTCGACACTTTTTAAGTTTATATCATATCATAACAAACTGCTTCATTTGCATTCTCACAGAGACTTAGCAACTGCATAGCAGTGGCCTTATAACCACACAGCACTTTAGTGTTTTCTGTAAATGCAGTTTTTTAAATCTTTTCTGAATAAACTTCTATTAGAAAGTCCTGATACAATGCCCATCTTCAGCTCTTCTTTTGGCATGTAATTTGTTCAGTTATTGGAGTTTGACGTTTATTTTGTCAGATTCCCTGAGCTGAAGTTTTTTTTGTCATTGTCTCATGGTTAATTCTGATGATTTATTCTTCTGTTTTGCATCATAACTGGTTTTGCTTGCTAACCGAGCGTCAGTCTGACCTTCAATGTCTATGGCATCTCTTTTCATTGAGACTTTATTGAATATTCAGCCCAAGGTGATGAGAGAGAACTTTCCGTTTTGAGCCGAGAGGTGAAATGAATCTGTTCTTTCTGTCGATCAGTTTGACTCTTAGACCTCTTTGTTTGTGGCCAGTTGCTCAAGGGTTTTCTCTGCCCATAAGGAAATAACTGATTAAAATCCTCTGGCAGCCACAAATCTTAGTGTTCAGGGGATTTTTTTTTCATTTATTTCTGTGTGGTTTGTGTATGAGTGTGTATGAGTCTATATACTATTTCAACTCACCAAAAGGTCTCTAAGCACCTGCCAGAAACAACCCTTGGCCAAACCACACTATTGCTTGTACAGTCCCTTCTCTCCCTCTTCTGGTGTCATTTTCATTCTGTACTTGCTCTCTGTTTCTTTTTCTCCCCCACACACACATTTCAAGATCGAATAAACTTTACAGAAGTTTCACTCCAGAACACTGGAAACTGCCTGAAGCTCACAAAACCTCTCCGACCTGTTCTGAGCATGAAGAATTACACTAATAGAGTAACAAACATCTGCTTGTTTTTTTTAACACACTTGGATTTCAAGGCCACTGAACTTGACAGCCTTTGCTTCAATTCATCTTTTTAATTATAAACTAGATGTGAATTTCCCACAGGAAATATCAGTGCATGCAGGGCAGCAAATGACTAAATTTGTAGGTAAAACTAGGATTTAGACTTTTTTTCTGCATAAATAATATGCTGCATCACTCACCTTATTTATACATGGTTGTAGTCATTGTATAAAGTGAGCATGCAATTTATTTTTTGTCAGTTGTGCTCAAAAGTCAACACATTGACATCTTTGAAGTGTAAAGGAGGTTATTGATGGTTAAATAGATGCATGAAAGACTAGTAACAAGTTAATATTCAAATAAGGCTAAAAAATGTATGTTTGAAAATGCACAACGTTTTGCACACTTTGCACTTTTTTGCAGTTTTGCACTTTATTTGTGGCCTCTGGATAATAAATTAGTATGAGCTTTGTTGGCCATTTTCTTGTGTGTGGATCTTATTTGTTTTTGTTTTTTTATGAAAATGCATATGCAAATATTACATTTACATGTTAATTTTGTAATTTAGCAGACACTTTTCTCCAAAGCGACAAATTATGAACATCTCAAACAATTTATTATGCAGTTTGATCTAAAACAGTAAAATTCAACTTTACCATCACAGAAATATAACTGTTTTCTATTAGAATATGTCTTTAAATGTACATTATTCCTGTGATGGTAAAGTTAAATTTTCGGCATCAAGTCAAGCCTCCTTTATTTATTTAATGCTTTATACAGTTCAGATTATGTCAAAGCAACTTTACAGTGTTAAACATGAAAAATGTGTGCTGATGATGCAAAAGGACGACAGAAAACTTTTTATTCAGTTAAATTTGGTTCATTGTTGACTTAGTGTCACCATCCAGGTCAGGTCAGCTCAGTTCTTCTCAAACAATCTCCGCTGACATTCAGGGCTGTAAAGGTCGTCTTTAGGTGCTGATCCACCTTCTATGATTCGATAAGAGCACACTTAAGTACTGAGGAGCTAAACCATTCAGGGCTTTATGAGTATTTAGCAAGATTTTAAAATGTATACAATGTTTAAGAGGGAGCCAGCTAATATGATCATACTTCCTGGTTCTAGTAAAATCTCTAGCTGCTGCGTTTTAGAACCAGCTTGAGTTTGTTTAGCGAGCAGAGCAGCCACCCAGTAAAGCATTACAATAATCTAACCTTGAGGTCATGGATGCATGAAATAATGTTTCTGCATTTGACGTTGAGAGCATAGGTCATAATTTAGATATATTTTTAAGATGGAAGAATGCGGTTTTATAATTACTAGTAGTATGGTTTTCAAAGGAACGATTGCTATCAAATAGCACAGCTACGCTCCTAAATTATGGCAAAGAATTGACAGCACAGCCATCAAGTGTTAGAAACTGTTCTAGTGATTATATGCAGATTTTTAGCAGTAGGAAATTACTAGTCATCCAGTTTTTGATATCAGCTATGAATTCCATTTGTTTTGTGAATTGGTATGTTTCTTCGGGCTGCAAAGAAATATAGAACTGAGTGTCATCAGCATAACAGTGAAAGCTAACACAATATTTCCTGATGATATCTTCCAAGGGTAACATGTAATGCATGAACAGCAACGGTCCTAGAACTGAGCCTTGGGACACTCCATTTGTAACTCTGATTAGAGCAGTCTCAGTGGTATGGTCTAAACATTTCAATTAAAATAAAATTAAAAAATAAAATTGAACTAAATTTGTGGCAGGTTCAATTTTTTAAATTGATCATATGAATTTCAATATTTTCAATCTGTTGCTTGCGTATTGCTTTGAAACAGTATTTCCACATTTTTGTTCACAAAGTATCCACACGTGGTAAACCGTTTTTATTTTTGGGGATGCTTACCCATAATGCCCCTGTGGAGGGAAACCCCAGATTTCTAGAATGAGGAGATGTTTTCAGGTGTGTGACATGCTCATTCAGCCAGCAAAACTTCTGCCACTGGCTTCCATCACTTTGCTGTGGTTCAATGTTTAGGCCTCCAGGCATTGCCAGAACATGACAGCAATGAATAAAAACGCTTCACAAAACAATCTGTGAAAGGAGGGGGGAAGGAATTATCCCCTGGAACATTGAGCAACATTCTCCCCACCTGCACTGTCTCTGCCAGCAGTTGTTATTAGTAATCACTTCTGGTATGTATTCATGTTGCTTCAGTTAAAATCTATTTGCAGGTCATCGAGGTTTAGACACACTACAAGCTAATTTGGCTGTTTTCACTTTGTTAGCTCTGTTCAAAAACCAGTGTGTATTGTCTACATAGGCAGCATGACTGAAATGGACCCTTATAAGTGACTGATTTGGAACGCTATGCACAGGTAGAAAAAATTGCAATCAAATAGTTTCAGACCATGCAGACAGCACACTTAGTTTTGTAACAGAGCTGTTGATATTAAGGCATCTGTCATCTTTGCCCCTCAGAGATCTCATCTCAAACTTCTGTGATCTTCTGTTTTGGTTGGTCATCCTATTTTTGGTGTAGAGTGTTCAATGTAATTGTCCTCCTCTGCACCATTTAGTCACAGTAGCCAGACAGAGAAATTGTCAAAACTTGCCCAAGTGTTTGTTTGCTTTAGGAGAAAGTAGATGAAATATGTTTCTACACTGTCTGTCCTGAATGCCAAGCTTAAAGAGCCAGCTCCTCAACATAGTGACGCAATGATCATTCTCAATTATTCTCTATGAAAAACAAAAACTGCCGTTATTCAGTTCAAAGTCAGACTTCTGACAAACAGCATAAAGTCCACATTTCAGCTTTTTCTGTTCACCTTGACAGGAACAGACTGTTTGGGCAACACATAAAGTTAGCCATTTAGCAGAAACTGTGCAGAATTTCTATAATAGTCTATGGTTCTTATTTGGATGACATAATTTTCATTCACACAGACAACACACAGAAAAAAAGAGGAGTATGCTGTTCAATTTGTGAAAATATAGTTTAATTGTGAAAAAAAAATTGGCCTTTGCATTACTGCAGAAATTAAGCAACCATAAGAAGTTTATGATTCTTATACGTTTTCTTCATTATGATACTGTTCACAAATTATTAAATTATTATTATTTTTTTGGAATAGTTTGCAAGAGCATGATTAGGGACAGAATTAAGATGAGCAAATGATGAGTTGACCTTTTTGCTTTGATGCAAAAAATGTCCATTGTAGTCCTTTTAAACAGCTGAAGTAATGGCTTTAAAAATGTTACAAGTGGATATTACTGACAGGTATCTTATATTTTGATCTTGTGTTAACCACAAACCTTTCAGACATTTAATCAAAAACCCATTAAAAAATAACTTTGACTTAAGGATGATGGAACTGGAAATGCTAAATGGGACTCTTTTCTGGGTTTGGCTTACAAAGATATGTCATCCCTGCAGTACTATTTATTTAGCCTTGTAAATGCAGTTTGGTTTCCAAGTTTCTTAAAACTCTGTCCTTAATCTCCAAGGTTGCACAAACTCAGCCAATCAGATTAGATCTTGCTAGATTGATAAATTCAGCTGGTCAGTGAACAGACTGTGGGTGGTCCATGGACGTGCAGCTTTTTGTTACTTGAATCTCTCTCCTGCATGCATTTAATTTTTCTAGCCAGTCAAAAAGCTTCATTCCCACAGCACAACTCCCCCCCCCCTCCACACACACACACACCAGTGTGACTGAGTCTATCCATTAAGTCTATCCATTAAGGTGCGTCTATGCTAGTTTTGTGTTTTTTCTCTGGTGAACTCAGTCTTTTGGCTACAGAGTCTGTCACCCAATCAGACAAATGGAGCCCCTCTCACCTCCTGTGACATTTGACCTCCTCACTCCTTGATTGTAAACATAAAAGGTGTTTATGCCCGGCTCCATTGTTTGACTGCGAGTACCAGCAAGATTTACATCTCTATGGTGGAACAGCTTTGATCACCTCTCAGCTGGCGCCTCAAAACACTATAAACACACAACACATGCACACGCACATCAGTCCTACACCTAAAATCACTTTATTCAGTCAGTAATTGGAGTCAGATTTTGTAATAAGAAATTACTTGTAGCTCTTATTAGATCAAATGTTTATGGTTTGAAGAGCTGATGTTACTTTTGTCCAATGGTGCTTAGATAGATCATCAGTTCATTTATTACTACTTACGGTTTAATTTCTCTCTCTCTGTTTTTGTTTATCTTTGCACAGGTATGCTATACATTGTGGGCTCCTGTCAGAGTATGAGTCTATTCAGAATAAAATAAAAAATGCTTATCTTTTTAAGGTGAGTGTGCATATTTGTTCTTTTGGGATGGAAAATGTGTAGACAAATAGCTTAATTGCTCCATTGTAGAACATGGCACTTAAATATAATTAAATAAAATATATAAATAAAATATATATCTCAAATTCATATTAAATCCAGACTGTCTTAAGCTTAAATGCAGACAGCAGAATATTGGAACAGTTCAGATGTACTGTTTACAGCGGAGTTCATGTTAACAGGAAGTAGTTACTTCCAGTTACTTCCTCTTTTAATTACTTCCAGATGCTTCCAGTTACAAATCTGACCCTTAATTATTTTCACATTTATAACTGTCCTGTGCTTTATGTAGAGAATATTTTAAGGGCAGTAAATGACACGGTGATCTCAGCACAAGGTCGTTTCAGTTGATTTCACTGGTTGGATGTGTTGATGGGAGCATAGCATCAGCTTCTGTGAGAGTTAGTGTTCATAATCTTATCTGAGACGAGAGGAAATGGAATGAGGGTACCACACGCAAACACGTATTTCATAAGAGCAGATCAGTCTCTGATACACGTAGCATTTTATCTTAGCTGTCAGCTAGATTTCCAAACACCACACACCTGCAGAGCCCTGGCAGGTGAGCTAGCAGAGAGAGAGAGGAGCTGAATGACAGATGCGTGTGGTGGGTTTTTCTATGTTCGTGCGAGACAGTTCAGCAAAAATATTTGCGGTATCTCAGCTGTAGAGATCAGACAAGTCTTGCCACATAGAAAGAAACATCTCACTCTCTTCCTCTCTCTCTTTCTCTCTGTCTCAAGGATCATCTGGATAAGGCAATAGAGTTGAAACCTGAAGATCCTCTGTCGTATTACTTGCTGGGCCGCTGGTGTTATGCTGTGAGTGACAGAGCATTTGTGATTAGTGTGTTTGGGGAAATTCATGACATTTGTGTTAATTAAAGCCTAAATCAGGGTTCCCACACTCAAAAAAAGCCTGGCGAAATCAGGGAAATTTTTTTTTTTTTTTTTCTATTTCAAAACATACATTTTAATTAATGGAACTGGATATAGTGAATATATACTGCCCTTCAAAAGTTTAGTTTTGAAAAGATTTTTTAATCTCTTATGATCAGCAAGGCTGCAATTATTTGATCGTACGTACAGTAAAAAACGAATTATTGTGAAATGTTATTACAATTTAAAATAACTGTTTTCTATTTCAATATATTTTAAAATGTAATTCATTTGGAAAAAAAAAACTTTACTCCAGTCTTCAGTGTCACATGATCCTTCAGAAAACATTCTTCTAATATGCTGAATTGCTGCTCAATGAACATCATCGATGTTGAAAATAGTTAAACTTCTTATTAGTATTCTTTGGTGAAAAGAAAGCTCAAAAGAATGGCATTATTTAAAATATTTTGTAACATTATAAATGTCTTTACTGCCAGTAATTGAATGTATCCTTGCTAAATAAAAGTACAGATAGCTTTAAAAAAAAAAAAAAAACTTTTGAACAATAGCATGCATATAATTATTACGAGTGCAGTCTGTTTACATAAATAAAATTAAATTAAAATTAAATTAATTCAAGTCTTGGAAATTCATTGATCAGAAATGCATAAATCATGACTAAATGAGTGTTGCAATTTTTATTTCATTTTTTATTACATATACATATACATAAATGCCTATCTGCACATTGATAAAGGCCGTTCTTAGTCATGATTCTTTATAAACCTATTGTATATGCAGGTGTCACAATGTACCTGGATTGAGAGGAAAATTGCTACTACTCTGTTTGGAGAGCCACCCAGTGCAACGGTCCAGGACGCCCTGCACAACTTCCTCAAGGTGGGGATCTGATCACTCGGACACATTGGTGATTGATTGTGTAAAGAGCCTCTTTATTTAGTGTTAGTATTAAATGTATGTTATGGATATTTGGGAGGCTGACATGATAGTTAACTTATTTTACTGTGCTGAGAAAAAAAAGAGATTTGTCTTAGAGGTCCCAGTTTAAATAAACCCTGTTCAATTATGAAAGCGCTTGACATTTGTTCCTACATTCAGTGTTTTACATAAGGTGCTCTCTCCTCTGATGTTCTCCTGTCCTTTGTATCTCACCCATCACTACTTATTTAAAGGGTCTGTGTTTAGACTTGTTGCACCCTGCCAAGACAACACAACATTCTGTAGAGTTATACAACACAATGTCTGATTAAAGGAGAGAAATAGGGAATCGTTGTTCATCATAAATCATTAATAGTCTAATTTTGGGTAAAAAATGGACACCAAGCAACTATGCCAACAGCTTATGACCAAATAACATGATGTCCCTTCATCTACACACCTTCATACAGAATCCAGCTTTATTTGCTACATGACAAAAACTATGTGGAAACCCCCTTCAATGTAATGGGTTTCAGCTACGCCTGTTATTAGTAAAGTACCGTAGGTTCTTAAAATCAAGCATCAATACAGCCATGCATCTCTTTGGACAAACATTTTTTGTTGAATGTAACATACATGGTACTGCATGATAATTAACAAATCTTGGTGGAAAGGCTTCGTAGGAAGAGCAGAAGCTGGAAATGCATTTGGTTTTAAATTGAGATGCTCAGGATGCACACTTCTGTTCAAATGTTTGGAGTCAGTAAGATTGATTGATTTAAATGAATGCTTTTATTCAGCAAGGATGCATTAAATCGGTCAGATATGACCGCAAACAAAATTAGCATAGTTACAAAAAAAGTCAAATAAATCAATAAAAAAAATGCAATGCAAAAATGCTTTTACTTTATATTAATCAAAAATACTTGTTAACATTGATAAAAATTAATTTAAAAAATATTTTTATGTAGAAAGTGGTTAATTTAAATTGTTATACAATTTAAAACAAAAATCTGTTTTGAATGTGTTTTAAGCCATTACATTCAGCTTTGGTGAGCGTAAGAGTCTTCTTTAAAAAAAAAAAAAAAAAAAAGTAAATCTTACCGATCCCAAACTTCCTAACGGTAGTATAATAGTATATGGATTTTAGGCTGGCAGACATTTGGCAACATATTTCATTTCAAATTTTCTCATCAATAAATATGCTTTCATGAATAATAGATTTCTTCCAAATGTTTAGTTGTTGGTTTTTGTTTGGAAAATCAGGATTTTGAGAAAATGTGTATTAATATATTTTTTCCTTTCACCTAGGATCAAATATTAATGTACATGTATTAATGTAAAGATCATTCAAACTCTAACTCAAAAATTTATCAAAAAGTGGAGAAAAGCTATATTTTTTTCTTTGTTGAAAACATAAGCTCAAATATATGTGGCTACTGCAGCGTTTATATTTTGTGTGATTGTGTAAGTCATAAATGTTGACAGTGTTATTTATTGCTCTGATTATAGAGTGGAGGTGTACAGCCTGCCATTGGTAATTGTTTAATATCTAATTTAACACGTTGGAGAATGTACCCTAGACATTTGCCTGCCAGCAGTTCAGTCATTTGTTCAAGAGAGAGCTGTTTTTCATGATCTCATTTAATTAACTACACATGCAATGCGAAAAATATGTTACATAAACAGTCTTTGTTTATATATCAATAGTAGTGCTGTCAAATGATTAATCACATCCAAAATAGGATTGTTTACATAATGTGTGTACATGGTGTATATTTATTTATTATATATAAATACAAACGCATGCATAGATGTAAGAAAAATATTTTACATTTATGAAATATATTTATAATATGTAATAGAAAATATAAGAATATAATTATATTAATGTATATACATTCAGGGCTCCAAACAAAAAGATAGAGTAAAGAGCCATTTGTTCATAATTTTTTTAGGTGCCACAGAATAAATGTGTTTTATTTGTTTATTGGTTTTATTATTTATTTGCATTTTATTTTTACATTTTAACATTTCAATCATACTGTTATGTGTTTATATCTCATCTTTTCTTGACTTTATCAGTATTTTAATCCATCTTGTCTAAATGTCTTTTCCAACTTGAAATATGCAGTCATAAAGAAATGTTCATTATTTGTACCAATATCATGGATCATAAGCATCATGAGTCATCGTGAATCATCATGAGTGTAGTTTGGGCTCCACCTTAACGCATCCTGTAAATGTTGTCATACACTCTTAAAAAAAGGTGCTTCGCAAAGCCACAGAAGGACCTTTTTTTGTCTAAATGGTTTCATAAAGAACCTCTAACAACTTGAAGAACCATTGCGTTTCATAAATGGTTCTTCAGATTATAAAAAGGTCAGAAAGAGATGGTGCTTTAAAGAACCTTCTTTGTGGAACCAAAAATGGTTCTGTAAAAAACCTTTATTTTTAAGAGTGTATCCTGTCTTTCACACTTTCAGTCTGTTTCTCTTAATTAGTAAAATGCAATTTTATAGGAATTGAATCATAGACAACAAGTTAAGTAGTTAATATAAAAAATATTAAAATGGAATAGCGCATGAATATAGCAAAATGCACCTCTTTATGGTCATTTTTCTAGTTGACTGATGAGCTTATAGACACCAAAATGGTAATGCAGAGGTAAATGTTTATTACTTTGCAATGTTTACAAGCTTTACATGTTTTCCGCAGTTTGCAACTGTTGTACTGTAGGCTTTCTCATATAATAGCATACCTTTTGATGTTAATTCATGTTCATTATGTACTATAGTCAGTAGCGAGCCGTGGGGTTTCAGTCAGGGCCATCAGTAAGCAACTGTAAACTACATACCCATCTATCTTACACATCTCTGTAACAGCTTACGCAGCCATATGCATATGATTTGCATATAATTCACATATTATGCTGCACACAGGCTCTTAACGACAGTTACAGCTGATCAACAACTCAACAGTAGGCTATATGGGGGTTGGTTAAATTCAGAGTAAATTTCCCTACATGGATCAGTAAAAGTAATCCACCAATACACGATTAATTGATAACACTCTAAAATGATGACGTGCCCACAGCAGCAGAACTGTACAAATGCTGGACGTCCATCACAGTATTTTCAGACAACACGTACACCTCCATAACAATGTGCATGAATTAATACTCGTCAAATAATAAAGCACTCCATGCGTCTGTCATTCCATGTCTCTTTACTCGTATTAAAAAAATAAAATAAACATGGCCAAATAACTTGTTGTCCTCAGTGCTAGCTGTTAGCCACTCATAGATGTAGTCTTTGGAATGGCGCACAAAACCGTTGTTAACAAATTCCGTTTAAAGCTGCAGTAGGTAACTTTTGTAAATATATATTTTTTACATATTTGTTAAACCTGTCATTATGTCCTGACAGTAGAATATGAGACAGATAATCTGTGAAAAAAATCAAGCTCCTCTGGCTCCTCCCAGTGGTCCTATTGCCATTTGCAGTCACGGACTGCTCCCGGTAAGAAATCAACCAATCAGAGCTGCGGTCCGTAACTTTGTTTGTGTTCAAAATGTAGAAAAGTTTACATAATAAGAGAGTACACCATAAATCCATTTTCCAAACAGTGTTTTTAGCTTGTCCTGAATCACTAGGGTACACCTATAATAAGTGTTTATATTCAGACTATTTTAGATTGCTTCGGGGGTACCGTGGCGGAGTAACCCAGTATCTTTGTGATTCTCCATAGACATAAACAGAGAGAAGTAGTTCTGGCTACGATGTTCTTCCGCAAGACGCAAGCAGTTCTGTTTATTAACCGCTAGAGCGTCAAAAGTTCCCTACCGCAGCTTTAAGTAATTTATCCTTCAGTCATTCCTCTTATGTCTGCAAAAGTTTAAAAAAGGCAGATCGGCAACAAGATCTGGTGTAGAGGCGCCGGCGACAGCGGCTTGGAAATTCCCAACTAAACGATGGACACAGTGTTGCCAAATTGGGCTACATTAACAATGTTGCCATGGGTTGTTTTTCATGTCTGCTGGTTGAAGCGACCTCAGTGATGTGATACTTAGCCCCTGGAATGTGAATTCTACCCAAAAATTTGTATTTAACTCCTGGAATGCGAATTTTTTAACAGGGGACACCTCGAAATGCGATTGGGTGGGTTTTGTCGATAAAACCTGGCAACCCTGGCTGGGGTTCATAATTTCAGTCTGACTATGGATAACAGATTGCATTTGTTAACTTTGTCTTTTGTTTAATTCTACAGGCAGAAGAGATCAGTCCCCAGTATTCAAAATTCAACTATGTGTTTTTAGCCAAGGTAATGACTCTTTTGCTTGAGGGCTTGACTATTTTATAAAGGAACTTAATATTGATAATAATAATAAAAAAATTCTAATCTTGACTGGGTATTTTGCTGGCTTTGTTCCAATCCAAGTGAGCTGCCTTGCTGACTACCACCTACATAGCTATCTTCCAAAGCAGCATACATTAAGTATTAACATAACTAATCTGGAATGTTCTGCTTATATATATATATACTCTTGCAAACTATTCTAACTCACACTTCCAGGGAAAAAAATATTTTTTAAATAAAGGCTGAAAGACTTTTTGCAGGTTTTGTGGTGGTGGCGTTGAAGTGACCTTGCGTAATTTATTTATAGACTGCCTTTATCTTTTTACTTAGCAATTGTATTTAGGCCAAATCTATGTTCATTTGTGAACAGTATCATAATGAAGGTAAAGTATAAGAATCATAAACTTTTTCTTTTTTTTTGACAATTAAACTGCATACTTCGCTTTGTTTTCTAAGTTGTCTGTGTGAATGAAAATGATGTCATCCAAATAAGAACCATAGACCATTATAGAAATTCTGCACAGTTTCTGCTAAATGGCATGTAAAATGTAATAAATGCACTTTATGTGTTGCTCAAACAGTCTGTTCCTGTCAAGGTGAACAGAAAAAGCAGCTCATGAGATATTGAAAATGAGCCAGTAAAGGAACATTGAGAACATTGTAAGGGTTTACAGTAACTGCAACTATATCATGTTTCTCTTGTCAGTGTTACAAAGACTTGGGTCAGAGGATTCAAGCCCAACAGATGTGTGACGCGGCCTCTGCAATGAGCATTGAGACTTACGAGGTGTTTTTCTTTTCTGTTGAATCTGATTTATTGTAATTTGAGTATCATGTCATTGTAATTCTTTTTTTTTTTTTTTTTTTTGAAGGATGAGGAAGCACAGAAGGAATTGGAGGCTCTTGTCGCATCACTTTAAATCTCCAACAAAAGGCAACAAAAGCTGTCTGTCTTTGTGTTCCGTCTCTTTGAACTGGACTGTAGCTGTACACATGAACTAGTAATGTTGGCCAGGATTTACTGCACGTCTATTCAAGGGGAGCCCAGCAGCAATGTTTTGTTTATTTAAATTTTATGCACAAAATACTGTATATGTTTTGCAGGACAATTTCTTTTAATTCTTTTTGACTGTTTGTCCCCCAGAACATTTTAGACATTAACAATAACAGTTGCAATGAACAATGTGGCCCCATGACCATCAGTGGCTGCTGTTAGATTGAATTTAGAATGAATTTCAGTTTTGTTAAGGAATAGTTTGTCCAAAAATGAAACTTTGCAGAAAATGTACTCACCCCCAGGCCATCCAAGATGTAGATACGTTTTCATCAGAACAGATTTAGAAATGGAGCATTACATCACTTGCTCATCAATGGATCCTCTGCAGTGAATGGGTGCCGTCAGAATGAAAGTTTTTCACAGGTTTTCACTTCACAAGATGTTACAGTAAATGATGGATTGGAGTTGTGTGGATTATTGTGATGTTTTTAATCAGCTGCTTGGACTCTCATTCTGACGGCACCCATTCACTGCAGATGATCCATTGATGAGCAAGTGATTTAATGCTACATTTCTCTCTCTCTACATTTCAAATGTCTGAAGCAAAGCTTTGATGAACTTTGGCACATTTGATGAGTTCTTCCAGAAAAAAAAGAAGAGCTGCTGATATGAAACGGTGTCCAAAGTTGTAATTCTGTCAAATATTTGTAACTTTTCATAGCATGATGCTCCCCCTAGAAATGCAGTCTTTTGCAGGTTTTAGTGACAACCAAAGAACTCCCATCTGGATTGAATCTTGTTAATCACATTCTCTTTGATGAATCTGTTTTGTTGTATTTCAGTTAAATATAGTGAGCAGACAACTTGAATGACTTTAGATGTAGATTTTAATCAAATATGCATTATTTTTTGACCCAGAGATGATTGCTAAATCCCTGACCAGCACAACATCAGAGAAATTATGGGGACCAAGTGGACCTCATGTTATTAATAATATTGTTTTAATATAATTTGTTGGTGTTTAGCATTATGAATGTAAGCATTTTTTATGTTGAAATGATGGCAATTGTATAGGACATTTATTTATTGGTGATCACTGAGATTAGGTGATTGTAACGGTGCATATGACGATTATAACTTCACCTCTGCTGCTCAGTGCAATACACAATAAGGTGAATTCAGTCTGTATTGTATGTTGATCATAGTTTGTTTCTTATGCCATTGGTGTGGCATAATTGATAACTGTTATATATCTCGTCTTTCTCACGTTTCTTTCTTTCAGTGTTAAAGGATAAGTGCTCATTTCCACAGCATTAGTGACAGTGAACAGAACTGCAAAACCTCTGAATGGCAACTATTATAATTGTCATTATTTTTAATTGTGCAATTCTGTTTAGTGGCACAGACATTATACAGTTCACTTTTAACTTCATAAATGTAGGTCAGGTTTTCAGTCAGTATTATGCCTGTACACTCTTGTCCAGAAAGAATTCAACCATAGGGAATGCCAGGAAGACATGGAAGAAAAAGGGCTGATTTTCAGGTGTCGGGCAATGATATTACAGGGCACTCATACTGACTCAACACTCATCAGTTGTAAACAGAAATAACCTTTTCATGTCTGGACGTCTATCTTTCCTTGCATCAGAACCACAGCATGTCTTCAGGAGCAAACGGCTTCTGATCCAGAGACTCTTCTGTACTGACATGTTTTATGTGGACTGACATCATGTTACTAAAGGTACCTGAGGTGGTCATAATGTCTTTGGTTATTAGCCATTTTATTGTTTCTTATATTTTGCAATTACAGGACATTTAGTAACACTACCATTCAGAATTTTGGAGTCAGATTTGTAAATGTTTTTGAAAGAAGTCTGCATTAATTTATTTATAAAGCTGCATTTATTTGATCAGAAATGCAGTCATATTGTGAAAATATTTTTGCAAGTTAAAATAACTGATGTCTATTTTAATATACTTTAAAATGTAATTTATTCCTCTGATATTAAAGCTGAATTTCCAGCATCATTTCTCTAGTGTCACATGATCCTTCAGAAATCATTCTAATATGCTGATTTGATGCTCCAGAAACATTCATTATTATTATCAATGTTGAAAACAGTTTTGTAAACATTTTTCAGCATTATTTGATGAATAGGAAGTTAAGAAAAACAGCATCTGTTTTTTGAAATATTATTTATATATTATTATATATTAAATATATTATTATTATGTATTATTTTTGTAACATTGTCTTTACTGTCAATTTAATTGCTAAATTTTATTAATCTTTGCTGAATAAAAGTATGCATTAAAAAAGTCCCAAACTTTTGAAAGGTGGAAAGGCAACCAAGAATGCAGATAAAGAGGGTGAAGATTAAATATGGTATTCTTTCTTTCATTTCATTGTAATTTCTCTGTGCATTTTACACCCCTGTGTGTAGAAGTATCTTATAACAGGACAACCATTCATCCTCAAGAACTGAAAAACATCTTATAGTCTCCCATTACCTCGTGTATGCAAGTCTGTTCTCTGACATACAGCACAGAAATAATGTCTGCAGGCGTGACCTGTATTCCTGGAGGTCTCTTAGATCTGATGTTAATGAATACTTATACAACTGAGAGCAGAGCAAGCAATGAGACTGTAAGAAACTTGAATGAAATGAAATGAAAATTCGTCCATCTTCTACTCACCCTTGAAGCATCCTAGGTGAATGTGACTTTCTTCTTTTGGAATAATCAAATCGGAGTGATATTAAAGATTGCTCTTGCTCTTCCAAGTCTTTCAGTGGGGGTAAGCGGGTGTTTGTTGTCAACAGTTCAGAAGATGTATGCATCGCGCGCACCTCTGGGAAATGTAGGAGCAAAGGAAACCAAGTTTCCTCTTGGCTTATTTCGAAATCCTCTGATGTTTTTCTTTACAAATCCTCATTTTGTGCTTCTAATTCATGACCAATGTTTTGTTTTGTTTTCTCTCCACTTGTCACTAACCACGCAGCACTGACGAACTACAAAAAAAGTGTTTATTAT
This sequence comes from Carassius auratus, assembly GCF_003368295.1. Taxonomy (NCBI): domain Eukaryota; kingdom Metazoa; phylum Chordata; class Actinopteri; order Cypriniformes; family Cyprinidae; genus Carassius; species Carassius auratus. Next base: position 6,179,856 of record NC_039255.1, read on the forward strand.
GTTTGAAATCTGGATATTTATCTTCCAAAAACGCATGGAATCGCTACAGGGGACCTTTATTCACCCCCCGGGGCTGTGTAAGGGACGTTTCCCATCTTCTGAACTGTAGACAACAAAAAAGCATTTCATACCTTAGTTTTTAGTTATTTTACTTTATTTTATTACTGATTATTTTGTCCTCTGACTTAAAGTATGCACTGTATGACTCAAGTATGCACTGACTCCCGCGTCTCCTTGGTGAAAATGCTTCTTGCCACAATTCCACAGTTTTAGGGAAAAAAGTAATTTAAAAAGGTATACAAAACTGTAGACTACCCTTTCAAAAGGTACTTATATTTTCCATTTAGGGCTAAATAAGGTACAAACATGTACCTTTTAACTTCTGTACCTGAGTGACAGCACTGTAGCTTTTTCCAAAGAGTGTACTGTTAATCCAGCAACAGTGAAGTGTGTTTTCTTTTCTTCAGCAGGGCCTGGAAGGGGAGCAGGCAGCTGCTGGTGTATCACTAATCAGTTGGCTTTATCTAGACTTGTCACGCACTCAAAGCTGGGCTGGCTACAAACCCCAGACTTGATCAGAACAGGATGTGCTGGGTAAGCAAGATAAAGCACTTCACAGGGACGAGTGTGTCCTGCATATTTTCCTTCTATTTTAAATGCCCAATCTAGGGGCTGAATGCAGATATGATGTGTGTAATAAAGTTAGAATGTTATTTTTACTTGCCACTATTTTAAGGGCAACTTATTTGAATACAACTTTAAAAGAAATGTTTTGTGTTACAGACTCACATTGTATAGGTGTCCCTAGGGCGGTGAATTCAATGCCAAAACTAATTTGATTAAAGATGACTGCTATAATATTGTACTGCATATATTATCATAAAAGCTTTAATAATTAGATTCGAATTTTATTGACTTATACATTTATTTAGTGTCATATATATATATATATATATATATATATATATATATATATATATATATATATATATATATATATATATATATATATTATAAACCACTACAATTAATCACAAACTATAGAATTTACAGAGCAGCCGAATGTCAGAGCTTATATGAAGTAGAAAAATATATTATATGTTGGTATCGCACAATAGGAATACATATCAAACTTACATATCAATCTTTTGCATATAAAATATAGTAGATCTAATACAGATCAGCAGTATGTTAACAAGTGCATTTTACAGCAGATCAAACATTGTTATTACAGTACACAAATATATTGCATAAAGAAACGAGCAAACATTTGTAGTCATAACATCTATTTTACATGTTAGTTAACAAACCCTGAATTTCCCCTTCACGATTTCCCTAACTAAGGGACCTGAGGGGGGCACAATGTATTTCCTTTCGTCTACACAACATCACGTGCCAGATATGAAATATCACATTCAACTTATAATAGATATAGATGTCCAGAATAGTTTTACTGGAGACTTCCTGTGACCCACTGTGAGGATCTCCAGACAATATTTGATTGGGAAGGATGTTGCTGGAACACAATGGAAGTGAACTTCTTTCAACCCGTCTATGCTTATTTTAATTATAGATTAATGATAAGAAGTCTATATTAATAAGGTACAGACTTCGACAATGCTTTAGTGGGAATCAGGAAATATTATCAAGAATGACAATAAAGTGCTGTAAGATTATACTGTACAAGTTTCTCATTTTATGAGCTTTATATAGAGAGGTTAACAATGCAGCATAGGGCTAGTTTGAGCTAAAGTAGCCTAAGAAACAACTAAACAAAAAACAAACAAACAACAACAACAAAACTGTAAGCTCAATGCAGTCATTTAAAATAAGAACAAAATATATTGAAGTCAGCATGAAAATCAATCCTGTCTTTTTTTGAATGCATGATTTAGTGTTGCATATTAGTCCAGCTTAATTAGTTTTGCCTGTGATCTTTTATAAAAATATAATGACTTTTAATGATTCAGGCAATTGCAAATAGATGAAAAAAGCAACTGCACCACATTTTTTTCTCATCAAATATCTTGTTTCGTTCAGAAATGCTTCATGGAAGTAAAATGGGTTGCAAACAGCTTTTCACCTTGGCACTTAGTAAAACACTTGATAAAAATGTTGCCATTAAAGACCGAAGTATGATGAGAGCAAATCTTCTATAACTAAGACAAAATGTATATATTTTATAGAAGAGCACTCTTAGAAACCAGCTTATATTTCTCTCAATAAACCATGCAATGTCTTTTTTGTTTAGATTCTGGTTTGCTACTCTTGCATAATATACCATAAATCAGTGCATCCTTTTGTATTTATTTCTGTAGCTCCTTCTGAGCCCCAAAAAGAAAGATTTTTTTTTTTTTTGCCTGAGTATGATGTCTATAAATATATTGATATAATGCATAAATGAAAGATTCTTCAGTGTTTGTTTTCTTGCCGCCTTCATTTGGCAAAGTATTTAAGTTGCATGCTTTGATTACACTTCAAACTTGAGGTCTCTGTCTCTTCTCCGTTGGAGTTTGAGATGTTCCTACCAAGCTTTCCAGCAGTTCTGTGCTGTCACGGGGTGTGACAGACACTTTAAAAGCTTTGGGTTTAAGCGTGAGCCCATACTGAAAGTCCAGGCTGGGAGTCCTTTCTGCTTTGAAGCTACACTGATGGACCAGCAAGGAGGTGAAGAGGAAAAGCTGTATCTTGGACAGGTCTTCTCCGATGCATCTACGCTTCCCCACGGAGAAGGCCACCACGTTGCTGGTTAAGTCTTTGTTGAGAGCTCCATCCTCATCCAGGAAGCGCTGTGGGTTAAATTCCTCTGGTTGGTCCCATTTGGTCGGGTCATGGTTCAAAGACCACTGGTTGACGAAGACGACGGTATCTTTAGGGATGGGATAACCATTGATGGATGTGTCTGTCGTTGTGCTGTGAGGAATCGTTAGAGGGATGAGCGAGGTGAATCGTAAGACTTCGTAGATGAAAGCCATGACATAAGGAAGATGAGGCTGGTCTGCAATGGTTGGAAGGCGACTGCGATCCACTACTTTGTCAACATCCTCCTGAAGACGTTTCTGGACTTCTGGATACCTGCAATGTAAGTGAAGACCAACACTTTCAACTCCACCCTATCACCAAGGATTGAATTGAATATCGATATTGAAAATTCTTCTGTTGCAAATTACATTCGGTTGGTCATTTAAATGACATATTTCTTCTACATGCCTTCTATTTAAAAATAAAACAGGCCTATCATCTCATCTGTACTAGTATCCTGCATGAAGCAGTCATTGTGTTTGAGTGGCCTACATGTTTAAAAGTGTTAGTGGGTCAGATTTCATTTTGTGTTGCTGTAACCTGCCCTCATTATTTGCTTCCAATACCTGCACGGAAGAGTTACATAACACTGTTTGGTGTTATTGAAATCTTTTTGTCTCTTGAACAATCTGTTGAGTTGTTGAAGTGCAAAAAAATTACAATGCTGTCATCATTTGCTTATTTTTTTAATGTCATTCCAAACACGTATTGCAGCCGTTGTTGATTTATGGTGTAAGAAAAGCAAAACTGTTCAGTTACACTGTAAATTTGGCTTTTGTTTACTTTTAGGAGTACACTAGATATAGATGACCTCAAAGTCAACAGACTTGAGATAAAAGTCACAAAAATCCTATTATGATTTCCTAAGCAGCTTTAACTTCCTGCAGTAAAAAGTTTTTTTTTTTTTTTTTTATAAAAATGTGTGGCAGCCCGAGTTATGTGTCTGTGTGTGTGTGTGTGTGTTTTGTTATATATTATTTAAAGTAGATTTTTGTATAATCTTTTTGTATATAATTTTTTACTTAATTTTATAATTTTACATATTAGAAATCACTTAATATATAAAAATTAGACGTATGTGTGTGATCGAAAATCACGCTAAAAATGATTCGTTTTTCAAACGTCTTGAAGATGAGTTAATGTCGTCTTTACGCATTTGTGGTAGACAATACATTAGGCCTACCTGACTAGTAGCAGAATGATCCACTGTAGAGCCGTAGATAGGGTGTCTTGACTGGCCCCAAAAATATCTGTGATGGTCGATGACACGTACTCTTTGTCCAGAAAGACCCCCGGCCCCCCTGAGATCCCCTTATCCAGAGCAACGATGAACGCATCAGTCAAGTCCCGGACGAGGCTCGGTGAAATAGTCTTGCGGTGCTCCACTACTTTGGACAGAATGAACTCGTTAAACTCCTTGTTGAGTTCTTTAAATTGGTCATAGAGAGTTTTGATTGGGTTTGGGAAGTGCTGCAGCCAGGGCATCACGTCCACCATGCTTCCAGCTCCCACTGTCTTAGTGAATTGATCATTTCTGCCCACCACCTGCAGGAACTCCTCATCATCAAACTCGTATCGGCTCCCGAAACACACGGCGCTCATGGTGTTCGCCACCGACACCACCAAATACCGGTGAGGCTCGAAGTACTGCTGCTCGCGGGTTATATTCAGAAACAAACGGATGAGCACTCTGATCTCGCTGACGATGTGCTTCTCAAACGTCTGCTTGGTGTGGATGTTGGCTGTGAAGAAAGTTCTCACGGTGCGGAGTGCGATCTTCCGATGCAGTTTCCACCACTGGCTGTAGCCACCGAACGCCAGGCTTTTCCCATGGGACACGAACCGGAAAGAAGCGAAATCGGGTCTTCCTGCGAAATCGACACCCTTTTTGATGAGCGCCTCTTTAATTGCGTCTCCGTTAAGAACCACCACGTCTCGACTGCCCAGTTTGATCTGAAACACGTCGCCGTACTTCTGAGCCATCCGACTGAAGTAAAAGTGAGGTGAGTTACCGAGCTGAGCTGCGTTACCGATGACCGGCCACGGGAACGGACCCGGTAACCGTCGTGATCCGGATCGAGGCCAGAACATGAGCATTAAACACACCAGCAACGAAAGTAAAACGCTCCGCGCTGACAGTTGAATGAAGTCACCCAGAACCGCCTGGAAATCCATCATCGATGTTTTTGCAAGGCTCTAAATCACTGCAGATTCACCCCGAAATGATCAAACACCCGCTGAGTATCAGATCAGTGTTGAAGTTTCCAGCGCTCGCGGCGTGTCTGAGTGACTCGCGTGAAATCAGAGACTATAAAGTCTCAGAGTGTTTTGATGCTCGGTCTAAGGTCAAATGAGTTTATTCAAGAATTTATCCACAATTAAATAGCATCACTGGAAGTCTCCTCCTTTACACACTCCTCTCTCTCTCTCTCTCTCTCTCTCTCTCTCTCTCTCTCTCTCTCCTCTCTCTCTCTCTCTCTCTCTCTCTCTCTCTCATACACACACGCTCTCTCTCTCTGCGTGACTGAATGTTTTTCAAAACTTCAGAAATGTGCGTGAGAACAGATCATGTAGAGAACGATGCTATGTGCTGACAATAGATCAAACCTTACCTTTTATAAGGAACTAATGTTTGACAGGGCAATGTATAATAGTCTATAGGTCCTTTATGCTTCATCATTGTGGAAAATAAAATAGATAAGCTAACGTGATGGGAAATTATGCAATGATGGAGATTTTTTTTATAGTATTTTCCTCTTTCTCTGTTTCCACCTGTTGCCGCTAGGAGGACCACATTCTCAATTATTTGACAATCAAATTAAATATGAAAAGGAAAATAAAGAACTACATGTATTCGTTTGTTATTCTGTATTTGGTTTTTCGTATTTTGTTATTGCAGTCATACTTGGGATACCGGAATATTACACGGCGTTGGATATGAAACCATACCATGATGGTCACTATCCACTGATTTCACAAAGAAGATTCACAATTTCAAATTGTGCTTAAACAGGCAAACAACACCGAGTGAGCCATCTTTAGAATTCGCTTCATAATTGATATATTTTTCAAAACTCAGTTTAAATTACATCAGACTATTTGGATATAAAATATATATATATATTTTAAAAGAAATATAAAATATCAATATAGTTAATGTAACTAGCAAATGTAAAAAAAATATATATATAATAAAAACGGTAAATGAATAAAATCACTACAGTAAAATATATTATTAAAAACGAAAAAGTAGGTCTTAGTGTGCCGAATGAGAGCAGAGTCATCTCGTGTGTTCAGTACCACGGACAGCGCGCGAGCGCTTCTGCGAGGATTTCGTCACGTCAAATCACTTACCAGGCGTTGATCCCCAGAGAAAGACTTTTACAGCCACCAACACTTCAAAACTATAGTTAAAATTAGATAATATATAGATTAAAAAAAAACAATAAGTTATTAATAA